>NC_141876.1:502383344-502696594 GCF_056163025.1 Triticum urartu | reverse complement strand
AAACCAAACCTTGATAAAATGTTTAAGGGCTCTAAAATAATTAAAACAATAGTGAAAACAATTAAACAAATGCCTATTGAATTTTATAAAAATATTAAAACTATTTTATTATGGGTCAAGATTTAATCTAACAGTAGATTGTTTATAAATACAAATTTAGGTACTAGTTATAATTTTTATAAATCTAAAAATAAAAGAAACTAGAAATAAAACAGTACAAGAAAATAAATAAAAGAAAAGATAAAAAGGGGAAAACAAAAGAAAAAGAAAAGAAAGAGAAAGCCCCCCCTCCCTGGGCCGTGGCCCAACTGGGCCAACCCCAGGCCCAGCCGGCCGGCCCGCTACCTCCCCTCCATAACCCCCACCAGGAGGAAACCCTAACCCCACCCCGTCACCCACTCCCCCACTCGCCCCCTCCCCCCAGTCGCTCTCCCCCCTCCTCCCCGATCCAGATCGGATCGAGGGGAACGGCCCCCCCGACGCCGTCCCCTTCGCCGTCGCCGCCTGGACCGCGCCTCCGCCTCGACCTCCCCGTCGCCGAACCCCCCCCCCCCCCACTCACCCACTCCTCCCGCGACCCCCCCCCCCACGCCTCTCGCTTCTCCTCCTCCCCGATCCAGATCGGGATCGGGGAAACGCACCCACGGCCGCGACGAGCCCGACGCGCCCCCGCCGCTCAACGCCGACGCCGGTGCTGTCCCTCGCCGCAGCCGCTCGTCTCCCCGTCGCCCGGCCGTTCTCGACCTCCTCTCCGAACGGCCTCAACGACGCGCCATCGACCCCGTCGCCTCGCCGCACTCGTCCCCGACGACCCGGACACCGCCCCTTAGTCGTCCTCCTCCCCGAGCACCGCTGCATAGACCCCACGGCCCCGTGGTGAGGCCCCGGCATCTCCTCCTTCTCTCCTGCTCCGGCCACTTCGGCCATGGCCTCGCTCACCGATGCCCGCACGCGCGCCGGCCGCCCTGGCCGCGCCCGCGCCCCCTGCCTGCGCCCGTGCCCCACCTCGTTCGGACGCGCCCGCTCGGCTCCCTCCGCGTCCGCTCCGCCGGGCAGCCCTGCTGCTGCTGCCCCGCTGCGTGCGCCGCGCATCCGCGTCGTTCCGCCGCTGCATCACCGTGCGGCCCCGCAACGACCTGCAGCACCACCGCGCGCGTCGCGCCTGGGCCGGCACCCCGCTGGCGCCCCGTGACGTGCCTCACGTCGGCGAGCCCGCCCCGGCTCCCCTGCAGTTGCTCCGACCACCGCCTTCATTCACCGGCGTTGCTGCTCCTCGCCCGCGGCCCCTTGCTCGCCGGCCGGCGCGTACCCGACCCTACAGTGGCCGTTGCCCCGGCCCTGGGCGTGCGCCCGTGTGGTCTGGGCAGTGCACACGCCCAGCGCCTGCTTACCCATGCGCCCGTTAGGCCCCCTGGGCATATGACATGGGGGGCCCACCCTGAGAACGTTTTACAAAAAAAAAGAATTAAAAAAAAATAAATAATAAGTAAAAATAAATAAATAAATAGGTAATAATTAATTAACTAATTAATTAACTAATTAATTAATTAAGTTAATCAATCATGTTTAATTAATCTAATTAACTAGTTAGTTTAATTAAATAGTAATTAGATTAGTTAAACCCTAATTAGAGTAAACAGAGTATGACATGCGGGACCCACACGTCAGATTGACTCAGTCAACTCCCTATTGACTGCTGACGTCATGCTGACGTCAGCGTGCACTGTTCTGGATAATGTTGGATTTAAATAATTAAATAAATCCTAAAAATGAATTAAATCTTTTAAACTTAATATAAAATAAACCATAGCTCGGATGGAAAAACTTTGTACATGAAAGTTGCTCAGAACGACGAGACGAACCCGGATATGCAGCCCGTTCGTCCGCCACGCATCCCTAACCTATCGAACTCGCAACTTTTCCCCTCCGGTTCACCGGTCCGAAAACGCGAAACACCGGGGATAATTTCCCGGATGTTTCCCCCCCTTCACCGGTATCACCTTGTACCGCGTTAGGGCACACCTAGCATCACGCTTTGTCATGTCATGCATCGTTATGCATCTGTTTGCATTATATTCATTGTCTCTTCCCCCCTCTTCTTCCGCTAGACACGAGACCGACGCCGCTGCTACCCAGTGCGACTACGGTGTTGACGACCCCTCTCTCTTGCCGGAGCAACCAGGCAAGCCCCCCCTTTGATCACCAGATATCGCCTACTCTTCTCTATACTGCTTGCATTAGAGTAGTGTAGCATGTTACTGCTTCCTGTTAATCCTATCCTGATGCATAGCCTGTCCTTGCTACTACTGTTGTTACCTTTACCTGCAATCCTAATGCTTAGTATAGGATGCTAGTTTATCATCAGTGGCCCTACATCCTTGTCCGTCTGTCATGCTATACTATCGGGCCGTGATCACTCGGGAGTTGATCACGGGTATATACTATATACTTTATACATGATACATGTGGTGACTAAAGACGGGTCGGCTTGAGGAGCACCCGCGAGTGGATCTTTGAGGCGGAGAGACAGGGCAGGTTCCGACCACCTAGGAGAGAGGTGGGCCTGGCCCTGGTCGACGTTCGCGGATACTTAACACGCTTAACGAGATCTGGGTATTTGATCTGAGTTTGGCCATTTGGTCTATACGCACTAACCATCTACGCGGGAGTAGTTATGGGTATCCCGGCGTCGTGGTATCAGCCGAAGCCTTCGTGACGTCAGCGACTGAGTGGCGCGCGCCGGATTGGAACGTAAGCCTGCTCTTGTATTAAGGGGGCTAGTTCTGCTTCCGGCCGCGTACGCAACGTGCAGGTGTGCTAAGGGCGATGGGCCCAGACCCCTGTGCGCTTAGGTTTAGACCGGCGTGCTGACCTCTCTGTTGTGCCTAGGTGGGGCTGCGACGTGTTGATCTTCCGAGGCCGGGCATGACCCAGGAAAGTGTGTCCGGCCAAATGGGATCAAGCGTGTTGGGGAATGTGGTGCACCCCTGCAGGGAAGTTAATCTATTCGAATAGCCGTGATCTTCGGTAACAGGACGACTTGGAGTTGTACCTTGACCTTATGACAACTAGAACCGGATACTAAATAAAACACACCCTTCCAAGTGCCAGATACAACCGGTGATCGCTCTCTCACAGGGCGACGAGGGGAGGATCATCGGTTAGGATTATGCTATACGATGCTGCTTGGAGGACTTCAGTCTACTCTCTTCTACATGCTGCAAGACGGAGGCTGCCAGAAGCGTAGTCTTCGAAAGGACTAGCTATCCCCCTCTTATTCCGGCTTTCTGCAGTTCAGTCCACATATGATACCCTTATTCCATTTGATACCCATGCATATGTAGTGTAGCTCCTTGCTTGCGAGTACTTTGGATGAGTACTCACGGTTGCTTTCTCCCCCTTTTCCCCCCTTTCCTTTCTTTCTGGTTGTCGCAACCAGATGCTGGAGTCCAGGAGCCATACGCCACCGTCGATGACGACTCCTACTACACCGGAGGTGCCTACTACTACGTGATGCCCGCTGACGACGACCAGGAGTAGTTAGGAGGATCCCAGGCAGGAGGGCTGCGCCTCTTTCGATCTGTATCCCAGTTTGTGCTAGCCTTCTTAAGGCATACTTGTTTAACTTACGTCTGTACTCAGATATTGTTGCTTCCGCTGACTCGTCTATGATCGAGCTCTTGTATTCGAGCCCTCGAGGCCCCTGGCTTGTAATATGATGCTTGTATGACTTATTTTTATTTGTAGAGTTGTGTTGTGATATCTACCCGTGAGTCCCTGATCTTGATCGTACACATTTGCGTGCATGATTAGTGTACGATTGAATCGGGGGCGTCACAGTAACCTGCGAGTCCAAGAAAACTTTGGATCTCGCTAACTGAGGTGGGTGCCAACCATGCAGTGACTGACTGAATTTTGCTGGGGTCTACTGCTATACCTTCTCCCGATATAACATGTCCAAGGAACCCAACTTCCTTCAACCAAAACTCGCATTTGCTAAACTTAGCATACAACTGGTGTTCCCTGAGTTTCTCGAGAACTAAGCGCAAATGCTCCTTGTGCTCCTCCTCGTTCTTTGAGTATACCATAATATCATCAATAAACACCACAACAAACTTGTCCAAATACTCCATGAACACCTTGTTCATCATGCTCATGAAATAGGCAGGGGCGTTAGTCAGTCCAAATGACATGACCGTGCACTCGTATAATCCATATCGTGTTGTGAACGCTGTATTCGGTATATCCTTCTCTCGTATCTTCAACTGATGATACCCCGATCGCAAATCGATCTTCGAAAACACTTTAGCTCCTTGCAACTGATCAAACAGATCGTTGATCATCGGTAGTGGGTACTTGTTCTTAATAGTCACTTCATTTAATGCTCGATAATCAACTACCATCCTCAGGGATTTATCCTTCTTCTCAACCAAAAGTACTGGGGCTCCCCAAGGTGATGAACTTCTTCGGATGTATCCTTTCTCCAATAACTCCTTGATCTGTTTCTTAATTTCTTCCAGATCATTTGCGGGCATCCGATAGGGTCTCTTGGATATTGGTCCTGTACCTGGCAATCAAAAACTCAATGTCTCTATCCGGTGGCATGCCTGGTAACTCCTCTGGAAAAACATCCGTGTAATCCTTCACTACAGGCACTTCCTCCTGAACAACTCCCGTAAGGGCATTCACTTGACTCCTCCTAGGCACATGCCTAGATACATACTTAATCCTTTTTCCTCCCGGGGTGGTGAGATAAATCGACTTACTAGCACAGTCAATGCTTCCTCCAAACTTTGACATCCAGTCCATACCCAATATCACATCCAATCCTTGTGACTCCAAGATAATTAGGTCGGACGGAAAAATATGTGTTCCAATGGTTAAGGGTATCTGGTCACACCATCGACTAGCCATATACTCTGCTCCGGGTGAACTCACTAAAAGAGGGGTCCTAAGAGTTTGGGTTGGTAGTTTCAACTTATCCACGAACCCCCTTGATATGTATGAATGCGATGCACTGGTATCGAAAAGAACAAAAGCGGTAAATGACTTAACCAAAAACTTACCTATTACCTCGTCCGGCTGCTCTTCAACCTCCTCCACGTTAACGTGGTTCACTTGGCCTTTGTTGAATGGATTTCGCTTCTTCCCAGCGCTCCCATTTCCATTCTTTCCTTCAGGGCACTCCGTGGCGTAGTGTCCAGTCTTCCCGCACTTGAAACTTGTAACATGACTTAAGTCCCTTTTGGCGGGTGTGGCTGGGTTAGGGAAGTTATGATTATTGTTGGTTCCGTTCCCATTCCCATTCTTAGAACCATTGTGGTTATGCGATCCTTCTCCAGTGTGGTGGTGACCTCCATGGCTATGAACAAGTCCTCCCGGGTATGGGGTTAGGCGAGGCTTCTGCTGAGCTCCTGAGTTATACTTCCCCTGTCCATAATTCCTCTTGCGGCTCTCAATCTGCTGCTGCTTCCCTTCAATCATAAGAGCCTTATCTACCAACTCCTGGTAGTTGTTGAAGGTTGCTACCATCACTGCATGCTCATCTCATCATTCAGCCCTTCCATAAACTTCTCTTGCTTCGCGGCATCTGTGGCCACATCATCAGGGGCATAGCGAGATAACTTGCTAAACTCGTCCACGTACTGAGCCACAGTACGGTTCCCCTAGCGTAAGTTGTGGAACTCCCGCTTCTTCATTTGCATAGCTCCAGTGAAGACATGGGCTGTGCGGAAAGCTTGCTGAAACTGGTCCCAAGTGACATTGGCTATAGGAAAAGTGGCTGTGTAATTCTCCCACCATGAGGCTGCTGGTCCATCCAATTGATGTGTGGCAAAGCGCACTCTCTCAGCACCTGTGCAACCTGCGGTGGTCAAATCCCTTCCAATACGGCGTAGCCAATCATTCGCAACTATGGGCTCGGTGCTACTGGAAAACACCGGCGGTTGTAACCTTAGAAAGCGGGCTAGGTTTTCCACGGGCGGCGGGTTGTTGTTGTTGCCCTGGTTCTGAATTAGCAATTGCATCAAAGTATTCAGCTGCTGGATCAATTGGGTGAGCTCTAGTGGGAAAGCAAAACCGATGTCACGTCTCGGAGGCATCTGAGGGGTTTAGATGGAAGAGATTTAGAATAGAAAAGATGTCTAATGAGGAAGCACTACCCATATGCACATGAGACAAACACAATCATTTCACTCAATCAATCAAGCAAGGGCATACAAGCGGTCTAGAACTATCGCAAAAGTGCTCAACTACTACTAAATACATGGGGGAATACTAGTAATATATGGTAGTCATCTAGAAATTTTGATCGGTGGAAGACTCCATGATGTCTGCTCCAGCTTCGTCTTCAAAGTCATCATCACTAGGATCGGAATCGGTGTCGTCGATGATGATGTAGTCCTCGGGGCGTATCTCCTTGGGTTGTTCTTCTTCTTCTATTGGTGCTGGTCCTCCCATGAATACTCCGATCTTCTTGACTAAGTCGTCATTCTTCTCCAGTAGTGTCTTGATTTCCTCCTCATATCCATCGCGTGTAAACTTGAGTTCTTCCTCCAGCTCAATGAACCTAGTCTTCTCCTTCTTCAAGTCCATCATGTCCGCGCACATCTGGTTTTCTTGACGTCGGATGTGCTGGTTTAACTCCTGGATGAAAGCTGCAATGGATCTATCCTTCTGGTGCTGATTACTTCCCGTTGCTCGTCTCGGCGCCCACATATTTGGTAAATAGTGTCCTTAAGCTCCCTGTTGTTAACTTCCCCAATGCGTTCCATGGTAATGTGGGCTGCCATGCTCTTGCCTAGACTCCAGGTGGGTGCTTCGAAAGAAAACTCTATGGGTTTAGAAGTTGGCGAGAACGTTCTTCCAGGAACTTGTACTTGAACCATCCAGCGCTCCTCTTCAGGTAAAGTGGCGTTGTACGTCCCGGTGAATCTTGGTATTCCAATGTTCAAGTACCTAGTGACTTCCTTCAAGTGGCGTCCAAAAGGTGTGTCTTCATCCGGTTGTGCAAACTTGTTCTTCATCTCCGTCATCCTAAAGAGTAGAAAATGGAGAGGAGTCAGAAATGAGAAGAGAAGGGTGACCTAGGGTTTATCTTAGTGGTCGTGTCCTACACTCAGCGTGTGCTCTGATACCATCTTGTAGCGACCCGACCTCAGATGATCAAGTCTCTGTGCTTCAGTGTCATCCCTGGATCGGTAATGCTGACACACACAGTACTCGAAGAATTTATAATAGAGTAGCAATCACACACTTATTACATCGAATGTCTCAAGAGAGAACTTATTACAGTAATATGGCTAAAGGCCATCTAATACGATAACAACGGAAGGCTTGGAAGATAAAGTGAGTCCATCAACTCCAACGTCATAGCTGAGCTGCACGACAATGACCTAACGAACCTTACTCCTCGTCTGAAAAGTCTGTAACATAATACATCGCAGCCCGAAAATGGGTCAGCACATAGAATATGCTGGCAAAGTAACACAGTAGAGCAAGAACAGAATAATGCTATCACTACATGCATATTTGGCTGGTGGAAAGCTCTATGGTTACAATTTTGCGAAAAGCCAATTTTTTCCTACAACAAAGGAATAGATTTTAATTTAACTATCATGGTGGTTGAACAACATTGAGAAGGTTCCTCCAACTCAATCCCAATTAAAGTGATTAACAACCCAATAATATTAATTAAACATGATGAGATACTTGTGATAACCCAAGTACTAGATACTCAAGAATTGTCCATAACCGGGGACACGGCTAACCATGATTAGATTGTACACTCTGTAGAGGTTTGCGTACTTTTCCCCACAAGACTCGATCGCCTCCGTTGGATTTCTCGCACTACTGGGTGTTTGAGAAACGGATGACTGAGACACAGTCTTTCAGAAACATTAACTCTCTACTTCGGACAGACCATACCAAACCTACATCCCACTACCTGCTGATCTGCCTCTTCAAGAGCTTCACGTAACTTATTCAACTATGCTAGAGCCCATAATAGCTTGTGGCTGCACACGGAAGTTTCTAGCATGAATCATCTCAGTTCCCTTTGAGCGTGGGTGGCGGTCCATAGGAAGATCACAGGGGTACTCCGGGATTTCCAAAAAAAATACAGGCAACACTGGGTACTCCAGGTGCCTCAATCCACCCAGTTGTTTGATTAAGTTGCCACCTTAAGTTGAACCATTAATTTAACAAACTCACACCTGTCATGGATTTCACTCAAACCCAAACCACGTCTACGAGCATAGCATAGCATAGTAATATAAGCAACACGTAGAGTAACTCCCAAGGGTTTGAATGTAACAGGGCAATAGGTTCTACCTCATCAACTGCTTCCCAACCCATAAGTTAATGACATCCTAATCATGCAATGTTTGAGGATTGGAACTAATGCATAAAAACTGGGTGATAAAGGGGTATGATCAAAGTGTTACTTGCCTTGCTGACGGTTTGCGAAACCTAGGGACTCGTAGTAGAACGCTTCGCACTCCGGGTGTTCTATCACAAGCAAACAATAGCATACATAAGTAACAAGCAATGATGCACAAGCAGAACTCAAATAAAAGAGGGTTGACCAAAAGTTTCAGCTTAAGAACTCCGGTTCGCAAAAAGAATCAAATCAAACGGAGCAACGAAACTCAAACGGCTAAAGAAAGAAGCTTCGTTTACTAATCTGAAACTAGGTCAAATTTTACAGTAGCAAAAACTTGTTTGAGTTGGTTAAACGGAAAGAGGGTTTCAGGACGAAACTCTAGGCGCTTGAATCGCCTGATTCTGACTAATGAGCGAAAGGATAAACAGAAACTAAGATCGGATCAGAAATCGCGATCAGGAAAATCATGGAAGAAATCCGATAAAAGAAAAACGATGAACAGATTAATGAACGGATGTTCGTTATATGGATCTAAACGAAGAACGCGTTCGTTAAAACAAACGAACGAGCGAACGCTCGCTAAATAAATAAACCGGAGAAAAACCAATCTATTAAAAAAACGAATACTAGGGTTTCAAAAAAACCGAACGGTTCTAAAAAAATCGGCGGCTCGGATCCGGCGGCTACCTCCGGCGAGGCGAGGTGGCGGCTTGCAGGGCGGGTGGCGGCAAGCGGCGGCGGCGGCGTTGGGCGCGGCAAGCGGCGGCGGCTTAGCGCGGCGGCGGCGGCTAGCGCGGGCGGCGGGGTTGGCGCGGGGCGGCGGTGGCTGTGGGGGTGGGGCTCGGGGCGACGGCGTATATAAAGGGGGCGGGGACGGCAACTTGGAGGAGGGGGCAAGGCGCGGTGGAGGCGGAGTCCAACTCGGACTCCGGTTCGAGTGGCGGCGGCGGTGGCGGCGGCTGGGCCGGCCTGGCTCGGCTGGGCCTTAGGCCTAGTCGGGCGCGGGAACTTAAAAAAAACAATTCCGCCGACAAAAATAAAATCCTAGAAAAATAAAAAAAACTAAAAATGCCAAAACAAATTTTCACCGTCTAAATAAAATATTTAGAACGAGATGAACATTTTCTTGGCCCTAAAATGCAATTTTGAAAACATGCAATTTTTCTAATGCAAACAAAATTGCAATAAAAATCCAAATAAAACAAATATTTGGTTTTAATATTTTTCCTCCAATATTTCAATTATCTTGGAGAAGTCATATTATCTCCTCTCATATATTTTAGTATGAAATATTTTTGGAGAGAAAATAATTAAAACCAAAATCCTCATTTCAAAATTTGATAAAATCAAATTTGAAAACCGGGAAATCCCCAACTCTCTCCGAGGGTCCTTGGGTTGCTTAGGATTTTGAGGATCGCGAGACGAAATGCGAATAAAATATGATATGCATGGATGACTATGTATAACATTCCAAATTGAAAATTTAGGATGTTACAAACCTACCCCCTTAAGATGAATCTCGCCCTCGAGATTCGGGTTGGCTAGAAAGTAGGTGTGGGTGGTCTGTGCGAAGATCATCCTCTCGTTCCCATGTGACTTCATCCTCGGTGTGGTGGCTCCACTGAACTTTACAAAATTTGATAACCTTACTGCGGGTGACTCTGCTGGCAAACTCAAGAATCTTAACTGGTTTTTCCTCGTAGGTCAAATTACTGTCCAACTGAATTGCCTCCAAGGGTACTGTATCTCTTAGCAGTATATCTGCCATCTCAGCATGACATTTCTTTAGCTGTGAAACGTGAAACACGTCATGAACTCCTGACAATCCCTCGGGTAACTCCAACTTGTAGGCAACTTCTCCCATCCGTTCCAAAATACGATACGGTCCTACAAATCTCGGGGCTAACTTTCCCTTAACTCCAAAATGTTTCACTCCTCGCAAGGGTGATACTCGCAGATATGCTCGATCTCCAATTTCATAGGTTACCTCCTTGCTTTTGAGTCAGCATAACTCTTCTGCCTGGACTAAGCAATCTTCAGTCTGTCATGAATCAATTTAACCTTCTCCTCAGACTCCTTGATCAAGTCTGGTCCAAACAACTGTCGGTCTCCTACCTCATCCCACATTAACGGTGTTCTGCACCTTCGTCCATATAGGGCTTCAAACGGTGCCATCTTCAAACTGGCTTGATAGCTATTGTTGTATGAAAACTCTGCGTATGGCAAATTGTCATCCCAACTAGATCCATAATCTAGCGCACAGGCTCTCAACATGTCCTCCAGAATTTGGTTGACTCTCTCTGTTTGTCCATCCGTCTGCGGGTGAAATGCTGTACTAAACTCCAATCTCGTTCCCAAAGTCTGGTGCAACTGGTGCCAAAACTTTGAGGTAAACTATGTTCCTCGATCTGATACGATGGTCCTCGGAACTCCATGCAGACATACGATCCTGGACATATATATCTTGGCCAACTTTGCACTTGTATAGGTGGTTTTCACTGGGATGAAGTGAGCTACTTTGGTCAAGCGATCAACTACTACCCATATGGAATCATATCCTGCTTTGGTCCTGGGAAATCCGGTGATAAAGTCCATGCCCAGTTTATCCCACTTCCATTCGGGTATCGGCATAGACTGTAACAGTCCTGCTGGCTTCTGATGCTCTGCCTTCACGCGCTGACATACATCACATACAGCTACATACTCGGCAATATCCTTCTTCATACCGGTCCACCGGAAACATTCCTTCAAATCCAAATACATCTTGGTGTTTCCGGGGTGTATCGAGTATGGTGAGTCATGGGCCTCTTGAAGAATTAACTTCCTGATCTCCTGGTTATTGGGCACATAGATTCGGTCCTCAAACCATAAGGTATCATGCTCATCCTCACGAAAACCTTTGGCCTTTCCTTTGCCCATCTTCTCCTTTATCTCGGCAATCTCCTTGTCATCCTTCTGAGCTTCCCGAATCTTGTCCAGCAATGTCGACTGGACCTCCATTGTTGCAATGAATCCTCTAGGAACAATCTCCAATCGAAGTTCCATGATGTCCTCTGCTAATTCCTTCGGCAGTCTCTTGCTTTCAAGGATATTAGCATAACTCTTCCGGCTCAAAGCGTCTGCTACGACATTTTCCTTTCCTGGATGATAGTGTAGCTTCATGTCATAATCCTTTATAAGCTCCAACCATCTCCTCTGTCGAAGGTTCAGCTCCTTCTGGGTGAATATGTACTTCAAACTCTTATGGTCCGTGTACACATCACAACGATTTCCAATAAGGTAATGTCTCCAGGTCTTCAATGCATGCACTACGACTGCTAACTCCAAATCATGCATGGCATAGTTCAACTCATGAGGTTTTAGTTGTCGTGAGGCATACGAAACAACTCTCCCGTCCTACATAAGCACACATCCAAGTCCTAAGCATGAGGCATCGCAATACACTTGGAACTCCTTATGTATATCTGGCAGTGTTAGCACTGGCGCTGTAGTCAAACGTTTCTTCAACTCCTGGAAACTTGCCTCGCAATCTTCTGTCCATTTAAACTTAGTATCCTTCTTTAACAATTCAGTCATTGGCTTTGCAATCTTGGAAAAGTTCTCAATGAATCTCTGATAGTAACCTGCGAGTCCAAGAAAACTTTAGATCTCGCTAACTGAGGTGGGTGCCAACCATTCAGTGACTGACTGAATTTTGCTGGGGTCTACTGCTATACCTTCTCCCGATATAACATGTCCAAGGAACCCAACTTCCTTCAACCAAAACTCGCATTTGCTAAACTTAGCATACAACTGGTGTTCCCTGAGTTTCTCGAGAACTAAGCGCAAATGCTCCTTGTGCTCCTCCTCGTTCTTCGAGTATACCATAATATCATCAATAAACACCACAACAAACTTGTCCAAATACTCCATGAACACCTTGTTCATCATGCTCATGAAATAGGCAGGGGCGTTAGTCAGTCCAAATGACATGACCGTGCACTCGTATAATCCATATCGTGTTGTGAACGCTGTCTTCGGTATATCCTTCTCTCGTATCTTCAACTGATGATACCCCGATCGCAAATCGATCTTCGAAAACACTTTAGCTCCTTGCAACTGATCAAACAGATCGTTGATCATCGGTAGTGGGTACTTGTTCTTAATAGTCACTTCATTTAATGCTCGATAATCAACTACCATCCTCAGGGATTTATCCTTCTTCTCAACCAAAAGTACTGGGGCTCCCCAAGGTGATGAACTTCTTCGGATGTATCCTTTCTCCAATAACTCCTTGATCTGTTTCTTAATTTCTTCCAGATCATTTGCGGGCATCCGATAGGGTCTCTTGGATATTGGTCCTGTACCTGGCAATCAAAAACTCAATGTCTCTATCCGGTGGCATGCCCGGTAACTCCTCTAGAAAAACATCCGTGTAATCCTTCACTACAGGCACTTCCTCCTGAACAACTCCCGTAAGGGCATTCACTTGACTCCTCCTAGGCACATGCCTAGATACATACTTAATCCTTTTTCCTCCCAGGGTGGTGAGATAAATCGACTTACTAGCACAGTCAATGCTTCCTCCAAACTTTGACATCCAGTCCATACCCAATATCACATCCAATCCTTGTGACTCCAAGATAATTAGGTCGGACGGAAAAATATGTGTTCCGATGGTTAAGGGTATCTGGTCACACCATCGACTAGCCATATACTCTGCTCCGGGTGAACTCACTAAAAGAGGGGTCCTAAGAGTTTGGGTTGGTAGTTTCAACTTATCCACGAACCCCCTTTATATGTATGAATGCGATGCACCGGTATCGAAAAGAACAAAAGCGGTAAATGACTTAACCAAAAACTTACCTAGTACCTCGTCCGGCTGCTCTTCAACCTCCTCCACGTTAACGTGGTTCACTTGGCCTTTGTTGAATGGATTTGGCTTCTTCGCAGCGCTCCCATTTCCATTTCCATTCTTTCCTTCAGGGCACTCCGTGGCGTAGTGTCCAGTCTTCCCGCACTTGAAACTTGTAACATGACTTAAGTCCCTTTTGGCGGGTGTGGCTGGGTTAGGGCAGTTATGATTATTGTTGGTTCCGTTCCCATTCCCATTCTTAGAACCATTGTGGTTATGCGATCCTCCTCCAGTGTGGTGGTGACCTCCATGGCTATGAACAAGTCCTCCCGGGTTTGGGGTTAGGCGAGGCTTCTGCTGAGCTCCTGAGTTATACTTCCCCTATCCATAATTCCTCTTGCGGCTCTCAATCTTCTGCTGCTTCCCTTCAATCATAAGAGCCTTATCTACCAACTCCTGGTAGTTGTTGAAGGTTGCTACCATCACTGCATGCTCATCTCATCATTCAGCCCTTCCATAAACTTCTCTTGCTTCGCGGCATCTGTGGCCACATCATCAGGGGCATAGCGAGATAACTTGCTAAACTCGTCCACGTACTGAGCCACAGTACGGTTCCCCTGGCGTAAGTTGTGGAACTCCCGCTTCTTCATTTGCATAGCTCCAGCGAAGACATGGGCTGTGCGGAAAGCTTGCTGAAACTGGTCCCAAGTGACATTGGCTATAGGAAAAGTGGCTGTGTAATTCTCCCACCATGAGGCTGCTGGTCCATCCAATTGATGTGTGGCAAAGCGCACTCTCTCAGCATCTGTGCAACCTGCGGTGGTCAACTCCCTTCCAATACGGCGTAGCCAATCATTCGCAACTATGGGCTCGGTGCTACTGGAAAACACCGGCGGTTGTAACCTTAGAAAGCGGGCAAGGTTGTCCACGGGCGGCGGGTTGTTGTTGCCCTGGTTCTGAACTAGCAATTGCATCAAAGTATTCTGCTGCTGGATCAATTGGGTGAGCTCCAGTGGGAAAGCAAAACCGGTGTCACGTCTCGGAGGCATCTGAGGGGTTTAGATGGAAGAGATTTAGAATAGAAAAGATGTCTAATGAGGAAGCACTACCCATATGCACATGAGACAAACACAATCATTTCACTCAATCAATCAAGCAAGGGCATACAAGCGGTCTAGAACTATCGCAAAAGTGCTCAACTACTACTAAATACATGGGGGAATACTAGTAATATATGGTAGTCATCTAGAAATTTTGATCGGTGGAAGACTCCATGATGTCTGCTCCAGCTTCGTCTTCAAAGTCATCATCACTAGGATCGGAATCGGTGTTGTCGATGATGATGTAGTCCTCGGGGCGTATCTCCTTGGGTTGTTCTTCTTCTATTGGTGCTGGTCCTCCCATGAATACTCCGATCTTCTTGACTAAGTCGTCATTCTTCTCCAGTAGTGTCTTGATTTCCTCCTCATATCCATCGCGTGTAAACTTGAGTTCTTCCTCCAGCTCAATGAACCTAGTCTTCGCCTTCTTCAAGTCCATCATGTCCGCGCACATCTGGTTTTCCTGACGTCGGATGTGCTGATTTAACTCCTGGATGAAAGCTGCAATGGATCTATCCTTCTGGTGCTGATTACTTCCCATTGCTCGTCTCGGCACCCACATATTTGGTAAATAGTGTCCTTAAGCTCCCTGTTGTTAACTTCCCCAATGCGTTCCATGGTAATGTGGGCTGCCATGCTCTTGCCTAGACTCCAGGTGGGTGCTTCGAAAGAAAACTCTATGGGTTTAGATGTTGGCGAGAACGTTCTTCCTGGAACTTGTACTTGAACCATCCAGCGCTCCTCTTCAGGTAAAGTGGCGTTGTACGTCCCGGTGAAGCTTGGTATTCCAATGTTCAAGTACCTAGTGACTTCCTTCAAGTGGCGTCCAAAAGGTGTGTCTTCATCCGGTTGTGTAAACTTGTTCTTCATCTCCGTCATCCTAAAGAGTAGAAAATGGAGAGGAGTCAGAAATGAGAAGAGAAGGGTGACCTAGGGTTTATCTTAGTGGTCGTGTCCTACACTCAGCGTGTGCTCTGATACCATCTTGTAGCGACCCGACCTCAGATGATCAAGTCTCTGTGCTTCAGTGTCATCCCTGGATCGGTAATGCTGACACACACAGTACTCGAAGAATTTATAATAGAGTAGCAATCACACACTTATTACATCGAATGTCTCAAGAGAGAACTTATTACAGTAATATGGCTAAAGGCCATCTAATACGATAACAACGGAAGGCTTGGAAGATAAAGTGAGTCCATCAACTCCAACGTCATAGCTGAGCTGCACGATAATGACCTAACTCCTCGTCTGAAAAGTCTGTAACATAATACATCGCAGCCCGAAAATGGGTCAGCACATAGAATATGCTGGCAAAGTAACACAGTAGAGCAAGAATAGAATAATGCTATCACTACATGCATATTTGCCTGGTGGAAAGCTCTATGGTTACAATTTTGCGAAAAGCCAATTTTTCCCTACAACAAAGGAATAGATTTTAATTTAACTATCATGGTGGTTGAACAACATTGAGAAGGTTCCTCCAACTCATTCCTAATTAAAGTGATTAACAACCCAACAATATTAATTAAACATGATGAGATACTTGTGATAACCCAAGTACTAGATACTCAAGAATTGTCCACAACCGGGGACACGGCTAACCATGATTAGATTGTACACTCTGCAGAGGTTTGCGCACTTTTGCCCACAAGACTCGATCGCCTCCGTTGGATTTCTCGCACTACAGGGTGTTTGAGAAACGGATGACCGAGACACAGTCTTTCAGAAACATTAACACTCTTCTCCGGACAGACCATACCAAACCTACATCCCACTACCTGCTGATCTGCCTCTTCAAGAGCTTCACGTAACTTATTCAACTATGCTAGAGCCCATAATAGCTTGTGGCTGCACACGGAAGTTTCTAGCATGAATCATCTCAGTTCCCTATGAGCCTTGGTGGCGGTCCATAGGAAGATCACAGGGGTACTCCGGGATTTCCAAAAAAAAATACAGGCAACACTGGGTACTCCAGGTGCCTCAATCCACCCAGTTGTTTGATTAAGTTGCCACCTTAAGTTGAACCATTAATTTAACAAACTCACACCTGTCATGGATTTCACTCAAACCCAAACCACGTCTACGAGCATAGCATAGCATAGTAATATAAGCAACACGTAGAGTAACTCCCAAGGGTTTGAATGTAACAGGGCAATAGGTTCTACCTCATCAACTACTTCCCAACCCATAAGTTAATGACATCCTAATCATGCAATGTTTGAGGATTGGAACTAATGCATAAAAACTGGGTGATAAAGGGGTATGATCAAAGTGTTACTTGTGTTGCTGACCGTCTGCGAAACCTAGGGACTCGTAGTAGCACGCTTCACACTCCGGGTGTTCTATCGCAAGCAAACAATAGCATACATAAGTAACAAGCAACGATGCACAAGCAAAACTCAAATAAAAGAGGGTTGACCAGAAGTTTCAGCTTAAGAACTCCGGTTCACAAAAAGAATCAAATCAAACGGAGCAACGAAACTCAAACGGCGAAAGAAAGAAGCTTCGTTTACTAATCTGAAACTAGATCAAATTTTACAGTAGCAAAAACTTGTTTGAGTTGGTTAAACGGAAAGAGGGTTTCAGGACGAAACTCTAGGCGCTTGAATCGCCTGATTCCGACTAATGAGCGAAAGGATAAAAAGAAACTAAGATCGGATCAGAAATCGCGATCAGGAAAATCATGGAATAAATCCGATAAAAGAAAAACGATGAACAGATTAACGAACGGATGTTCGTTATCTGGATCTAAACGAAGAACGCGTTCGTTAAAACAAACGAACGAGCGAACGCTTGCTAAATAAATAAACCGGAGAAAAACCGATCTATTAAAAAAACGAATACTAGGGTTTCAAAAAAACCGAACGGTTCTAAAAAAACCGGCGGCTCGGATCCGGCGGCTACCTCTGGCGAGGGGCTCCGGCGAGGCGAGGTGGCGGGGCGGCGGCTTGCAGGGCGGCGGCGGCAAGCGGCAGTGGCAAGCGGTGGCGGCGGCGGCTTAGCACGGCGGCGGCGGCTAGCGCGGGCGGCGGGGTTGGCGCGGGGCGGCAGTGGCTGTGGGGGTGGGGCTCGGGGCGGCGGCGCATATAAAGGGGGCGGGGGCGGCGACTTGGAGGAGGGGGCAAGGCGCGGCAGAGGCGGAGTCCAACTCAGACTCCGGTCCGAGTGGCGGTGGCGGCGGCGCGCGCGCGCAGGAGGCGGCGGCTGGGCCGGCCTGGCTCGGCTGGGCCTTAGGCCCAGTCGGGCGCGGGAACTTAAAAAAACAATTCCGCCGACAAAAATAAAATCTTAGAAAAATAAATAAAAATCTAAAAATACCAAAACAAATTTTCACCGTCTAAATAAAATATTTAGAACGAGATGAACATTTTCTTTGCCCTAAAATGCAATTTTGAAAACATGCAATTTTTCTAATGCAAACAAAATTGCAATAAAAAATCCAAATAAAACAAATATTTGATTTTAATATTTTTCCTCCAATATTTCAATTATCTTGGAGAAGTCATATTATCTCCTCTCATATATTTTAGTATGAAATATTTCTGGAGAGAAAATAATTAAAACCAAAAATCCTCGTTTGAAAATTTGATAAAATCAAATTTGAAAACCGGGAAATCCCCAACTCTCTCCGAGGGTCCTTGAGTTGCTTAGGATTTTGAGGATCGCGAGACGAAATGCGAATAAAATATGTTATGCATGGATGACTATGTATAACATTCCAAATTGAAAATTTGGGATGTTACAACGTCACGGAAAAATTTGGATCCAGGCGGTTTAAAGACGCGACCTATGTGGTCAACAAACACTACCACTTCGCCATCTCTGGGGGTAGGAGGTTTTTCTGGACCGGGGACACGCCACTTGATTTCACTCCGCTTTGGTAAAGTGCCAATCTTGACACACCCTTCCAATTGCACCTCAGTAACCCGGGAGGGGACCCAGTTACAGGAATAAAATTGTTTGGCCATTGCAAATGAAGAGCTGGAAAAGATTACTGCCGGTTTACGATTCGTAATTGACAAGGCATAAAGCGTAACATGGTAAAGAGAAAGGAATTTAAGCAGATAAAATGGTTAAATCGGAGGCCGATGCAGTTATGAATGGTAAAGCGATTAGCAGAAATAGAGGTATATGCATATTGTTAAACCGGAGTTTAGCGATGGAAGAAGTGAAAGAATAAATGAATTGCCGGTTTAGGAGGGGACTAATGGTATATGCCGGATTATCATACTTTCAAAAGTTAAACCGCCTATATTGGTATGAAGAGTACAGATCTAAAAATGCATAAGTGAAGGAAAACAAGTTTCATAAGAGTTATATGATGATTTCAGATCTGCGGTACGACAGAAAACTAGAATATATTCAGACCTAAATTTCAGATACCAGTTCATTAGGTTCAGATGAGTTTTTCCTATTTGAAGGGGATGGTCTGATAAGGAAATGTGAGATTATGGCTACGGTCGCACAAAGAGCTAACAAATCTAACTAGTCTTTGATGCTACTGGGAAGGAAAGAGAAGAACATCACCGGAGCTTCATGAACTCCGATGAACACTGAAACCCTAAGTGGATCTACAAATAAAAGGGGGAAGACTTACCGAAGCTGTTAAAGCAGAGGAGGTGCGCCGCGTTTTTCTGATCCAGTCAGGTTGATGCAGCGACCGACGATGAGGCAGAGGTAAAGCTCGACGATGGCGGCATCGCTCGGGTGCAGAGTCGTCGCGAGGAGGAAGAAGAGACGAAGGGGCAACGAAAGGAAAAAGAAAGGGATCTTCAACCCTATTTATAAGGCAAAGAGATAAAGCGACAGGCGCGGGAATCGAGGAGCTCAAAAAATGGATGTTTAATAAAGTTGTCGCCTTGATGGTTGGATGCTCATTAATAAAGGGTATCTTCGGCTTCAATAAATAGGTGACGTCACGGTGGTTTACTGCAGATCTGGAGGATGACGTCACGACGGTTTACAAGATTTATGTGAAGGTGCAAGGGGAAGAATTTTTCTAAGTGCTGAAGATTGACATGAACAAGTTCAAATCAATCTGGGGCCTAATGTTGGGGATATTACTATTGGACGTAAATTGGCGAGAAGAGGCCGGATTATCCCCATGATGGTTATTTTATTCAGAGCCCATGAAGACAAGGATGGTGGCGCTTTATGAAGGCCCAAAGCCCAAAGGCGGGTTAAGGCCTGTAGACATAAACCGACATTAATATATAACTTGTATTGTAAGGTAGAAGGAATAGATACCGAGCTGGACACGTTGATGATCCGGCCTTGGGACTCTGTAAACCGGTGGGCGTCGACCTATGTATATAAAGGACGACCCGGCGGCGGTTTAGGGACAACACACAACAACTCGAGAGCCAGGCAAATCGGATTCGCTCCCTGGTCATCGAAACCCTAGCAATTCCATCACAACTGGAGTAGGATTTTACCTTCATCGTAAGGGGCCGAACCAGTATAAAACTCTTGCGTCCCTTGTCCGCTGTAACCCTTTAAGCTAACCCGTAGCGATGGCTCCATGACTAAGTCCTTTCACAAGGACATCTGCCGTGACAAAACCATGACACCCCTTTCGATGTGGTGTTCTCAGCTTGTTGACTTCTAACTTACTGGGCAGGTCTGGTGACTAGAGCTGGTCATGAATAGGACAAGCGCCTCGACTATGCTGAGGATCTGCGCGGCTCTAGCCGGTCCAGCGATGGACTAAAAAAGCTCTTTCTCGTTGCTTCTATGGATATCTTCCTATGCATATTTTACTGTCCTTTACTTCGATGATCAGTGCTCCTGCGCGAGATTTTGTTTCTTACTCTCTTGGGAGCTTTCTCGTGTGCCGTTGTTGGCTTCCTTTTGCTTGGTTAAAAACTATTACTGGTTTAGGTTAGGTTAGTTTGGTTTGAGGTGTCACTGGGTTTTCGCACTACGGTGAGTTGCTTGATGACGAGTGCTTACAGTGGGTTTCCCGGTGATGCCCTGAATCCACTTTCCCCTTTCTAGTATCCTTAAAATAGCTGGTACAGACTGGTAAAATGTATTTCCATTATGCTAAGTAATGGAAAGGGGTTATACTCGGTTCAAACAAAAATCTCCTGAGCTGATAGACGAAGAGATCTCCCCGTCTTGATGTGGTACATGCCCTCGATGGACGTGGCGGTGGCCAAAGCCCAGCATCACTCTGTATGAACAAACAAAATGCAAGGCTGATCATGTCATCAAGAAAGAAAGATTTGAATGTAATCCTAATTGTGTACGACTAAGCATAAAGTTGAATCTACTTACCGCACCTTTTTTGGTCCAATGGCAGCAGGAGGAGAGCAAATTTGGTGTTATGATCCTTTTGCGAAAGTTGAGTCAAATATGACTCTGGTTCGAAAGTTTTTCGAGATCTGCCTATTTTCCATTGCCGTGGTCGATGGCGGTATGGTATGACCACTATTGGGTATAATAGCCTACCGCATAGGCCCTAAATGGTAGGGATGCACGCCCTACTGTAAAAAAAATTCTAAGTATCAAATACAGTGCTTGTACCCACCTACCGCCAGGCACCTCGGTGATACGTCTCCATCATATCTACTTTTCCAAACACTTTTGCCCTTATTTTGGACTCTAACTTGCATGATTTGAATGGAACTAACCCGGACTAACGCTGTTTTCAACAGAATTGCCATGGTGTTATTTTTGTGGAGAAATAAAAGTTCTTGGAATGAGCTGAAAATCAACGGAGAATATTTTGGAATATATAAAAAAAATACTGGCAAAAGAATCAAGGCCAGGGGGCCCACAGCCTATTGAGTTGTCAATTCAACCACACCTGGAAATTTAATATCAGCAGCAAAGTATTTAGTAGCAAAGTAATATGATAGTAGTGGTAGCGGTAGCAAAAGTAATGTTTTTGGTATTTTGTAATGATGATAGCAATAGCATCGGAAAAGTAAATAAGCAAAGAACAATGTATGGAAAGCTCGTAGGCAATGGATCGGTGATGGAGAATTATGACGGATGCGGTTTATCATGTAACAATCATAACATAGGGTGACACATAACTAGCTCCAATTCATCAATGTAATGTAGGCATGTATTCCGAATATAGTCATACATGCTTATGGAAAAGAACTTGCATGACATCTTTTGTCCTACCCTCTCGTGGCAGCGGGAACCTAATGGAAACTAAGGGATATTAAGGCCACCTTTTAATAGAGTACCGGAACAAAGCATTAGCACATAGTGAATACATGAGCTCCTCAAACTATGGTCATCACCGGTAAGTATCCCGATTATTGTCACTTCGGGGTTAACGGATCATAACACATAATAGGTGACTATAGACTTGCAAGATAGGATCAAGAACTCTTATATATTGATGAAAACATAATAGGTTCAGATCTGAAATCATGGCACTCGGGCCCAAGTGACAAGCATTAAGCATAGCAAAGTCATAGCAAGATCAATCTCAGAACATAGTGGATACTAGGGATCAAACCCTAACAAAACTAACTCGATTACATGATATATCTCATCCAACCCATCACCGTCCAGCAAGCCTACAATGGAATTACTCACGCACGATGGTGAGCATCATGAAATTGGTGATGGAGGATGGTTTATGATGACGATGGTGATGGATTCCCCTCTCCGGAGCCCCGAACGGACTCCAGATCAGCCCTCCCGAGAGAGTTTAGGGCTTGGCGGCGGCCCCGTATCGTGAAACGTGATGAATTCTTCTCTCTGATTTTTTTCTCCCCGAAAGCAAATATATAGAGTTGGAGTTGAGGTCGGAGGAGCTCCAGGGGGCTCACGAGGTAGGGGCACGCCCTAGGAGGGCAGGCGCCCCCCACCCTCGTGGACAGGTGGTGGCCCCCCTGGTCTTCATCTTTTGCAAGGATTTTATTATTATTTCCAAATAGATGTTCCGTGAAGTTTCAGGTCATTCCGAGAACTTTTGTTTCTGCACATAAATAACACCATAGCAATTCTGCTGAAAACAGCGTCAGTCCGGGTTAGTTCCATTCAAATCATGCAAGTTAGAGTCCAAAAACAAGGGCAAAAGTGTTTGGAAAAGTAGATACGACGGAGACGTATCACCTGTCCATGAGGGTGGGGGCACGCCTACCCCCAGGGCGCGCCCCTGCCTCGTGGGCCCCCTGATGCTCCACCGACCTCAACTCCAACTCCATATATTCACGTTTGGCAAGAGAAAAAATCAAAGAGAAGGATTCATCGCGTTTTACGATACAGAGCCGCCGCCAAGCCATAATCTCTCTCGGGAGGGCTGATCTGGAGTCCGTTCGGGGCTCCGGAGAGGGGAATTCGTCGCCATCGTCATCATCAACCTTCCTCCCTCACCAATTTCATGATGCTCACCGTCGTGCGTGAGTAATTCCATCGTAGGGTTGCTAGACGGTGATGGGTTGGATGAGATTTATCATGTAATCGAGTTAGTTTTGTTAGGGTTTGATCCCTAGTATCCATTATGTTCTGAGATTGATGTTGCTTTGACTTTTCTATGCTTAATGCTTGTCACTAGGGCCCGAGTGCCATGATTTTAGATCTGAACCTATTATGTTTTCATGAATATATGTGTGTTCTTGATCCTATCTTGCAAGTCTATAGTCACCTATTATGTGTTATGATCCGTTAACCCTGAAGTGACAATAATCGGGATACTTACCGGTGATGATCGTAGTTTGAGGAGTTCATGTATTCACTAAGTGTTAATGCTTTGTTACGGTACTCTATTAAAAGGAGGCCTTAATACCCCTTAGTTTCCAATAGGACCCCGCTGCCACGGGAGGGTAGGACAAAAGATGTCATACAAGTTCTTTTCCATAAGCATGTATGACTATATTCGGAATACATGCCTACATTACATTGATGAACTGGAGCTAGTTCTGTGTCACCCTATGTTAGGAATCGCATCCGACATAATTATCCATCACTAGTCCATTGCCTATGAGCTTTTCACATATTGTTCTTCGCTTATTTACTTTTCTGTTGCTACTGTTATAATCACTATAAAACCAAAACTACTACTTTTGCTACCGTTACCGCTACTATCATATTACTTTGCTACTAAATACTTTGCTGCAGATATTAAGTTTCCAGGTGTGGTTGAATTGACAACTCAGATGCTAATACGTGAGAATATTCTTTGGCCCCCCTTGTGTCGAATCAATAAATTTGGGTTGAATACTCTACCCTCAAAAACGGTTGCGATCCCCTATACTTGTGGGTTATCAAGACTATTTTCTGGCGCCGTTACCGAGGAGCACAGCTCTATTCTTTGAGTCAGTTGGGATTTATATCTGCTGATCACTATGAAGAACTTGAAAGATAAAAGAACCAAGATTTTTCCCTCGACTACGAGGGGAGGTAAGGAACTGTCATCTAGCTCTGCACTAGATTCACCTTCCATTTTGAGTAAACTTGCGACACCTACTCCTGTTATTCATTCTGATATGTCGCATATTATTGATGATGCCACTTCTGCTTTGCATGATGCTTATGATGAAACTACTTCTATGCTTGATAATACTGTGCCACTAGGTGAATTTCTTGATGAACAATTTGCTAGGGTTAGAGAGAATGAAATTATTGAAACTGATAATATTGATGAAAGTGATGATGAAGATTCTCCCACTAGATATGAATTGCCTGTTGTGCCTGAGGGTTATGTTATGGATGAAGAAACTGCTAGAGACTTCTTAGCTTGCAATGATATATCTGATCTTAAGAAATTATTAGCTAATCTTAAAGAGAAGTCTTTGAATGCTAGAATGAAATATGACCCTACTTTTGCTACTTCACCTATCTTTATTTCCGATAAGGATTATGATTTCTTTGTCGATCCTAAGTTAATTAATTTGGTTGAATCTGATCCTTTCTATGATTATGAATCTGAAACTGTTGTGGCGCATCTTACTAAATTAAATGATATAGCCACCCTGTTTACTCATGATGAGAAAACTCGCTATTACTTTATCCTTAAGTTGTTTCCGTTCTCATTAAAGGGTGATGCTAAAACATGGTTTAATTCCCTTGATCCTGGTTGTGTGCGTAGTCCCCGGGATATGATTTATTACTTCTCTGCTAAATATTTCCCCGCTCATAAGAAACAAGCTGCCTTTAGGGAAATTGATAATTTTGTGCAAACTGAAGAAGAGTTTCCCACAAGCTTGGGGGAGGCTTCTCCAATTACTTAATGCTTTGCCTTAGCATGCTCTTAAGAAAAATGAAATACTTGATATCTTTTATAATGGACTAACCGATGCTTCCACAGACCACCTGGATAGTTGTGCTAGTTGTGTTTTCAGGGAAAGAACCGTTGATCAAGCTGAATTGCTATTGAATAATATGCTGAGTAATGAAGATGATTGGACACTTCCTGAACCAACTCCTAAGCCAACTCCGAAGAAAAGGGGTATTCTATTTCTCAGTCCTGAAGATATGCAAGAGGCAAAGAAATCTATGAAAGAAAAGGGTATTAAAGCTGAAGATGTTAAGAATTTACCGCCTATTGAAGAAATACATGGTCTTGATAACCCGACACAGGTAGTGAAGGTAAATTCTCTCTATAGATTTGATGAAGGTGATATTCCTCATTATAAGTCTGCTAGCCAATGCTTAGATGAGTTTGATAATTTTATTGTTAAACAAGAAAACTTCAATGCTTATGTTGGTAGACAATTGAAACGCAATGCTGATATGCTTGAACACTTGAGTGATTATATGTCTAGAGTTAAAGGTGAACTTAAACTTATTAGTAAACATGCCTCTATGGTTACCACTCAAGTAGAACAAGTACTTAAGGCTCAGAATGATTTGCTCAATGAATTAAATAATAAGAAAAATGATAATGTTGTTAGAGTTATGACTAGAGGGGGTAAAATTACTCAGGAACCTTTGTATCCTGAGGGCCATCCTAAGAGAATTGAGCAAGATTCTCAGAGAACTAATGTTGATGCACCTAGTTCTTCTAAGAATAAGAAGAAGAAAAATGATAAGACTTTGCATGCTTCTAGTGAACCTGTCGTTGACACACCTGAGAATCCCAATGATATTTCTATTTCTGATGCTGAAACACAATCTGATAATGAACATGAACCTAGTGATAATGTTAATGATGATGTTCATGTTGATGCTCAACCTAGCAATGATAATGATGTAGAGATTGAACCTGTTGTTGATCTTGATAGCCCACAATCAAAGAATAGACATTATGATAAGAGAGACTTTGTTGCTAGGAAGCACGGCAAAGAAAGAGAACCATGGGTTTAGAAACCCATGCCTTTTCCTCCTAAACCATCCAAGAAAAAGGATGATGAGGATTTTGAGCGCTTTGCTGAAATGATTAGACCTATATTTTTACGTATGCGTTTGACTGATATGCTTAAAATGAACCCTTATGCTAAGTACATGAAAGATATTGTTACTAATAAAACAAAGATACCAGAAGCTGAAGTTTCCACCATGCTTGCTAATTATACTTTTAAAGGTGGAATACCAAATAAACTAGGAGATCCAGGAGTACCAACTACACCATGCTCCATTAAAAGAAACTATGTTAAAACTGCTTTATGTGATCTTGGAGCCGGTGTTAGTGTTATGCCTCTCTCTTTATATCGTAGACTTGATTTGAATAAGTTGACACCCACTAAAATATCTTTGCAAATGGCTGATAAATCAACTGCTATACCTGTCGGTATTTGTGAGGATGTGCCTGTTGTGGTTGCAAACGTTACTATTTTAACGGACTTTATTATTCTTGATATTCCCGAGGACGATAGTATGTCGATTATCCTTGGTAGACCCTTTTTGAATACTGCAGGGCCTGTTACTGATTGCAACAAAGGCAATGTCACTTTTCATGTTAATGGTAATGAGCATACGATACACTTTCCGAGGAAACAACCTCAAGTCCATAGTATCAATTCTATTGGAAAAATTTCAACGATTACTATTGGAGGTTTTGAATTGCCTCTTCCTACTGCCAAGAAGAAATATGATATTATTATTGTTGGGGATGTGCATATCCCAGTTGAGGTAACCTAGTGTTATTCGAAATTTCTCCGGTTTGATGCAATTTGGAATGAGTTTGTTAACAAGACTTGATCAACCTTGTCAGTGGATTCCTTTTGATGAGCATGAGGTGGATGAAGTTAGAAAGCACAACCTTCCGTACCCTCTTTTTACTTTCTGTTATTTATATTAAATAAAGTAAAAATAGTATTTTTAGTCTATTTTCTGAATTATCCTTGCAATAAAAAATACCCCAAAAATAAAAGTTCTCCAAATGCCCTAAAATTTTAATATGATTTTTTCGAGAATATTTGAGAATTATTAGCACTCAGAACACACCAGCGGTACCCACCATGTGCTCATGTGGGTGGAGGGCGCGCCCACCCCCTGGGCGCGCCCCTGCCTCATGGACCCCACATGGGCCCCCTCCACTTATTCTTGCACCCACAGACTTCGTCTTCCTCCAGAAAAAATCATCCACCAGCTCAAACCCGTGTTCTAGCTCATCTTGCTGCCATTTTCGATCTCCTTGGTCAAAGCTCCATTCACAAAACTGCTTTGGGGGATTGTTCTTCGGTATGTGACTCATCCAATGGTCCAATTAGTTTTTGTTCTATTGCTTTATTTATTGCAAATTTTTGCTACTTAGGTGACCCTGTTCTTGAGCTTGCATGTCAAATTTATGTGGTCAAAAGTAGTTTTAATGCATGATATGGCCTCTAGGCACTTGTGGCAGTAGTTGCTATCAATCTTGTTGAGTTTGGTTCACTTTTATTTTTGAGTTATTAAAAATTTCAGAAATTTCTCAAAGGAAGAAATATGTTTAGGAAAATGTACCAAGGTGGTTCCTCAAGGAAGCAAGGCCCAAGGCCCGCAATACGCGAGCTGGACAATGAACTACCAAGGGCGGCTCAAGTGTGGCCTTGTGAATGGTCGTCAAAGGATTTCATGGTCCAGGCAGGCATCAAGGAAGAATTTGGCGCATATGTGCGTAACAGTGATCTTGAGAGCTTCGTGTCCGATAAGTGCCGGCAACACCTCTATTTAACTGATTCATTTGTGAGAAGGTTTAAATTTACATCCTCACGCAATTCTCAAAATGTCCTATTTGATCTTTATGATAAATCTTATACCATGGACTTAGAAGATTTTAATACTTCTTGTAAACTCCCGCAGTGGGGTAGTGCTAGTGAACCTCGCAAATCTGAATTTAAAGTATTTCTTGCTAGTATCATTGTGGGGGAATCTAGAGAAATAAGTAAATAATGCAAGCTACCATAGGGAGCATTCATTTTCCTGCCATACATTATTTTGCTCTCTTCGTGGGTAGATGCATTAACGGTAAGGATGAGGCATGTCACATGTGTGTTCCCGATCTTAGTGTTCTCAAGAGTGTTGTATTAGGAGATAAACAATACAACTTGGGGGCTATTGTTGCACATAGGTTCCATCTTAATAGTTTAACTAGAGATTTGTTTGGTGGAATTTATGCAACTCGTGTAGCTAACTTTCTTGATATACCCATACGCGGGGATGATATTGAGTTGCCTCCTGCTTATCTAGTTTATAATGCTATGGTTCGTCATCAGTTTGTTGAGAGGAACGATCAGTTCCTCCAGTACGGACTAATCTTTGACAGACGGTGCACCGTCCATGTTGCTCTCCCTGCTCCTGCTTTCTTTGATTTTTAGACAAAAGGGAGATATGTTATAACCAGGGAGGAGGCGAACGAGTATGAGAGGAGGACAGAGGCCGCCCGCCTCCAAGCTGTAGCTCGTGAGGCAATAGCTGTTGTATCCCAGTATGACCCCAGTTACAACTTTGGATTTCCACCAGGCCAGCCGTGGCTATAGACCAACTTAGGCCAAACGCCTAAGCTTGGGGATGGGGTACATATCTCTCACTGACATTACATTCATGTTCACACACTCATGCCAGTTGTCGGTGCTCATACTTTTTCATTGTATCATCCATGCTAGTTTATTTTCTATTTTAAGCTTTCTTCTTGTGTGTTTGAAAAAACTTAAGAAAAACAAAAAAAATAAGCTGTAGCTTTTAGCTAGTTTACTTTCCATGCTTGTAGTAGTAATAATTAAAAGAAAACCCAAAAAGATTTCTCATTCTTCTTTTGCTTGTTGGGAGCTTTCCCATGTAAATAGTTTTATTTCCTTTCTTTTCTTTGGGGGTCAAGAGGAGAAGACCACGATGAAAATGTTGAGTGGCTCTCATATGAATTATTGTTGATCTAACAAAGAGCCCATATTACCTTGTCTTCTCCCTTGAATTGAATGCTTGCAGATTCCAGCTTAGTCCAATGCACATGCACTATTATTGTTATTCAGACCGTTCGGTTGTGCAAGTGAAAGGCAATAATGACGATATATGACGGACTGATTGAGATGCGAGAAGTTGGTATGAACTCGACCTCTCTTGTTTTTGTAAATATGATTAGTTCATTGTTCCTGATTCAGCCTATTATGAATGAAACATGTTTGCAATGACAATTAGAGATTATAGTTGCTCATGCCATGCTTAATTTGCTAGGAGTTTATAATGGTTTACCTTGTGTGCCAACATGCTATTAAAAAGGTTGTGATGTGGTATGATAGGGTGGTATCCTCCTTTGAACGATTCGAGTGGCTTGACTTGGCACATGTTCACGCATGTAGTTGAAACAAAATCAACATATCCTCCACAATATTTATGTTCATGTTGAATTATATCCTACTCATGCTTGCATCCAGTGTTGATTAATTTTAATGCATGCTCATGACTGTTGTCGCTCTCTAGCTGGTCGCTTCCCGGTCTCTTTCTAGCCTTCACTTGTACTAAGCGGGAATACTGCTTGTGCGTCCAACTCCATAAACCCAAAAAGTTATTCCATATGAGTCCACCATACCTTCTTATATGCGATATCTACCTGTCGTTCCAAGTAAATTTGTATGTGCCAAACTCTAAACCTTCAAATGAAATTCTGTTTTGTATGCTCGAATAGCTCATGTATCAACTAGGGCTGTCTATATCTTCCATGCTAGGCGGGTTATTCTCAAGAGGAGTGGACTCCGCTCCTCACTCATGAGAAAATGGCAGGTCACCGGGATGCCCAGTCCCATGTTCAAATCAAATCAAAATAATTGCAAACAAAACTCCCCCAGGATTGTTGTTAGTTGGAGGCACCCGTTGTTTCGGGCAAGCCATGGATTGATGCTTGTTGGTGGTGGGGGAGTATAAACTTTACCATTCTGCTTGGGAACCACCTATAATGTGTGTAGCATGCAAGATATCGAGATCTCTCGGTTGTTATGTTGACAATGAAAGTATACCGCTCAAAATATTATTCATCTCTGTTACAAAAACCGAGCTCTGGCACCTCTACAAATCCCTGCTTCCCTCTGTGAAGGGCCTATCTATTTACTTTTATGTGGAGTCATCATCCTCTTATTAAAAAGAACCAGTTGGAGAGCACCGCTGTCATTTGCATGTATTATTGTTAGTTTACATTGAGTATGACTTGACTGGATATCTTTTACATGAATTACAAATTCCTGTCAGCACTTGATCTTCAGGGGTGCTCTGCATTTATGTTTTGCGGTCTCGGAAAGGGCTAGTGAGACACCATCTTGTTATATCATATTATGTTTGTTTTGAGAAAGTGTTGTAATCCGAGATTTATTATTATTGCTCGCTAGTTAATTGTGCCATTGATATGAGTAAACATGAGACTTAAATGCTATTGTGAATATGGTTAGTTCATAATCTTTGCTGAAAACTTGAATGTTGGCTTTACATATTTACAACAACAAGAGCAAATAGAGTTTGTAAAAGTTTTCTTTATCACTTTCAGTTTATCAACTGAATTGCTTGAGGACAAGCAAAGGTTTAAGCTTGGGGGAGTTGATACGTATCCATCATATCTACTTTTCCAAACACTTTTGCCCTTGTTTTGGACTCTAACTTGCATGATTTGAATGGAACTAACCCGGACTGACGCTGTTTTCAGCAGAATTGCCATGGTGTTATTTTTGTGCGGAAATAAAAGTTCTTGGAATGACCTAAAAATCAACGGAGAATATTTTTGGAATATATAAAAAATATTGGCGAAAGAATCAAGGCCAGGGGGCCCACACCCTGTCCACGAGGGTGGGGGCACGCCTACCCCCCTGGGTGCGCCCCCTACCTCGTGGGCCCCCTGGTGCTCCACCGACCTCAACTCCAACTCCATATATTCACGTTCGGGGAGAAAAAAAGCAGAGAGAAGGATTCATCACGTTTTATGATACAGAGCCGCCGCCAAGCCCTAATCTCTGTCGAGCGGGCTGATGTGGAGTCCGTTCGGGGCTCCGGAGAGGGGACTCCGTCGCCATCGTCATCATCAACCTTCCTCCATCACCAATTTCATGATGCTCACCGCCGTGCGTGATTAATTCCATCATAGGCTTGCTGGACGGTGATGGGTTGGATGAGATTTATCATGTAATCGAGTTAGTTTTGTTAGGGTTTGATCCCTAGTATCCATTATGTTTTGAGATTGATGTTGCTATGACTTTGCTATGCTTAATGCTTGTCACTAGGGCCCGAGTGCCATGATTTCAGATCTGAACCTATTATGTTTTCATGAATATATGTGTGTTCTTGATCCTATCTTGCAAGTCTATAGTCACCTATTATGTGTTATGATCCGTTAACCCCGAAGTGACAATAATCGGGATACTTACCGGTGATGACCGTAGTTTGAGGAGTTCATGTATTCACTAAGTGTTAGCGCTTTGGTCCGGTACTCTATTAAAAGGAGGCCTTAATATCCCTTATAGTTTCCAATAGGACCCCCCCTGCCACGGGAGGGTAGGACAAAAGATGTCATGCAAGTTATTTTCCACAAGAACGTATGACTATATTTCGAATACATGCCTACATTACATTGATGAACTGGAGCTAGTTCTGTGTCACCCTATGTTATAACTATTGCATGAGGAATCACATCCGACATAATTATCCATCACTGGTCCATTGCCTACGAGCTTTTCACATATTGTTCTTCGCTTATTTACTTTTCTGTTGCTACTGTTATAATCACAATAAAACCAAAACTATTACTTTTGCTACCGTTACCGCTACTATCATATTTGGGTTGAATTGACAACTCAGCTGCTAATACTTGAGAATATTCTTTGGCTCCCCCTGTGTTGAATCAATAAATTTGGGTTGAATACTCTACCCTCAAAAACTGTTGCGATCCCCTATACTTGTGGGTTATCACTCGGCGGTAGGGTTGCACAAGCTACCGCCAGCCTGTTTGGCGGTAGGTCTGCAGGGCGCTGACATGGATAAGTTGCCTACTGCCAGGGCCTCGGCAATAGGCTGGTATACCCTACCTTCATTGAGCCCGATGGTAAGAAAATGGTCAGATCCCGAAATGTTTCCAAACCAGGGTCAAATCTGGCTCAACTTCAGGGATGGTAGTGTTGGAAATATGCCCTAGAGGCAATAATAAAGTGGTTATTATTATATTTCCGTGTTCATGATAATTGTCTATTGTTTATGCTATAATTGTATTAACCAGAAACCGTAATACATGTGTGAATACATAGATCGTAATATGTCCCTAGTAAGCCTCTAGTTAACTAGCTCGTTGATCATTAGATGGTCATGGTTTCCCGACCATGGACATTGGATGTCGTTGATAACGGGATCACATCATCAGGATAATGATGTGATGGACAAGACTCAATCCTAAGCGTAGCACAAGATCATGTACTTCGTTTGCTAAAGCTTTTCTAATGTCAAGTATCATTTACTTAGACCATGAGATTGTGCAACTCCCGGATACCGTAGGAATGCTTTGGGTGTACCAAATGTCACAACGTAACTGGGTGGCTATAAAGGTTCACTGCAGGTATTTTTCACTCTGTATGACGAAGAGGTATCTCTGGGCCCTCTCGGTAATGCATCATCATAACGAGCTGAATGTGACTAAGGAGTTAGCCACGAAATCATGCGTTACAAAATGAGTAAAGAGACTTGCCGGTAACGATATTGAACGAGGTATAGAGATTCCGACGATCGAATCTCGGGCAAGTAACATACCGATAGACAAAGGGAATTGTATACGGGATTGATTGAATCCTCGACATCATGGTTCATCCGATGAGATCATCGTGGAACATGTGGGATCCAACATGGGTATCCAGATCCCGCTGTTCGTTATTGGCCGGAGAGATGTGTCGGTCATGTCTGCATGGTTCCCGAACCTGTATAGGGTCTACACACTTAAGGTTCGGTGACGCTAGAGTTGTTATGGGAAATAGTATGTGGTTATCGAAGGTTGTTCGGAGTCCCAGATGAGATCCCGGACATCACAAGGAGTTTTGGAATGGTCCAGAGGTGAAGAATTATATATGGGAAGTCCAGTTTCAGTTGCCGGAATAATTTTGGGGGTTATCGGTATTGTACCGAGACCACCGAAAGGTGTCCGGGGGCCCATCAGGTGGGGCCACCTGCCCCGGCGGGCCAAGTGGGCTGAACAAGGGTGGGAACCAGCCCCTAGTGGGCTGGTGCGCGCACAAGGGCCCAAGGCGCCTAGGGTTGAAAACCCTATGGGGTGGGGGCGCCTCCCACCTGACTTGGGGGTTAAGTCCCCCCCTTGGCCGCCGCCCCCCTCTAGATGCATCTAGGGGTGGCCGCCCCCTCTCCCTTCACCCTATAAATAGAGAGGGGGTGGGAGGGCAGCCACACCCTTCCCCTGGCGCAGCCCTCCCCCTCTCCAACAGCTCCTCCTCCTCCGTAGTGCTTGGCGAAGCCCTGCCAGAGAACTACAAGCTCCACCACCACGCCGCCGTGCTGCCAGAGCTCTCCCTCAACTTCTCCTCTCCCCTTGCTGGATCAAGAAGGAGGAGACGTCCCCGGGCTGTACGTGTGTTGAATGTGGAGGCGCCGTCCGTTCGGCGCTTGATCAGATCTTCCGCGATTTGAATCACCGCGAGTACGACTCCATCAACCGCGTTCTTGTAACGCTTCCGCTTAGCGATCTTCAAGGGTATGAAGATGCACTCCCTCTCTCTCATTGCTAGCATCTCCTAGATTTATCTTGGTGATACGTAGGAATTTTTTTGAATTATTGCTACGTCACCCAATAGTGGCATCATGAGCTATGTCTATGCGTAGATTCTATACACGAGTAGAACACAAAGCAGTTGTGGGCGATGATTTGTTCAATTTTCTTACCGTTACTAGTCTTATCTTGATTCAGTGGCATTGTGGGATGAAGCGTCCCGGACCGACCTTACACATACGCTTACGTGAGACTGGTTCCACCGACTGACATGCACTTGATGCATAAGGTGGCTAACGGGTGTCTGTCTCTCCCACTTTAGTCGGATCGGATTTGATGAGAAGGGTCCTTATGAAGGGTAAATAGCAATTGGCATATCCCCGTTGTGGCTTTTGTGTAGGTAAGAAATGTTCTTGCTAGAAACCCATAGCAGCCACGTAAAACATGCAACAATAATTAGAGGACGTCTAACTTGTTTTTGTAGGGTATGCTATGTGATGTGATATGGCCAAAAGGATGTGATGAATGATATATGTGATGTGTCGGTGTCAAAACCGGCAGATCTCGGGTAGGGAGTCCCGAACTGTGTGTCTAAGTATTGATGGTAACAGGAGACAAGGGACACGATGTTTTACCCAAGTTCGGGCCTCTCGATGGAGGTAATACCCTACGTCCTGCTTGATTGACTTTGATGAGTATAGGGGTTACAAGAGTTGATCTACCACGAGATCGTAATAGCTAAACCCCAATTGTCTAGCCTGTATGATTATGATTGCCTCTACGGACTAAACCCTCCAGTTTATATAGACATGGGGGCTAGGGTTGTATATAGTCGGTTTACAGAGAAAGGAATATTCATATCCACACGCTAAGCTTGCCTTCCACGCCAAGGAGAGTCCCATCCGGACACGGGAGGAAGTCTTCTATCTCGTATCTTCACGTCCCATTAGTCCGGCCCATGTCATATAGTCCGGACGCTCGAGGACCCCTTAATCCAGGACTCCCTCAGTAGCCCCTGAACCAGGCTTCAATGACGATGTGTCCGGCGCGCAGATTGTCTTCGGCATTGCAAGGCAGGTTCCTCCTCTGAATACTTCAAAGTAGTCCATGAACAGAGACGTGTCCAGGTAGGCACCACACATAACTGCAAAGAGTATAATATTTCACAAGTCCCATCTACTGACAACTTTTTGTAGCGAGACGTTACGTCCCTGCCTGGTCATTATTTCGAACCATTTTTAGCCTCCTGCTCCATATTTCGAGGCGCGGTTTTCATTGGCACATCTTATCGAAGCAGAGCTCATGTCCCCTTATCGCAGGATTCTCATCAATACGGGCGTGGGTAATCCAACCGCGCCGTCCACACAACCCTTGGGGAATAGGCGAGTTTTAAGGCGAGTGGGGACGTGCTTGATATTCGCTGCCTTTATAAGAGGATAAAGATCCATTCTTTCACCCATGCATTCTCCCTCTCTGCCCATCTGTTCTTGAGCTCCAGCGCCCAAGCTTCCATCCTTTCCGCCTCCAAAAAGCACTCCGACCATGTCCGGATTTGGAACGCAGGGCAAGTGGATGGCCTCCTCCGTCACAAAGGGGAACATCATGGAGCTCCGGGAAGCGGGGTACTTGGCCCAAGGAATCGCCCACCGGCTTCCGGCCAAGGGGTAGATCGTCCCCACCCCGGAGCCCAAGTAGAGTATTCATCCCCCACTTCATCCGCGGGTTAGGATTTCCCCTCCACCCCTTCGTCCGTGGACTCATGTTCTACTACGGGCTAGATTTCCATGATCTAGCCCCGAATTCTTTCTTCAACATTTCGGCATTCATTATCGTGTGTGAGGCCTTCCTCCTCATCCCACCCCACTTCGGATTATGGCTGAAGATCTTCAATGTGAAGCCGAAAGTGGTGGATGGTCAACACGTAGAGTGCGGAGGTGCCATGGTGAGCAAACTATCCAATGTCACATGGCCCACTGGCACCTTCGTGGAAAACGTCAAGGGGTGGCAGAAGCAGTGGTTCTATGTCACTGAGCCCCGCTGATATGTCTCCAACGTATCTATAATTTTTGATTGCTCCATGCTATATTATCTATTATTTTGGACTATATTGGGCTTTATTTTCCACTTTTATATTATTTTTGGGACTAACCTATTAACTGGAGGCCCATCCCAGAATTGCTGTTTTTTTGCCTATTTCAGTGTTTCGAAGAAACGGAATATCAAACGGAGTCCAAACGGAATAAAATCTTCAGGGACGTGATTTTCTCACCGAACGTGATCCAGGAGACTTGGACCCTACTCCAAGGAGTCAAAGAGGAGGTCACGAGGGTGGGGGCGCCCCCCTAGGGCGCGCCCCCTGCCTCGTGGGCCCCTCAGTGCTCCACCGACGTACTCCTTCCTCCTATATATACATACGTACCCCCAAACGATTAGAACAGGAGCCAAAAACCTAATTCCACCGCCGCAACTTTTTGTATCCACGAGATCCCATCTTGGGGCCTGTTCCGGAGCTCCGCTGGAAGAGGGCCGTCATCACGGAGGGCTTCTACATCATCATAGCCTCTCCGATGAAGTGTGAGTAGTTTACCTCAGACCTTCGGGTCCATAGTTAGTAGCTAGATGGCTTTTTCTCTCTTTTTGGATCTCAATACAAAGTTCTCCCCCTCTCTTGTGGAGATCTATTCGATGTAATCTTCTTTTTGCGGTGTGTTTGTTGAGACCGATGAATTGTGGGTTTATGATCAAGTCTATCTATGAATAATATTTGAATCTTCTCTGAATTCTTTTATGTATGATTGGTTATCTTTGCAAGTCTCTTCGAATTATCTGTTTGGTTTGGCCAACTAGATTGGTAGTTCTTGCCATGGGAGAAGTGCTTAGCTTTGGGTTCGATCTTGCGGTGTCCTTTCCCAGTGACAGAAGGGGCAGCAAGGCACGTATTGCATCGTTGCCATCGAGGATAACAAGATGGGGTTTATTTCATATTGCATGAATTTATCTCTCTACATCATGTCATCTTGCTTAAGGCGTTACTCTGTTTTTAACTTAATACTCTAGATGCATGCTGGATAGCGGTCGATGAGTGGAGTAATAGTAGTAGATGCAGAATTGTTTCAGTCTACTTGTCACGGACGTGATGCCTATATACATGATCATGCCTAGATATTCTCATAACTATGCTCAATTCTGTCAATTGCTCAACAGTAATTTGTTCACCCACAGTAGAATACTTATGCTCCTGAGAGAAGCCACTAGTGAAACCTATGGCCCCCGGGTCTATTCTCATCATATCAATCTCCATCACTTTAATCTTGCTTTGCTTTTTACTTTGCTTTTACTTTTTACTTTGCATCTTTATACCAAAAATACCAAAAATATTATATCTATCAGATCTCACTCTCGTAAGTGACCTGAAGGGATTGACAACCCCTAATCACGTTGGTTGCGAGTAGCTATCGCTTTGTGCAGGTACAAGGGACTTGAGCGTGGCCTCCTACTGGATTGATACCTTGGTTCTCAAAAACTGAGGGAAATACTTATGCTACTCTGCTGCATCATCCCTTCCTATTCGGGGAAAACCAACGCAAGCTCAAGATGTAGCAAGAAGGATTTCTGGCGCCGTTGCCGGGGAGTCTACGCAAAAAGTCAACATACCAAGTACCCATCACAATCCCTATCTCTCGCATTACATTATTTGCCATTTGCCTCTCGTTTTCCTCTCCCCCCACTTCACCCTTGCCGTTTTATTCGCCCTCTCTCTCTCTATCCTCCCTCTCTTTTCCGCTTGCCTCTTGTTTGCTCGTGTGCTAGTTTGTTTTCTTATCGTCATGGCTAGTCTCATATCTTCTCCGTTGTCTCCCGAGAGTGAAGTTCCAAATTTTAAACAAAGGGAGGGAGAAAATCTAAAAGATGCTTGGTATAGAATTTGCAATGCTCAAAATAGATCTACCAGGAAGCAATCTACCTTAGTTCTTCTCCACAATTTTTATATAGGTGTTAATACTTGGTATAGATATATCCTCGATACCATTACTGGAGGGAACTTCTTGGGTAGCCATACTTTTGATTCTTATAATGCTATGCTAAATTTATTTGGCTCACCACCTCTTTTGGTTAATGGAACCATGTTAACTTTGGAGCATGTTATGCAAAGACTTGAAATTATTGAAAATAAAGTTGCTACTATTGAATTAATTGAAAATGTAGATAAAAAGATCCACAATCAAATTACTCAATATGGATCCAAGGTAGGAATGACTCTGAAAAATATTAAGGAAAAGGGACCCATAGTTAATGAGAAGATAAACTTAGATTCTACTAGAATTGATAAACTTGAGGGTATCATTACAAACTTGGTAACCGCTTTTTCTTCTGTAAATAATACTCCAAGTCCTCCTACTAAAATTGCCAAGCTTATGTATGTTCCTAAAAATAAGGGTGAATCATCTAGTAAGGAAACTGCGGATCTTAAATCTATAAGTATTCATCCTAATCTTTTTGCTATCATTAAGGAACCAATTGCTACAAATGATTTTTTTGATCTTGTGCCTAAAAGTTTGATAATCACTAGAAAGAAAGAAATTCCTAAGGGAAATAGATGCCTCATCGAAGAATTGCCTACCAAAGATGGCAATACCTAGATCTATCCTCGCTTTTATGCCTAGCTAGGGGCGTTAAACGATAGCGCTTGTTGGGAGGCAACCCAATTTTATTTTTATTCCTTGCTTTTTGCTCCTGATTAGTAATAAATAAATTATTTAGCCTCAGTTTTGGTTGTGTTTTTGTGTTTAATTAGTGTTTGTGCCAAGTAGAACCGTTGGGAAGACTTGGGGAAAGTCTTGTTGAACTTGCTATAAAGAACAGAAACTATAGCGCTCACGGGAACTGCTGTCATTTTTATTTGAAGAGTGATATTTAGTTAATTCTTTTTGCAGATGATTAATAGATAAATTACTCACGTCCAGAAATTTATTTTAGAATTTTTGGGGTTCCAGATCTTGCGCTAGCTACAGATTACTACAGACTGTTCTGTTTTTGACAGATTCTGTTTTTCGTGTGTTGTTTGCTTATTTTGATGAATCTATGGTGAGTAAAATAGTTTATAATCCATGAGAAGTTGTAATACAGTAGGTTTAACACCAATATAAATAAAGGATGATTTAATTATAGTACCTTGAAGTGGTCTTTTGTTTTCTTTCGCTAACGGAGCTCACGAGTTTTCTATTTTGAGTTTTGTGTTGTGAAGTTTTCAAGATTTGGGTGAATTCTTTTGATGGATCATGGAATAAGGAGTGGAAAGAGCCTAAGCTTTGGGATGCCCATGGCACCCCCAATATAATCCAAGGACACCAAAAAGTCAAAGCTTGGGGATGCCCCGGAAGGCATCCCCTCTTTCGTCCACTTCCATCGGTAATTTTCTTGGAGCTATATTTTTATTCACCAACATGATATGTGTTTTGCTTGGAGCATATTGTATTATTTGTGTTTTTGTGTCTTAGTATACCACAATCATCCTGGCTGTACACACCTTTTTGAGAGAGCCATACATGAATTAAAATTTGATAGAATACTCTATGTGCTTCACTTATATCTTTTGAGCTAAGTAATTTTGCTCTATGTGCTTCACTTATATATTTTGAGCTAAGTAGTTTTGCTCTATGTGCTTCACTTATATATTTTGAGCGTTATAATTTTTCTCTATGTGCTTCACTTAGATCTTTTAGAGCACGGTGGTGGATTTGTTTTAAAGAAACTATTGATCTCTCATGCTTCACTTAAATTATTTTGAGAGTCTCTTAATAGCATGGTAATTTGCTTAATAATAATATGCTTGGTATTCAAGATTTGTCAAAATTTCTTTTGAGTGTGTTGAATACTAAGAAAAGATTGAAGCATGATAATTGTTTTGAGATATGGAGGTGATAATATTAAAGTGATGCTAGTTGAGTAGTTGTGAATTTAAAGAATACTTGTGTTAAAGTTTGTGATTCCTGTAGCATGCACGTATGGTGAACCGTTATGTGATGAAGTCGGAGCATGATTTATTTATTGATTGTCTTCCTTATGAGTGGCGGTTGGGGACGAGCGATGGTCTTTTCCTACCAATCTATCCCCCTAGGAGCATGCGCGTAATACTTTGCTTTGATAACTTCTAGATTTTTGCAATAAGTATATGAATTCTTCATGACTAATGTTGAGTCCATGGATTATACACACTCTCACCCTTCCACCTTTGCTAGCCTCTCTAATACCGCGCACTTTTCGCCGGTATCATACACCTACCATATACCTTCCTCAAAACAGCCACCATACCTACCTATTATGGCATTTCCATAGCCATTCCGAGATATATTGCCATGCAACTTTCCACCATCTAGTTCATCATGACACACTCCATCATTGTCATATTGCATATCCCGGTACACCGCCGGATGCATTCATATAGAGTCATATTTTGTTCTAAGTATCGAGTTGTAATTGTTGAGTTGTAAGAAAAATAAAAGTGTGATGATCATCACTATTAGAGCATTGTCCCAGTGAGGAAAGGATGATGGAGACTATGATTCCCCTATAAGTCGGGATGAGACTCCGAATGAAAAAAAGAGAGGCCAAAGAAGCCCAAATAAAAAGAGGCCATAAAAAAAGAGAAAAGGCCCAAATATATATATATATATATACATATTTATATATAATGAGAGAAAAATAGAGAAGGGACAATGTTACTATCCTTTTACCACACTTGTGCTTCAAAGTAGCACCATGATCTTCATAGTAGAGAGTCTCTCATGTTATCACTTTCATATACTAGTGGGAATTTTACATTATAGAACTTGGCTTGTATATTCCAATGATGGGCTTCCTCAAATTGCCCTAGGTCTTCATGACCAAGCAAGTTGGATGCACACCCACTTAGTTTCTTTTTGAGCTTTCATATACTTATAGCTCTAGTGCATCCGTTGCATGGCAATCCCTACTCACTCACATTGATATCTATTGATGGGCATCTCCATAGCCCGTTGATACGCCTAGTTGATGTGAGACTATCTTCTCCTTTTTGTCTTCTCCACAACCACCATTCTATTCCACCTATAGTGCTATATCCATGGCTCACGCTCTTGTATTGCGTGCAGATTGAAAAAGTTTTGAAAAAGTTAGAGTATAAAACAATTGCTTTGCTTGTCATCGGGGTTGTGCATGATTTAAATACTTTGTGTGGTGAAGATAGACCATAGCCAGACTATATGATTTTGTAGGGATAACTTTCTTTGTCCATGTTATTTTGAGAAGACATAATTGCTTTGTAAGTATGCTTGAAGTATTATTATTTTTATGTCAATATGAACTTTTGTCTTGAATCTTTCAAATCTAAATATTCATATCACAATTAAGAAGATTTGCATTGAAATTATGCCAAGTAGCACTCCGCATCAAAAAATCTCTTTTTATCATTTACCTACTCGAGGACGAGTAGGAATTAAGCTTGGGGATGCCTGATACGTCTCCAATGTATCTATAATTTTTGATTGCTCCATGCTATATTATCTATTGTTTTGGACTATATTGGGCTTTATTTTCCACTTTTATATTATTTTTGGGACTAACCTATTAACTGGAGGCCCATCCCAGAATTGCTGTTTTTTTGCCTATTTCAGTGTTTCGAAGAAACGGAATATCAAACGGAGTCCAAACGGAATAAAATCTTCAGGGACGTGATTTTCTCACCGAACGTGATCCAGGAGACTTGGACCCTACTCCAAGGAGTCAAAGAGGAGGTCACGAGGGTGGGGGGCGCCCCCCTAGGGCGCGCCCCCTGCCTCGTGGGCCCCTCGGTGCTCCACCGACGTACTCCTTCCTCCTATATATACATACATACCCTCAAACGATCAGAACAGGAGCCAAAACCTAATTCCACCATCGCAACTTTCTGTATCCATGAGATCCCATCTTGGGGCCTGTTCCGGAGCTCCACCGGAAGAGGGCCGTCATCACGGAGGGCTTCTACATCATCATAGCCTCTCCGATGAAGTGTGAGTAGTTTACCTCAGACCTTCGGGTCCATAGTTAGTAGCTAGATGGCTTCTTCTCTCTTTTTGGATCTCAATACAAAGTTCTCCCCCTCTCTTGTGGAGATCTATTCGATGTAATCTTCTTTTTGCGGTGTGTTTGTTGAGACCGATGAATTGTGGGTTTATGATCAAGTCTATCTATGAATAATATTTGAATCTTCTCTGAATTCTTTTATGTATGATTGGTTATCTTTGCAAGTCTCTTCGAATTATCCTTTTGGTTTGGCCAACTAGATTGGTAGTTCTTGCCATGGGAGATGTGCTTAGCTTTGGGTTCGATCTTGCGGTGTCCTTTCCCAGTGACAGAAGGGGCAGCAAGGCACGTATTGCATCGTTGCCATCGAGGATAACAAGATGGGGTTTATTTCATATTGCATGAATTTATCTCTCTACATCATGTCATCTTGCTTAACGCGTTACTCTGTTTTTAGCTTAATACTCTAGATGCATGCTGGATAGCGGTCGATGAGTGGAGTAATAGTAGTAGATGCAGAATCGTTTCGGTCTACTTGTAACGAACGTGATGCCTATATACATGATCATGCCTAGATATTCTCATAACTATGCTCAATTCTGTCAATTGCTCAACAGTAATTTGTTCACCCACCATAGAATACTTATGCTGCTGAGAGAAGCCACTAGTGAAACCTATGGCCCCCGGGTCTATTCTCATCATATCAATCTCCATCACTTTAATCTTGCTTTGCTTTTTTTACTTTGCTTTTACTTTTTACTTTGCATCTTTATACCAAAAATATTATATCTATCAGATCTCACTCTCGTAAGTGACCTGAAGGGATTGACAACCCCTAATCGCGTTGGTTGCGAGTAGCTATCGCTTTGTGCAGGTAGGAGGGACTTGAGCGTGGCCTCCTACTGGATTGATACCTTGGTTCTCAAAAACTGAGGGAAATACTTACGCTACTCTGCTGCATCATCCATTCCTCTTCGGGGAAAACCAACGCAAGCTCAAGACGTAGCACCCGCGACCCCACCTGGGCAGTGGCTCCCTAATTCAAGTCCGGGCCCCCAATGCGGCTTACCTCCTGGCTAAAAAATGGGTTGGACTGGTCGTCATCAGATGAGATATCGGCGCTGCAGGCGCGCGTCAAGAGCATGGTGGACAAGAACATCAAGCTCGTCAATGTGATCCAGGTGATGCTTTTTTGCCGGATCCTTCCCTGCCAAAGCCGGACTTGCCATCTGTGGGAGTTCGATCCAGCCAAGCACCATACCTTGCATCAGTTCTTCGGCTCCATGCACGAAGATATCTGGAAGGTGCTTTTTAAGGCCAATCATAAGTGGTCGTAGACGTCCGAGGACCGCGGATACGACCTAACCCATCTAGCCAGTCCGATAAGTTCTTCATACTTCAAGGCGTATCTCTTCCTGCGCATTCAAGGAAGATGTCTAAGTTTCTCCATTTTTCTTTTCAGAGCTGGATAAAGAAGGCGGAGCGGATCCAGTGTCCGGCTCCATTGCCTGAAAACCTAGCCATCCCGCTCCTAATGAAGATGCTGGTTCCGGCGCCCTACCAGGCACCGAAGAAGAAGGCCAAGAAGAAGGGCCAGGAGACAAGAAGCGTCCTCCGCCGTAGGGGCACTTCGGACGCAACATCTGAAGATGCCGAAACCCACTCCTCCCCTGCCGAGAACGACGATGAGGAGGAAAGCAATTCTCCCCCGAGTGGGGAAGGAAGAAAAGGGCGGCCTCCACAGATCTGTAGGCATAGGCGTCCAAGAAAGGGAGGGTCTCCCCTGTGGAATATTTCGAATCGGACACCGACAGTAGCCCTGAGTGGCATCCCAGGAAGAAGCCCCTGGCCGGATCGTAAGTACTCAAAGGCACTTACACACATATATATCCAGCTTTTTTACTTCATGGTTTTAATATGTTGAATCCTGTGTTGCAGTCCGGTTCTCGCTCACCTCCAGCGATCCTCATCTTCGGGGAATTCGCTGGATCCGAATTTGATGGACAACGGGTCACTTCCGCCGGCCTCCTCCCCCAAGACTACGGACGACGCCGAAGTGTTGTCCCAAAGGAGCATCCCATGCCAGGGAGAGGTACAGGAGGCTGCCGAGGTGGTGCCAGAGGGTGAAACCTCGACCACCAGACATATGGGGGAGCAGACCCCCTGGAGACTAGCGACAGGGGCCATACCCAATTCGGCCCCCAGCCGAATACTATTCTGGAGGCTCGTACGGCTTCGGAATCAGGTAAGCAGCCTCCTTAGAAAGTAGGAGGTGCACCTATTCCGCCGGTGACCTCTGTCCATCCAGAGGTATCAGATACTCTACTAGAAGCGCTCCACGGTGATTCCACTGTAGGGGAACACCGTATCCTTATGGGTATGATGGTTGAGAGGGTTCAGTCCGCTAAGAGCAGATTGACCGAAGCCTGCGCCAGCCTTCTAACAGGCTTTGAGGTACGTGACGCAATTATGCAAAAGGAACGCAGTAGTACAGACAGTAGCCCCTGAGACTCTGTCCGGTGTTCGAAAAGAAATGCTGGACAGAGGATCGAATAAGCTCCGCAGGAGACTAATCATATATGTCTATGTGAATAACCAAGCGTCGATGCTGGCTGCGACCTTCCATTCTGCCGAAGTAGCTGAACTGAAGCAGAGGCTGGAGCCGGCCGATGAAGAGCTCGACCGCGTCAAAAAACAGCTTGAGGACAAGTAAGGTACGTGATGACCTATTTAGATCATTAGAATGATAAAAATTATTTGTGTTGATAACGTTAATTATGCTGCTTCATAGGAGCTGCGGCCAAGGTGGAGTCCCTCCAGAAGGCTCTGAGCGAGGCCCAGAAGAAGGCAGAGAAGGAACAAGCCGCCCGCAAGAAACACGAGTCAAGGGTCGGGGAGGTTCAGCAGGAGCTCGAGGACACCGTAAAGAAGTGCGAGTCCTTGGACCGCAAGGCTACGGACCAAGAGTCCGAACTTGCTAAGGCCCGCCAAAGCGCACAAGAGGCCCGTGTTGAAGCCCGGGGCGCCTTCCGAGAGGTCCAGGAGGCCAAGCAAATTGCGGCAGGTAAGGCCTTTATTATTCAGAGCAAATTTGTGAAGAAAAGGTACCACTTACTGACCCGGATTTGGAGTTCTCCAGGAGCATTTGCGGATCTGCCTCGCAGTGTTGCTGATGCTGCGGAGTTCTTCCAAGCTAAGGAGGTGTGCTCATCAGAGAAGCTATTCTGGTCGCAATACGTTGTGCCAGAGCATCCGGTAGCCCCAGCAATCAGCTGAAACAGCTGTCCAAACTACATAGGGTGGCCGAATTGGCCATGAGGGATTTAGTAATCCGTCTATGGCTTGCCGAAGCCGTATCCAGCTACCATTTCAGGCTCGTGAAGTGGCTGGTCGATGCCTGCCCTTGGCTTGATGGCATAAAGTGATCAGTCTGCATCGAAGGTGCGCGGATGGCCTTCGCTCGCGTCAAGGTGTAGTGGGCGAAGATGAACGTCGTCAAGCTTGCGACCGAGGGGCCGCCTGAGGGCAAGGAGCACCGCACACCCGAGCACTATTTTGATGATGTCTTGGAAGGATCCTGTATTGTAGCAGGCCAGTGTGCGAAGGACATTATCTTTGAATAAAATGTATTTGTGTTTATGGAACAAAGCCTATATGTAATATATTGCTTATTGTTTTTCGAAAATATTTCCTCCTGTGCGGCCGTTTATTTAAATCTGAGAGTTGGCCAGTCGTCGGCTTCAGCCCCCACGTAGATAGTACGGGGGGTGTTCGGATTGGAACCTAAACACACTTGACCCAAGAGTTTGGTCCTTGAAGGAGGTGTTTAGTACATAGAACCCGGCAATCGGACTATGTGGCTTTATCACCCTCACTTTGCCATAGGAGTTTGACAAAATAGGAGTATTGGCGCAGCCCCTAGTTTGCTTGTCCAGACTAGGGGCTGTAACACATGATCGGGTGGAAGCCGATCCTTCGCGTAATGCAGAAAAAATTGCAAAAGATTTTAGCCACCGAATAGCTGACCAGCTCTCAACGCATCATGACAGTCAATTTTCGGCTTTCTCTACTTAGGTGTTTATCCGGGTGAACCAAAAACACAATCGCAGTAGTTCTCCCTTTAGTACCTTAGCCGATAAAACAGAACGTAAGGTAGCAAGCATAGGAGCCGGGCAACCCAATTATTAATTAAAGACATGATTCGGAGACAATGGATATAATGCAATATTCGGGGCACCGAATTGTACTGTAAAAAGTGTTTGGACTTGTTGCCAACATATGGGGCGCAAAGGAGCCCCTGGCGGGTTAAGTCATACCAAAGTGTACGGGTGCAAAAAATAGTTTAAGTATAATAAAGGAGTAAGCAAATGCCACATATGTTGGGCCGCAAACTGTTTCCGTTGTAATCTTATTGATACGTCAAAGCGTATTTGTACAAATAATGCAATAAGAAATCGGGCTATTTAACATGCCGAGGCCAAGGGGAAGCTGCATGCGGGACCTTCAAACAGGCAAAGTGATCGTCAAAAAGATCATCTAGATGTTTCTGCCACACGTCTATGCTGCTTACCTTCTTGGTGTGTTGATCCTTCAAAAGGATAGATGATGAGGCCGTCGTGAGGGGCCTGTGGAAAAGAAACCTGAAAAAGGATAAAAAGAAAAAGGGAAAAGTGTGAGTGCCCGGATACGGTCGAGCCATATTGTGGACCATGATCGAGTTATGCCTCCGTCTTTGCCCATGGTATTTTTAGTGCGTAATTATGTACGTGCAGTACGTACGCTGCAGTGCGGTCGGGACTGAGACGGAGGCCGAATTGCTAGTCCGACTCCCGAAGAGCCAGACTGTCATGCTGCAGAGTAATCCGGACTCGTTTAATAGTGTTCGGGGCTTGGCCGTCGAATTGATGTTCTGCTTTATAAGGCCGCCCTGTACTTCCGCTGCCAGGGCCGCGGTGTGCTCCTCGGTACGGAGGGAGCATTCCATGTTTCTGTTGACAGTTATGACATCGTGTGGCCCGGACATCTTAAGTTTGAGATAGGCATAATGTGGCACAACATTGAAGCGAGCAAATGTGGTTCGTCCGAGCAGTGCGTGATAGCCACTGCAGAAGGGGATGATGTCGAAGATCAAGTCTTCGCTTCAGAAGTTGTCCGGCGATCCAAAGATGACTTCCAATGTGATTGAGCCCGTGCAGCGGACCTCTACACCTGGTATTACTCCTTTAAATGTAGTTTTGGTGGGCTTGATCCTTGACGGATCGATGCCCATCTTGCGTACTATGTCCTGATAGAGTAGGTTGGGGCTTCTGCCACCGTCCATGGGGGCCCACATGAGGTGGAATCCATCAATGATTGTGTCGAGGACCAGTGCGACTGAGCCACTGTGACAAATACTGGTCGGATGGTCCCTACGGTCGAAAGTGATCGGGCAAGACGACCATGGATTGAATTTTGGGGTGACTGGCTCTATCGCTTAGATGTCCCTGAGTGCGCGTTTGTGCTCCCTCTTGGGGATATGAGTAACGTATATCATGTTCACTGTTTTGACTTGGGGGGGATTTCTTCTGTCCCCCTGTGTTTGGTGGATGGGGCTCCTCGTCATCGTCCTCACTTGGCGACCCCTTCTCTTTGTCCTCGGTAGTAACTTACCGGCCTGTTTAAAGACCCAACAGCTTCTGTTGGTATGATTGTTAGGTTTATCGGGGGTGCCATGGATCTAACATGGTCGATAGAGGATTCGGTCCAAGCTGGATGAGCCCGAATTGTTTCTTTTAAATGGCTTCTTCCACTGACCGGGCTTGGAGCCGCTGAATCCGGCGTTAACCACTGTGTCGTCGATATTATCACCGTTGTTCCGACACTTGTGCCTGTTGCGTCGGGGCTTGCCGTTGCTATTTCTGGCTTTAGAAGTGCCATGTTTGATTGCATTGTTGCTGCTACGGGCTAGCCAACTATCTTCGCCCGCACAAAAGCGGGTCATAAGTGTCGTGAGGGCTGCCATGGACTTCGGCTTTTCTTGGCCAAGGTGCCGGGCGAGCCATTCGTCGCGAATGTTGTGCTTAAAGGCCACTATGGCTTCGGCATCCGGACAGTCGACGATATGATTCTTTTTAATTAGGAACCTAGTCTAGAATTTCCTGTCTGACTCTCTGGGTTGTTGGACTATGTGACTTAAGTCATCGACGTCCGGAGGTCGGACGTATGTACCCTAGAAGTTGTCGTGGAAGGCATCTTCCAGGTCCTCCCAGCTGCCAATGGAGTTTTCTGGCAGGCTGTTTAACTAGTGCCGAGCTGGTCCCTTTAGCTTTAGCGGGGGGTATTTGATGGTGTGAAGATCATCGATACGTCTCCAACGTATCTATAATTTTTGATTGCTCCATGTTATATTATCTACTGTTTTGGACTATATTGGGCTTTATTTTCCACTTTTATATTATTTTTGGGACTAACCTATTAACCGGAGGCCTAGCCCAGAATTGTTGTTTTTTGCCTGTTTCAGTGTTTCGGATAAACAGAATATCAAACGGAGTCCAAACGGAACAAAATCTTCGGAAACGTGATTTTCTCGCCGAACGTGATCCAGGAGACTTGGACCCTACTGCAAGGGATCAAAGAGGTGGTCACGAGGGTGGGGGGCACCCCCCTAGGGCGCGCCCCCTGCCTCATGGGCCCCTTGGTGCTCCATCGACGTACTCCTTCCTCCTATATATACACACGTACCCCCAAACGATCAGAACAGGAGCCAAAACCATAATTCCACCGCCGCAACTTTCTGTATCCACGAGATCCCATCTTGGGGCCTGTTCCGGAGCTCCGCCGGAAGAGGGCCGTCATCACAGAGGGCTTCTACATCATCCTATCCCCTCCGATGAAGTGTGAGTAGTTTACCTCAGACCTTCGGGTCCATAGTTAGTAGCTATATGGCTTCTTCTCTCTCTTTGAATCTCAAGACAAAGTTCTCCCCCTGTCTTGTGGAGATCTATTCGATGTAATCTTCTTTTTGCGGTGTGTTTTTTGAGACCGATGAATTGTGGGTTTATGATCAAGTCTATCTATGAATAATATTTGAATCTTCTCTGAATTCTTTTATGCATGATTGGTTATCTTTGCAAGTCTCTTCGAATTATCCGTTTGGTTTGGCCAACTAGATTGGTAGTTCTTGCCATGGGAGAAGTGCTTAGCTTTGGGTTCGATCTTGTGGTGTGCTTACCCAGTGACAGAAGGGGCAGCAAGGCACGTATTGTATCTTTTCCATCGAGGATAACAAGATGGGGTTTATTTCATATTGCATGAATTTATCTCTCTACATCATGTCATCTTGCTTAAGGCGTTACTCTGTTTTTAACATAATACTCTAGATGCATGCTGGATAGCGGTCGATGAGTAGAGTAATAGTAGTAGATACAGAATCGTTTCGATCTACTTGTCACGGACGTGATGCCTATATACATGATCATGCCTACATATTCTCATAATTATTCTCAATTCTATCAATTGCTCAATAGTAATTTGTTCACCCACCGTAGAATACTTATGCTCTTGAGAGAAGCCACTAGTGAAACCTATGGCCCCGGGTCTATTCTCATCATATCAATCTCCATCACTTTTATATTTCTTTGCTATTTACTTCGCCTTTACTTTTTAATTTGCATCTTTATATCAAAAATACCAAAAATATTCTATCTATCAGATCTCACTCTCGTAAGTGACCGTGAAGGGCTTGACAACCCCTAATCGCGTTGGTTGCGAGTAGCTATCGCTTTGTGCAGGTACGAGGGAATTGAGCGTGGGCTCCTACTGGATTGATACCTTGGTTCAGAAAAACTGAGGGAAATACTTACGCTACTCTGCTGCATCATCCCTTCCTCTTCGGGGAAAACCAACGCAAGCTCAAGACGTAGCAATCATCACTATGGGCCATATGAATATGGAGGAGAAAGACCTCAATCCATACTGCAGGATCCGTTGTTCCATCATATGATTCGATGTTCATGGGTTTAAAACCTTTTGGGAATTCATATTCCATTACTTCATCCGTGAAGCGGAGGGGGTGTGCGACGCCTCTATAGAGGGCCACGTCGCGACTTAGCTCGGATGGAGTCCGTCTGCGGTTTTCGGCCCGGGCGTGGTTATGACCGTCGTGCCCGGCTAGATAGCCGTTCTTGCGTGTCGGAGCACGCCCTCGCGATCTGTAGATCGGTCTGGTCTGGCCCGCACTACAAAAAAAAGACACATCCGTGACATTTTGGGCCGAACGAAATTTTTTTCTGTCATATATATGACACTTCTATGATGATAATTGTGACAAAACCCGGTATCATCATAGATGTGGTGGGCTCCTACTTCTATGACAAAAATCATGACAGAAAATGGGCTTTTCGTCCTGGGCGGGCCGGAGACGCAGCTGCATGACATTCTTTGGGTCGTCCATGACGAAAAAAACCGTGGTAGAAGCGAGGGGGAGGAAAATTTCGGGGAGTTCCTGGTTACGGTGGGAGGTAGGGGGACGAGCGATGCGCGTTTCTATTGTGCACGTATGCGCGTTTGTGCGAGGCGTTGGCTCTAACTGAACCCGAGCGAGGCGTTGGGCTCTAACTGAACCCGAGCGATTGCACTGCAGGCTACGCATTACTGAACCCGAGCGATCGATCGATGGCTGTTAACTGAACCCGATCGAGTGATTCCTTGGCTACTGCTGCTAACTGAAGCCGATCGATGCTGCCTCTGGATGAACAATTAGCGTTGCCGGGGAGGGGGGGGGGTTTGGATGAACAGTTCCTGGTGGGGGTGGATTAACAGGACCCCGTGGTGTTGACTCTGGATGAATAGGACTCCGATCGATCGAGCCGGTTGGGGCTGGATGAACAGGACCCCGTGGAGGGCTAGATGAACAGGACCACCCCGTGGAGGGCAGGATGAACAGTAGACGGTGGAGGGGTGGCGTGGAGGGGTGGTTGAACAGGACCCCGTGGTGTGGAGGGCTGGATGAACAGTAGACGGTGGAGGGGTGGTTGAACAATAGCCGGTGGAGTAGCGTGTGGTGGAGGCTGGATGAACAGGAGCCCGTGGAGGCTGGAGGAGGTCGACGGTGGATGAACAGTAGCTCGTGGAGGCTGGAGGGGGTCGATGGTGGAGATGAACAGTATCCCGTGGAGTCCCGTTTTGCGGTACGCCACACCCCTCCCGATGAACAGGACCCCCGTTTCGACCGTAGCGCTCCAACACAAGTCCGTTTCCTCCGTTTTGCGGTACGCCACACCCCTCCCGATCAACAGGACCCCCCGTTTCGACCGTAGGAGGTTTGTTTCCTCCGTTTTGCGGTACACCACACCCCTCCCGATCAACAGGACCCCCGTTTCGACCGTAGGAGGTCCGTTTCCTCCGTTTTGCGGTACGCCACACCCCTCCCGATCAACAGGACCCCCGTTTCGACCGTAGGAGGTCCGTTTCCTCCGTTGTGCGGTATGCCAGGCCTCGTTTCCCTCGCCTCTTCCGTCCAAGCCCTCCCGATGAACATGACCACGCATTCCGTTCCGACCCATGGACACGACGATGATGCTGTTTCTCCGTTCCGACCCAGCCATGTACACGAGCCCTCGCCGTACGTATGCGCAAGTAGGCGTTCGAGACCCCGCCCGTATGTACACATACGTGGCCGTATTTTCTTTCTTGCACCCTGGCCGCTGTACGTACGTGTACATGCTACGTGCGCGCCTCTACTACGACACGTGCGCGCCTCTACTACGACACGTGCGCGCCTCTACATCGACCAGTATGTACATACACGTTCGCGACCAGAATGACAACGCTACGTACGCTTCGACCAGGTGGGTCCTGACTGTCAGGCACTTCCTTGCCTGCAAAGATGTAGCTGGTGGGTCCCAGCAGTCAGGGGCGAATCATTTTTTTTTGCCTGGATGCACTTCCTTGCGTGCGAAGATGTAGCTGGTGGGTCCCAGCAGTCGGGGGGCCGGTGGGTCCCAGCAGTCAGGGGGGCGAATTGTTTTGGTTTTCTTTTTTTGCCCGGATGCACTTCCTTGCGTGCGAAGATGTAGCTGGTGGGTCCCAGCAGTCAGGGGGGGCGAATCGTTTTTTTTTGCCCGGACGCACTTCCTTGCGTGCGAAGGTGTAGCTGGTGGGTCCCAGCAGTCAGGGGGGAAACGTTTTTTTTTGTGAAATACGGTGGCCCGTCCGGTGGGTCCCTGCTGTCAGGTGGAGGAATCATTATTTTCCGCGTAATAAGGAGGCACTTCCTTGCTGCTGCCGTGGACCCAGCTGTCAGCCTCTCCACGTACAGTCCACGTCCCATGGAAGTCGTTCCTTGACCACGTTGACCACGCCGCGCCGAGAGCACGAGGGCGGTGGACGAGGTGAGGCCTAGGAAGGGGACGACGCGGAGCCGGTGAAGACGCGGCAGTGGATGCCCACGCGGAGAGGAGTATGAGGGTTCACTCGTTCGGCTGCGGTGTGAGGCTGCCGTCGCCGCAGGGCCTGGCCAGTGGTGGGAATAGTAGGGGGCGGTGAGGCCTCCGCGGCAGCACAGCCGGCCACGGGAGGCAGGAGCAGGCGGCACGACCGGCGCTGCTTTGGGCGGCTGGAGCAAGAAGACCAGAGGTTGAAGAAGCACTACGGCTGTTGGATGGACATCATACGGTCACTGGAGCTAGAATCGTGCATATTGACTAAGTTGACAAAGCCCTCCATCCCCGTCAACTTAGTAGGCCCACAAGTCAGCCTCCCACCAAGGTGGGTCCCAGCTAGCAGGGGGTATTCATTTTTTTGTGCGTAATAAGGAGGCACTTCCGGTGGGTCCGAGCTGACAGCAGGGGGAAAGTTTTTTTTTGCGAAATACGGTGGCCCGTCAGGTAGGTCCCAGCAGTCAGGGGCAAACGTTTTTTTCGCGATATACTGGTGGGCATCCGGTGGGTCCCTACTATCAGGTGGAGGAATAATTATTTTCCGCGTAATAAGGAGGCACTTCCTTGCGGCTGCCGTGGACCCAGCTGTCAGCCTCTCCACATACAGTATTCTTCCGATGGAATTCGGTCGTTGACCACATTGACCACGCCATGCCGACAGCACCACAGCGGTGGACGACGGCGAGGCCTAGGAAGGGGACGACGCGGAGCCGGGGAAGACGCGGCAGTGGATGCCCATGCGGAGAGGAGTACGAGGGTTCACTGGTTCGGCTGCGCTGCCGTCACCGCAGAATAACAGGGGGTGTGGGTGAGTGGAGTGGAGGGATGGCCTGGCCAGCTGTGGGAGTAGTATGGGGGCGGTGAGGCCTCCACGGCAGCACAGCCGGCCACGGGAGGCAGGAGCAGGCGGCACGACCGGCGCTGCTTTGGGCGGCTGGAGCAAGAAGACCAGAGGTTGAAGAAGCACTACGGCCGTTGGATGGACATCGTACGTTCAGTCGAGCTAGAATCGTGCATATTGACTAAGTTGACAAAGCCCTTCGTCCCCGTCAACTTAGTAGGCCCACTATACTGGGTCCCAGCTAGCAGGGGGAGTATTCATTTTTTTGTGCGTAATAAGGAGGCACTTCCTTGCGTGCGAAGATATAGCTGGTGGGTCCGAGCTGTCAGCGGCGGTAACATTTTTTTCACGAAATACAGAGGCCGTTTCGGTGGGTCCCAGATGTCAGGTGGAGGAAATCATTATTTTGCGCATAATAAGGAGGCATTTCCTTGCGTGCGGCCGTGGACCCAGCTGTCAGCCTCTCCACGTACAGTCCACTTCAGATGCATGTCGGTCGTTGACCACGCTGACCACGCCACGCCGAGAGCACCAGGGCGGTGGACGATGGCGAGGCCTAGGAAGGGAACGACATGGAGGCAGGGAAGACTCGGCCGTTGTTTTTGTTTCCCACGCGGAGGGGAGTACGACTGTACAAGGGTTTACTGGTTCGTCTGCCGTCGCCGGAGAATAACAGCAGGTGTGGGTGAGTAGAGGGATGGCTAGGCCAGCGATGGGAGTACGGTGGGTTAGTGAGGCCTGCGCGGCAGCACAGCCGGCCGCGGGGAGGAGGGAGCAGGCAGTCCCGCCGGCGCTTGTTTGAGCGGCTGGAGCAGGAAGAGCAGAGATTGAAGAAGCACGACGGCCGTTGGATGGACATCCAATAGTCACTGCTTGTGCGTCAACCTTTTTTTAGGAAAGCCTCAAATCTGTGGAAAACAACATACAACCCATCTGCCATTATTTCTAATAATTTTCAGTCCATTTGCTAATTCTTAAGGTTTTTTGGAGCCCATATTCTTTTTGTTAGCATTACAGCGCAAATTGTGGCCACGGTTAAAAAATTATACGAAATTTTGCATATTTCGGTGCGGTCTGAACTGTTTTTGATCCCAAAATTTCGACTCACATTCAAACTGATTTTAAAAATAAATTTATATCAATATAAAATCCAACAAATTCTCCACGCATAAAAAATAATGTAATTTAAAATCTTGAAATGAAAAAAAAGATAATTGAAACTAATTGCCGGTTTGATGTGTTTTAAAAATGTACAACCCATTTCTCATTACTGATGGGCCATTTTCTCGGCCAGCCGAATGAAAGCTCTCCTCGTCTTGAAAGATTTGCAGCCCAACAGGCCTGACAAAGCGACTTGCTTGGCAAATCACAAAAAAACTGGGGTGTGGCCATGGATCTAGCTGTCAGCCTCTCCGCATACAGTACTCTTTCGATGGAAGTCGTTCCTTGACCACGTTGACCACGCCGCGCAGAGAGCACCACGGCGGTGGACGACGGCGAGGCCTAGGAAGGGGACGACGCGGCAGTGGAAGCCCGCGCGGAGAGGAGTACGAGGGTTCACTAGTTCGGCTGCGGTGTGAGGCTGCCGTCGCCGCAGGGCCTGGCAAGCGGTGGGAATAGTAGGGGCGGTGAGGCCTCCGCGGCAGCACAGCAGGCCACGAGAGGCAGGAGCATGCGGCACGACCGGCAGTGCTTTGTTCGGCTGGAGCAAGAAGACTAGAGGTTGAAGAAGCACTACGGCCGTTGGATGGATATCGTTATTTTGCGCGTAATAAGGAGGCACTTCCTTGCATGCGAAGATATAGCTGGTGGGTCCGCCCTGTCAGCGGGGGGAACATTTTTTTAGTCCATTTGGTGGGCTGGGTGGAACAATGATGTAGCATCTATGCAGCCCGTTTAAATCCCATTTGCATTTTTCTCGAAATCCGCAGACTTGTTGGGCTGGGTGAAAATATCATGTTGGGCTAGACGGAGAAATGTTATAAAAACATAAACACATGATTGCACGTCAGTAAAATCTTTGCAAGCTTATGTACGCTATCACTAGGAGTTAACTTGCCAAGTTATATATAAACAATTATTATTATTATTTTGTAAGAACTTTCAACTTACGAAATAAAATATCATTTTAATTTGATGAGTTAGTAGTACGTGGGGTATTATTATTTTTTAGGCTAGACGTGGGATAGTTGAGTTGCTTCTAGGGGAAAGTACTGGGAGAAAACTCAGTTTACATCGAAAAAGTAAGTGGGAGAGAATTCAGAGACCTGCTGGGTCCACCTGAGGAGGGGAATATGTTGGGAGGAAGGAGATTCAAAGCACGGCAGCCGAGTGAACTAGTATTTTTATGGACAAGTGAACTAGTTTACATACATAAGCAAATAGCCACTAAAAAGCAATCAATTTAATGGGTTCTTAAAAGAAATATTTTGGACAAAACAGATAATTACGACACATAGGCTAATGCATGAAACACTCAGATGATAAAGGTGCTTCTAAACAGATAAAGTACAACATCTAGACCTTCCTGGCACGCTTGATCATGATGCTGCGGCTGTCCGTGTACTCGTCGGTTACGAGAAGCAGACACACCCTCATGTCCAAGATCTGCCTGTACATGTCGTAGCATGCGTATGCGTCCTTGGCCGCGTAGGTTATGTAGGCTAGATTCAGAGGTACCTCCCACATGTTCATGTCGTCTTCTTTCATGTTGGCGTATCAGGGGTTGATGATGGCCTCATCGAGGTCAACCACGGAGTCCTTCTCCTGCCCGTTGCTGATGATCTTGTATTGCTTCTGGATGTTGACAAGCTTGTTGCACCAGATGGCCGAATCGTCGCGTTCTTCCTTCTCTCCACCGTAGCGAAGGTGCAGTCGGTGCTGCCAATGAAACGGGCGAATGCTCCAGAACCTGGTGCAGCCATAGGACTGAGGCGAGGCAGAGCTTCACCGAGTCCGTATCGTTGGTGTACATCACATTCAACTTGGTGCAGCCATAGGACTGAACGACTAACTCAAAGGGGAACTCCTTGCTGAAGTCCATATCCAGCAGGCTCACCCCTCGGATCGCCATTGGAGTCTCTTCGAGTGAACGAGTGTGTAGGCGGTGGCGTTAGTTCGTTTTTCAGCTCCTGGGGAACTGGATTCAACAGTAAGCTGAGTGTGTACATGCGACAATAGTTACTACCCCTCCCTCGTCCGCTGCACGCCCGGCAGAAGATGCACCCTCGGCCACACGTCGGTTCACGAGCGGGTCTGTATTGGTACTGTAATAACAGGAGTTAGTGGTCACTTTACTTAAATTTAATTAGCTCTAATAGAAATTTATACTTAAAACAAGGAATGCATTCGCTCGTTCTATCAGTGCCATAGGATCAACATGCACAACAATTAGAATTATTATTCTCAGGACGCACACGATCAGCACATTTGTCGCACTTTCACAAAGATAATACTACCAAGTTTGAACTATTTGTTATGGTTGTTGTCCTCTGCATCATCATGCCGTGTTTCCCAGCTTGCAAGATTCAGAACCAACAAGTAAGATCCAAATAATAAGTACAACAAATATGCCTACACATCTCATTGATTCCCAGCTTGCAAGATTCAGAACCAACAAATAAGATCCAAATAATAAGTACAACAAAGATGCCTACACATCTCATTGATTCCCAGCTTGCAAGATTCAGAACCAACAAATAAGATTCAAATAATAAGTACAACAAAGATGCCTACACATCTCACTGATTCCCAGCTTGCAAGATTCAGAACGAACCCATTAGAGCCTTTTGATAAAGTGAATATCGGGATTAAATCCATCTTCGCTAGCCATGTCATACAATCGAAGAACTTGGCGAATGATCTTGACCGTCACAACATCTGCAGTTGAGTATTCTTGTTTGCATAGCACAAACCAGGAGAGCATGATTTCACTTTAATAGTGGCCTCCTTTACTCAACCTGCAGCTCCACTCGGATGAAGCCTGCCTGGACTTCCATGATTCAATTCATGCGCCTTTTTCTGCAGTTCACCTGAAATGAAGCAAAGATTGCATCATTCAGCTAGCAAGAAGTACTTGCTCTCGTGAGCTGGCAGGTTCTTCTTTAGTAGTTGCACTAAAATTAAGGAACATTAAGGTTGGCTGTCCGGCTCATGTAAGGTGCAACTATAATTTTGTTATCCTTTTGTGCAGTTCCACTAAAACAAAGTGCCATTGCGGTGACAGTGATGGCTCATCTTGCAAAGGCTAATAAAATGTTGCACGAGATTACCAGCAGAACTAGACGGAGATTTTGGAAACTCCAATCACCATTTTGTGCAGTTCCACCAAAATTGAGAGATGTTGCCCACGTGACATATTAGTTGAACTACACAAGACACTCATTCCAAAAAAAAGTGTTTTGTGAAGTTCACCGAAAGGTCACAATAGCAACAAGGTGAAATGGATATCCCTATCTGCACAAAAAGATAGAAAGTAAACAGTTGCTGGTCAATAAGAATATACGAAACATATACAAAATGAAAAGAAGCATCTTAATTATGTTCATGGCAATCACGCAAGGACAGTAGAAATTTTAAAACGTCAGCAATGCTTCATGTTACCAGAAGCATTACAATCAATAATGAGATTCCTCAAATATGGGATTACTTTAATGGTGGCATTGCTTGTTTACCAGACACAGTAAATCAACAGCAGCTAAAGAGTTGGTTTAAGGGCATGGGACCGTGGGGACACCAGGACACTCAGCAGCGTAAAGGAGCAACTTACTTATCATACTGGGGAAAACAGCAGGAGTGCCATTTGTAACACAGTTTAATTGCATCTTATCACTAGAGGCATTAGATTAACAATAACACTGTTTAGACATGTCCCTAAGGTAACAGTGTGATCGCTTCATTTTACATGCGCCCTTACATTAAAAACAGCAAAAGGTTGGTATAAGGACATGCGACAGTGGACGCATCAGCACAATGTACCTACAAGGAGGCATAAAGTGGTGATGCCGAGTTTGTTCATGCTATGTGAGGGCAGCAAACCTAATCCTGGAGACCTTGTACTATGTGAGGGCAGCAAATCTAATCCTGGAGACCTTTTACTATGTGAGGGCAGCAAATCTAATCCTGGAGACCTTTTACTATGTGAGGGCAGCAAATCTAATCCTGAGACCTTTTACTATGTGAGGGCAGCAAATCTAATCCCGAGACCTTTTACTATGTGATGGCAGCAAATCTAATCCTGGACATACTCTGTTGACTTGTCCACCAGCCACCACTTCCTATCCTTTTTTCAACCAATAATAGATCTGTTCATTATCCAGTTTGTACTGCGTTTTCCCATTATTTCCCTTTTCAGCCAAGAGACCGGTTGGGTATCCGGTCTCTACTACTTTCACCATATTATTTCCTCTTTGAATCAAGTCCTAGATTCATGCTACAACTTTCCCCCCTTTCTTTGTTGTTTGAACAAAGCCCTAGATTCGAATGCATGAAGTAGCTTTACCTCTAATAATACTAAAAATTTAGGTGGCTTTGGAAGAGCTAATGGGAGTAGAAAAAGGTGCACATGCAGACACGTGGGGAGCTGGGCAGTAGAGCAAGGCTGCTTTCGAAGAACTGATACCTGAGGGTCGCCGGGATGTCAGCGGCGGTAGGTCGGATCTGCGGACAATACGGCAGGGAGGAAGAAGGGTCGGAGGACCTCCCGAGCCGGCGCTGTGTCGGAGAGAACGACACGGGTAGAGGATCGGGCCCCTCCGGCAACTGTGGGTTTCCTCCCTCGGCGGTGATGACCGCGTGAACGATGCACCTTTTAGTCCTCTACACACACCGGCCGAAGGGATCCGGACGGATCTGTGACCAGCGGTGAGCAGAGAGAAAATGTCGCTACCGCTGTCTTGTTTATATCTGGAGAGGATGAGAGAATGAAGAGATCAACCCTAGTAAAGCAAGCACTCAGGCCCCTGCGTCCATATATAGTGGAGTGATTATCTTTTTTCTCTCCACAACAAGCGTTTCAATTTGTGTACGTGGCATTAAAGAAAAGAAACTCTCTATTTAAGGTGACTACTGTACGACTCCTACTTACTACTACTAGTAGTACTACAGTATTGTTCACTTGTGCTCCCCGCCCCTCCATTCATTGAACACCCCCACGGGTGAATAAACATATAGTACTTACTGTATTTATATAGAACGAACAAGCTCGAACTATTTTCGCGTAGTTAAAAGTTGAGGGCGGGGCTTTTCCCGGGCAGTACGCGCGGCAGTTTTCGGGTAGGTGGTTTGACAGAGAGGCGAGGAGGGTGAGCGAGTGGGGCTGTGCAATTTGACGGCACATTACTGCTGGAAAGACTTGTGATATGACCACTCACTATAGTCATGAATTACTGGCGCTCCGACCGGGGTGATGCCCCCCTTCCGTTCCGCGCTCTAATCTGGTGCATGACACGTCGACCCGGATGCTAGCTCTCCCACATGTCGGAGTAGTAAGAAGGAGCAAAGAATGATGCAGTATATACTAGTACTATACTACTCCCTCCGTTCCTAAATATAAGTCTTTGGAGAGATTTCACTATGGACCACATACGGAGAAAAATGAGTGAATCTACACATAAAATGCATCTATATACATCCGTATGTGGTCCAAAGTGAAATATGTATGAAGACTTATATTTAGGAACGGAGGGAGTACTACTCAGGTCGGAGGAGTGCGAACCACGCAGCCCAGTGAACCAGCAGTGCGAACCACGGTAGCCCAGTGAACCAGTAGTAGAAAACAATGTGGTGATATGGCCATAAAAAACAATGTGCTACGGTCCACACTGTAGCAAGTACAGTAACACTCCTCTTTGTTTGGATCCCTGAGTTAGAGCTAGTTTGGGTTGAAATAGCCTCAAATTATCGAAACAAGAGGGGTTAGTTTGAGCTAGTTTGCTCTAACCCAGCTAAAAAAACTAGCCCGGTGGAGAGGTTCTAATTGGGTTAGTTATCCTCGGGCCCACTAGAAGAGAACTAAAAAAATCTCCCCTGCCCGCACCAGATCGCTCCCCCCCACCTATCACACGACTCCTCTCTGTTCCCCATAGGGTCGCTCGCCCTCTCTCTCCTCCGGCCGCCCTCTCCTTCTGGCCTCCGCCGCCCTACTCCGGCCGCCCTCTCCCTCCGGTCTTCGAAGGTCGCCCCGCTCCCCCTTCACCAGTCGTTTTTCTCCCTCTTTCGTGCGCGGCGGCGACGCATCTACCAGGGAGGTCGCGAGAGGGGTGAGTTTGTTCATTCCTTCTCTGTCTCACGTCCATATCAATGATCTTGCTTGCTCTAGCGCTAATTCTGATTTGGGAAAACCTGATCAAACATGGTATAGATTTGTGGTGCACGCATGGAATTGTTTGATGCTGCTTGAGGAGGTAATAAATCTTTCTAGAGGCCCAAAGATTCAGGTCACCATTCTAGGTATTTCAATTTCAGGCTTGCATTATTTCTAGAGGCCCAAAGATTCAGTTCACCTTTCTAGGTATTTCAATTTCAGGCTTGCATTATTTCTAGAGGCCCAAAGATTCAGTTCACCTTTCTAGGTATTTCAGTTTCAGGCTTGCATTATTTCTAGAGGCCCAAAGATTCAGTTCACCTTTCTAGGTATTTTAGTTACAGGCTTGCATTTTTCTAGAGGCCCAAAGATTAAGTTCCCAGTCGGTGGCAAGCGGCCCTGCTACCCATGTCGGTGTCGACCTCAACTCGCAAGGGCCAGCGTCGGAGGGGTTCCCGGGGCTTGGGCTCTACAGAGCCTTCCTCCAGAGCGACAATGGAGAGCTCCTCCCTCGGTGCGTGAGGTGCTCCGGGCTCCCTCCCTATCGTGAATGACTTCCGTGATGAGTTAGCTCATTCTTTGTTTCATGAAGTGTTTTTTTATTTTGTGAAGCTTGATTGAAGACTTGTATGTTTAAGTGGGATATCATTTGTATGGACAAAGTAAAAATTATCATGTTTTGCATGCTTGATTTGTATAGATGGTTCGTTTATGTCAATTGTGAGCGGGAGGAGGCCACAGAAGAGCCGGCCACACCAAGAGGGTGCTTGGATCCAAGGGACTTATTTTAGTCTGACTAAAAATAGTCTCTTTAAGAGGCTAAAAGTTCCAAACACCCCTGACTAAAGAGGGGCTAAAACTAGTCTTGAGACTAAAAAAATTTAGTCAGGGGTACCCCTACTAAAATGTGGATTAGTCATCTCTCTCCTCATTTAACTCCTCTCCTTTAACACAGCCGAGTTCTGGATTGGAGGGTTTGGAGGATAATAAATGCTCATTAACTTGATTTTAGTCTCTTTAGTATTTGGATCCAAGCATGGGTAAGGCTAGCAAGTTTTAGTCTCACTACTTTTAGTCATGGAACTAAAACGTATCCAAGCACCCTCCAAATCCGGCAGGAAATAGGGTCCAAAGTAGTCAAATGATTGAGATAGAGCATTTATTGTCAATCTAACCCTGCCATCCATACACCTCTTTGGTTTAGAGTTAGTTCAGGGTTAGAATCTAACTCTAACCTCTAACCGAGTTAGAGTTCTCCTCGTCTCGGTTCATCGCCATCATACTTTCCCCATTCCTGTGTTTTCAATATCCTGCGAATCAAAGAGGCCCTTTTTTGTCGGAAAAATCAAAGAGGCCCTTGGACTAGTTTCGGTCCAGTCATTTTTTATAAACGTGTTATGTCCAAAATTTAATGAACGTGCTCCGGTTTCCACGAAAATAATCCGGTTTCATGTAGTAATTCATTCATTTATTTATTCTTCTGCGGGGGGTTTGCATGAAATTTGTGAGGTCTGAAATGTAAAGTACCCCAGCATATGCTCCGAGTCGTGCATGCACTACGACCCAGATGCTCTATGTCCCACATGTCGGTGAATGGGAGCACGTGGAAATAGCCTAGGAGTACATATAGGAGGATAAATGCGTGAAATAATATGTACTGTGAAGCGTAGCCGGGGTTCGAAAAGGAGACCTAAAGTGATGACAGCTATAGGTCGCACGCACCCAACTAGTGGTACTAGACATATGACTAATTTTTCCCTCAAAAAAGAAAAAAAGGAGGCACGAGTGCTCAGAACTCCTATTCTATAAACACGAGTCCCATCTGACAACAACGTCCGTGCTACAACTAGCTCTCCTCCCTCGTTTCTCTCTTCTAATTCTAAACTCGGTCGACGCCTGGTGGGCGGGGTGGGTTTGCTCAACTGCGGCCCCACCTCACAGTGAAAACGTTACGACTGGAATAAAAATGCCATATGCTCCCTCCGTTCATAAATATAAGCCTTTTTAGATACTATTTCAAATGGAATACAACATACAGATGTACGTAGACATAGTTTAGAGTGTAGATTCACTCATTTTGCTCCGTATGTAGTAGTCACTTGCTGGAATCTTTAGAAAGACATATATTTGGGAACGAAGGGAGTACTATACTAATAAAACATTAAGGCCACGAGGCGATGCAGTGCTGGTTACAGGAGGCAAGAAGAAGAGATGCATCCATCAACGACGTCCACCTCCTCGACTCAGGGCGCCGGCCCACCGAACGGCGCCTAAGTAGCAGCGGCTTTCGTGGCCAGGTCGACGTGCTTCTGAACAATGGCGTCCAAAGATTCCAGCCGCTGGAAGAAGGCCAACGTCTTTCTATCCTTGCTTGCCTTGTAGTGGCCTTTGTAGACGATTTCCTCAAAGACGTGGATGTGCAGGTCGACGGTCTCTTGCATGGCGAGGCACTACGCGGCGAGCGCGGCCTCGAGGTGCACATTCTTCGTCGCGACCTCCGGCACCTGCAGGGCCACCAGGGCTTGAAAGAGTTCGTCACCATGGAAGCCGATGAGGGTGGCAGGCAATGAGGAGCTTGGGCGCGCGGGCTGGAGCAGTACGGCAAGGTCGTCCGCGCGCTTCTTGACGGCGGTGAACTTGCAGATGGAGTTGACCATCATGTCGTCCATGCGAGAGGTGAAGCCGGCGTCGGCGAGGGCTACGATGCCTGCGGTCGCCAGCACCGTCTGGAAACGCTGCGCGGTGCGGGGCCGCAGGTCGGCGCCTTGGATGATTTGGCATAGCCGACTGCCGCTCGCGTCCATCGCCTCCATAGGTGCTTGTGGCTTCTGGTCACTTGGTCTTGGATTGGAGTGATCAGTGTTGCGCAGAGACTTGGGAGTCGATGGATTGGAGTGGTGGGGCGCCTTTATTATATGAGAGTCCAAACTCTGTTGCATCACATCGTGCTGGCTCTATTCTGCTTCTCCAATTAATCCCCTCTGCATGTAATTGAGGATGCATCATTGGCCGTTCAACATCTCAGGAACCGCTACCCTCTCCCTCCTTGGCATTGAAGCACCTATGGACCCGTCGACGATGAGGTGCCTATGGTGACTTCGTAAATTTCAAGATGATAGTGCCGTGCGTGTGTGCATTCATAGGGGTGAGTGTATGCGCGTGTATATGAGCGCTTGCGTCTGTACTGTGTAAAAAAACGTAAATGTGTGTCAAAAAGAGACTAGTCAGTATACTCAATATTGTGCACCTCGGAGAGGAAAATGATAGAACTAGTACGTACTCCCTCTATCCATAATATAAGAACGTTTTTGACACTAGTGTAGTGTCAAAAACGTTCTTATATTATGGGACGGAGGGAGTATTTATTTACGGTGCAGATTCACTCATTTTGCTCCATATGTACTCCGTCTCGGTGTAGTCTAGTCACTTGTTGAAATCTCTAGAAGGGAAAATACTCCTTTCTAGTTTATAGGGCTATACTAGCAAGTAGTTGTACGTACTAGTACAATAGTGGGCGCACATAGCAATTTTGTCTCATGCAAGAGTCTGGCTCTATGCGTGCTCCAATGTTCGCAACTGCAACGTTCGGTTTGCGCTTGGCTCTTCGCCTCTTCGAGAAGACGAACAATGATGTTACTACTACTGCTTCTACAGTGTCGAATCCACTGCTGCATGTCCGTCCACCGCGAGCGGGACGGATAGCTTGTTGTAGAAGTACTACTAAGTAAAAGCCTGTCCTCGTTTGCGAGCAACCGCGCGCATGGGTGAGGGAGAAGGCGTGTAGTAAAATCAAGCTTCTCCTCGTTGTACGAGTTGACGCGACACATCATAGCACTGGCCCCACATGCTTGCCTCTAAACTTGGCTGAAAGACCCGCAGTGTACAATATATTTGCTGCAACCTCTAACATTTACCCACCACAAATTAAAATATATGTGACCGTATGCATCGTTCTGATGCAGAGGCCGGGGAGTCCCCCCTTTTTGAAGAAAAAAACAAATTAAAATATATATTCCTGTCTTGACCAGATGAGCGTGCAAACTACAATCACCAGGGTGTCAGGTAGGGCCAGAGGACTATTTTAATTTTTTTTAAACTTCGAGACGGCCACATAGCATGGAGCCGACCCCAACGATTTTAAGCTTACAGGCACGGTACACGCTATCCTAGACTACTCTACACATGAAACTGCCACACGAGCGTCCGGGCTGCGCTTGGCTCTTCGCCTCTTCGGGAAGTCGAACAATGATGGAGTACTACTGCACTGGAGGAGTACTACAGTACGCTTCTGGCCATCTGACACCGATTGAACTGCTGCATGTCCACCGCGTGCGGGAGGGAGACCGTGTAGCGAAAGCTTCTCCTAGTCTTGCCAGCCACCACGCTCATGGGCGAGGGAGGGACGCTCCTGCCTTTGCGTGTATGACAAGAGGGCCCGACAGGTGTGTGGCCAACCTGTCATACAGCCAAAGGCAGGTGCAGTTAAGTCGGCGAGGGAGAGGATAATCAAACTTCTCATTGATGTACGAGTTGATGCGACACATCAAAGCACTGCACTCGATATATTTCAATAATTTGCGTTTACCGATGCATTAATTACAACGCATGCATGCATGCCGTGACTCTCCTTTTGATACTTGCATGTGTTGATTTAATGCACCTTGAAGTAGTATAAAATATGTGACGGTAAAGCTTTGTAATACCCCGGCCCAAGTCGAGAGATGGTTGTGCACGAGGAGGGCAAGATCATGCAGACCGAACAGGACCCGATGATGGATCTCTCTAAGGTCTCGATAGACCTCACCATGCTCCACTGCCCCTTGTGCCTCTGCCCCTTGACGCCTCCAGTGTATGAGGTTCGAATACACCTCGTCCGTTCGGCTGATTGAGCAAGGTGCAGGTTTCTTGATTGATGTGCTGTTCGATTGATTTCTGCAGTGCAAGGGAGGGCACCTGGCCTGCGCGCACTGCCGCGTCGAGCGCCCCGGGAACCAGCGGCAGTGCCAGAAGTGCGAGCGCGGCGGTGGCTTCGACGTGCAGAACACGGTGGTGGACTCCGTCCTTTCGTCGGTGAGGGTGGAATGCCCGCACGAAGGCTGTGGGCTCTACGTCACTTACCACAAGCTCGCCGATCACCAGAGCGTGTGTCCGCTCGCACCCTGCAAATGCCCCGTGCCTGTCTGCGGCTATGAAGGCCCGCCGCCGGTGCTCTACCACCACATCAGCACCGCGCATCCCATGCCCGTGCACAGGATCCAGTACGGCAAGGTGCTCCAGCTACAAGTGCCACTGTCGTAGCCACAGCTCTTGCTGTTCGCGGAGGAGGACCGCCGCGCATTTTTCTTGGTCGGCGGCGTGCTCGACATCGGCGTGCCTATCATCGTGTCGGTCGTCTGCATTAGAGCGGGGGCGTCCCCACTGCCGCACTACGTGGCCAAGCTGTGGGTGAACGTCCTGCCGGGGGAGCCCAAAGGCATGACCGACGCCGTCAAGGTGGAAATGGAGGTGACAAGCAACAAGGATCCCGGCGACGTCGACGTGCAGGAGCTGACCTTCTTGACAGTTCTGCCCAAGCTGCTGGCCGGGGCTAAGCTTGTGTCCCTCCACATTCAGATTGACAAGCACGGATCTTAGTGATATGCTTATATAGGGATTACCTTGGTCTACTTTAGCTTAAGAAATGGTGGGTTTTGGTGGCGATAAAAAATTATGTTTATCAATGCATTAATTGCAATGCATGCATGCATAAAGTACATGCATTGGTCAATTTTATCTTAATACTTGCATGCAATGATTTAATGCACCTTGGAATCTGAACATGTGTTGGGGAACAACCAAATTGAGCCTTATAAAATGGAAAAACTAAAATTTTGAGATAAGCCCTATAAAACCGGAAAGGAGAGAGTAGAAAAAGAAGTACTCCATCCGGGAATAGTGCCGCACTTCGAAACTTGAACCGTCAATAAATTTTGAGCTTGCGTCTCGTCACATTCCAAATTACTCCACGCTATATTGAATTGCAAACCTGTTCACACCGATCACAACCTAAACGGTTTCCCACTTAGGAGCGTATTAGTACTCGGTTATAAATACTAGTATGCCAAGATGACTGCGCATTCCTCCTCAACTCCTCATCCACAAAAACAAACAAGCCATTCAGCATCCTTCCCTTGCGTCTGCCATGGCCAGCGTGAGTTCTGGGTCGAGAGATTGCCACCAGGGAGAGGCGAGCATGGAAGCGGAAGCACGAGAGATGTCCCGCCTCGCTGCGAGAGCAACCGACATGTCCCGCTGCGCGGAAGTAGCATCACAGAGGTCCCGCCGCGCCGTTGAAGCAGCACAGAGGTCCCGCCGCACCGTCGATGCAACAGACTGGTCCGGCCACGCTGCGGAAGCAGCAGAGATGTCCCGCCACGCCACGAATGCGGCAAAGATGTCCCGCCGCGCCGCGGCGGCCTGGGAAAATTTCTCGCGTGCAGGCGACGACTGTTACAGGTGCATGCATGCGATCGTCCATGGCCAGATGGATCAGATCCCCCGTTTTGCGAGGTTGCAGGACGACATGAAAGCCTCGTTTGAACAGGCTATCGGCGCACAAAGGGAGGGCAATGAGAGGCTCCGGGCCGAGCGCGACCTGCTGAGGGAGAAGATCATCCGAAGTGCAGACCAGCAGGAGGAGACCGGTGCCTTGTTGAAGAGGACCGGCGTCATCGTCAAGAAACTTATGGACGAGAATGACATGCTCCGCAACGAGCGCCAAAGGCTGGTGGAGGAATCCGTGGATGTTCTCAAGCAGCGTCTTGAGGACACGAAAGAGCTCATCGCCGCTCGCCGCGGAGACTAGTCCCGCGGCCTGCAGCAACGCATCAAGAAAGTAGAGATCAGCGAGCCAGATCCTTGTCTTCCTTCTTCTTTTACCCTTGTGTATTTCGGGCGTAGCCGCATGTGGCTTTTTTAATTATCTTTCTAATTATGTAAGACAATTAATCGTCCTTATCTTTCTGTGGAAGATCAATGTTGCGAGGCTAGGATGAAGAAAACTCTTGCTGTGGCGACCCTGGCGTTGCTGTTCTTCTAGTTGCTGCTTGGCTTCCTTCAGTTTCCTGGTTTCTTTTGATGTAATAATCGGTTTAGGATGTGGATTGTGTCGTCGGTTGTAATGTTGGGTTCTAGCACGGATGTTTGGCCTTTGTTGGCCTCTTGGGATGTTGCAATTTCAATCTGGTAGCTTTTAGTCCTTCGTGTTAGGCTGGAGTTGTGCTGAACTTCTTGTGAATTGTGGTGGTTTTCAGTAATGAAAATCAGAAGGGACAAGTCCTTCTTTGATAAAAAAAATTAATCGTCCTTATATATTCATCAGTCTTGCTATAATTCGTAGTAGATGCTATATAGGTCCGTCGGATCTTACATCAAGATCCGTGCTTTCAGATTTTCTTTTTTCTCTCTTAAATCTCAGTCGAGTGAGACATAGCCACGCCATTAATGGAGACCTTGGGAGCGAGGTGGACGGCAGATGGAGGTCAAAGGGCTCTCCTCCCGATAAGCACGCGCAGGGGTCTGATCGCATGCCTCTTGTACTACTCAAATAGCTACCCTGCACGGCGCCTCCTAGCTAATAAAAAATGGGGACGCGTGGAGGCACGTAAATGGTACTAGTAAGTAGAACGCCCGCGGTTTCAACAATACTTGTGTTTCCGATTGTAACGTGACAGCACTTGTTCCAAAATGACTTTGTTGATTGTTAATGTGTGCACCTTCGCAAATCGGACTGCAAATTTACCACAGCATGTTGGTGCCATGTCATGGCACCAAGCCAAGTTTCATTATTTTCATGCGTGTTTTGGATTTACAAGAATTAAAAAACTAAGTTTCTCAATGTTTCCAACCCAGTCACGACGCCTAGAATTTTGAATTTCATTCCCATTTCTTGCATGTAACCTAGAAATTTACCCGAGGACATACATGTGATTTTTCAACCAACTTTGGTGCACTGGAACATGCTCTTGTATTTCAAATTTGAATTATGCACACAAAGGTGACAAGTTCCCTCCCAGAACCACGAGCCTTCTTGAGAGAAGCTCCGATTTGCAAGAAGCTTATACCAAAATTTGTTCCTATTCGGCCAATTTTTTTTACCACGGCATGGTACTACCATCACATGACACCATGCCAAGTTTCATGATTTTAAAACCAAGTTTCTCAATGTTCTCGACCGAGCCACGATGCCCAGATGTTTGAATTTGATTCTCATTTTTTGCATGGGACCTAGAAATTCACCCGAGGACACAAATGTGTTTTTTCAACCAACTTTGGTGCACGAGAGCATGTGCTTGTAGTTCAAATTTGAATTATGCACATTAAATGACCAAAAACTCAATTAATGTGTAAATAAGGCCAAACGAAGCCGGAATAATTCCAAAATTTAATAGGGAACTCATGTAGTTCTATGTTGCCTTTGTAAATAAACTCAAGGGGGACAACATATATCATTTCGCACTCAAAGGTGGCACGTTCCCTCTCAGAACCACGAGCCTTCTTGAGAGAAGCTTGGGTTTGCAAGAAGCTTATACCAAAATCTGTTCCTATTCGGGCAATTTTTTTATGACAACATGGTAGTACCATGACATGACATCCACGCCAAGTTTCATGATTTTCAGACGTGTTTTGGATTTACAAGAATTTTAAAACCAAGTTTCTCAATGTTCTCGGCCGAGCCACGATGCCCAGATGTTTGAATTTGATTCTCATTTCTTGCATGGGACCTAGAAATTCACCCGAGGACACAAATGTGATTTTTCAACCAACTTTGGTGCACGAGAGCATGTGCTTGTAGTTCAAATTTGACTTATGCACATTAAATGACCAGAAACTCAATTAATGTATAAAAAACGACAAACGAACCCGGAATAATTCCAAAATTTAACAGGGCACTAATGTAGTTCTATGTTTCCTTTGTTAAACTCAAAGGGGGGCAGTGTATATCGTTTCACACTCAAAGGTGGCACGTTCCCTCTTAGAACCACGAGCTTCCAAATCGGCCCAATTTTTTTACCACAACATGTTAGTGCCATGACATGACACCATGCCAAGTTTCATGATTTCCAGGCGAGTTTTGGATTTACATGAATTTAAAATCAAAGTTTCTCGATGTTCTCGGCCGAGTCATGACGCCCAGATGTTTGAATTTCATTCTCATTTCTTCCATGGGACCTAGAAATTTAACCAAGGACACACATGTGATTTTTCAACCCACTTTGGTGCACCGGAGCATGTGCATGCAATTCATATTTAGATTATGCACATTAAAAGTCCAGAAACTCAATTAATGTATAAAAAGGCCAAATGAACCCAAAATAATTCCAAAATTTAATAGGGCACTCATATAGTTCTATGTTGCCTCTGTAAATAAAATCAGGGGGGAGGCAGCGTATATCGTTTCGCACACAAAGGTGACACGTTCCCTCTCGGAACCACGAGGCTTGTTGAGAGAATCTCCGGTTTTGCAAGAGGCTTATACGAAAACTTGTCCCAATTCAGCCAAAAATTATACATATGAAAACAGGGTTTAGATTATCCCAAACATCTCGCTACCTAGACCAATAATGTACTATGATTTGAATTCAACATAAAATGGATACAAATATTTGAATTGGAGAGCGTATGGTACACATAGTTCATAGTGAAATATGATTACTGCTATATGTATGTTTTTTGTTATCAAGATAATATTTAAATTATTGTATAACTTGACAACAATCATATTCAAATAAGGAAAATTGATTCAAATTTAGTCCATATGGTAGACGACAATATATATGTTCACATGGTGGAGTAAAATGTTCATATATGATGGAAGATCGAAATGTATGACTACATCAATTATAAACCGCAAGGTCACCTAACGATATATTCGAATTCAACATAAGTGGATTCAAAAATTGAAATTCGAGATCATGGCATCTGTAATCATATAAAAAGGGACATTACTCTTTCTTTGGTGGGAATTGATTTGTTTTTTGTTCTTGTTGAGGGAAGTGCGAATCGATTTGGTACTGTGCAGGGTAATCTTGTTCTCCCGATTTTTTTTACATTTTTCTTGTAGTTTTTTCAATGGCATCTATAGCAATATGGTAAAAGGGGACATGACTCTCTTGTGTCTTGTATGAATTGTTTTTTACACGTTAAGTTTGTTCTGCCGAACAAGGAATCCGCACCTTGTTATTCCGAAATTTTCAAGCTCGAGTATCTTTTGTCTCACCTGCTTTGAAACTCCCGCTTCTTCAACCCGCGCCGCGCCTTGTTATCCCGAAATTTGGACGCACGCGAGAACTCCCTCCTAATCCGAAATCGCTCCCGCAGCCCAGACACGCGAAATCCCCCTTCTACCCCTCAGCCGGAAATGAAGCTCCACGTCGCGGTGTCAAAACCGGTGGGGGTACGCTGGTAACTTACCCTACATTTCGGACAAGCGCGTCCCTAAGCTTTGCTCCCCCCTACCCCTTCGCCCCCCCATTCGTACACCGAGGCCGCCAAAACCCGCGAAACCCCATGCTCCTCCGTCGGCCTCCTGACCGCCGCCCAGCCGGAGACTCTTCCCCGACTACGTCGTCCGTCGCAATAGCTCGCCGTCCCTCATCCACCGCACCGGACGAGGATCCATTGTCGATCTCATCGTCCGGCCGGATCAGCCGCCCCGTCCTCCACCTCCAAGGAGCTGCCCCGACGTTCGCCTCGTCTATCGCGCCACCTCAATCCCCACAGCGCCGTCTTGACCTGCCCCATCGGAACCGCAACACCCTCACCAATTCCTCCGATGAAGCCGAGGCCAACTCAGCGCAACCAAGGAGGTTCTGCACTCACCGCTGCATTTTATCTTTTATTCGATCTCACAGGGCTACCGGTGCTCGATACCGAGCAGACATGGCATGTCTCCATCGACGGCGCCGTCGCCGGCCACATCATCCACGACGTCTCTCCCCCATGTTGTTGCTTCCTCGGCGGCGACTTCCACAACGGCACTAGCTGCAGCTGCTCCGGCTCTCGCTCGCGATGCGGCTCTGTTCTTGCCGTCGGTCGCGATGCTGCACTGCTCCTGCTTTCGTTTGTGCCGCTGCTCTGCTCTTGCTCTCGCTTGCGCTGCTGCTGCTGCACGACCTCCGGCACCTACATGAGTTGCTGCTTTAGCACTCGCTCACGGTGCTACTACATGACTTTCTCTCTGCTAGTGCATTCCCTGCTCGAGCGTCTGCTGATTTAGAGCACTGCTTCTCTGCTACTAGTGCTCGAACGCCCTAAACATCTATTGCAATGCTCTGTTACTAGTTCAATCAGTTTCGACAGTAAAATTCAGTTTCAACTGTGAAGTTCATTTTCTTCAGTTAAGTTCAGAGTGAACAGTACTTACAGCATCTGTCGGAGCGGCCGTGGCGCGGCTGATGCGTTTTACATCTAGCACTTTTTGGTGATGTATTTTACATCATCTATTGCAAATGATATTAGGGTCCCACTTCAGATTAACATTGCCTGTCTTGTCATGCTTCAGCCTCGTCACCGTACACCTTAGCAGAGCTGCTCCAACGATGGAACCGTCCATCACAGTAGAGCAGTACCCTTGGCGCTGTTTCCAGAGGCCTCGGATCTTCTTCCCCGCCTCCGACAATCACACCAGCATCATCACCATCCTCCACGTCCAACCCAATTATGCTGAGGTCCACAAGGCTATGCCAAAGAGGTTGTACACTCGTCGCATCACTTTGTTTCTCCATTCCTCTGTTCTTCCAATTCATGTGAGCCAAACACACAGGTTGACTGAAATCCTATGTTTCCAAATGCTCTGTTTTGCACGTGCATTCCTATCCTATTCCTGTGTTTTTCCTGTCGCTGCGTTTATAGAATCCTCCAATTCTAAGGATCCCTTACAGATTTACTTCATTTTCAAATAGGCGTCAAAGAAAACTCTCTGTGTTATGTCCTGCTCCTGCCGTGCCGTCATCCACCCCACCTGAGGTGCACCATCGACAGAAGCATTCACTGCAGCAGAGATCCCCCCTGCAGACTTCCTTTCGCCGCCTCAGATCATCTTCCCCATTGCCGGAAGCCACGCCAACCGCATTACCATCACTGACTGAGCAGATGAACCTGAGGACTACATAGTTCCGGAAGAGAGGTTGCAGTCTTTCGTGTTTGCTTACGTTATACATCGGTTATTATTACCTGCTACTTTATCGTTCAATCTTGAGTTTTGAATTGCCCATGGGTCTCATATCGAGCCAACAACGAATAGTATCTGTCTACTATCTGGTTCATCTAGGGTCTTCTATGTGGTTCATGTTAGGTGGGCAACAAACAATAGATGATCCATTGTCTATCTTTTTAAACTGAAGCTATAATCTACCTGGTATCATTAGTTTTGGATCCATCCACTCGTTTGCTACCATCAGTCTTGATTTTTGCATGCACCCCTTAGGCCTTACAAAATCTAACTATTTTTTTTATTATACATGTCAGATATTGTACACAATCGTACTGAACATGTAGAGAAAAAGAGAAGACCGTTGCGCGCGAATATAATGTCATGCAGACGCCGCTCCATGGTGGGCGAAGTGCCACCCCTCCTGCATTTCCAGATTGTATTCCAGAGGAAGATAACTGTTCAGATGGAGATTCAGAAGGAGCCGACCACGCCTGTTTACCACCTGAGGTGTTTGCTCTAACCTGGCATGCTGATGTTGGTCATATCATGCATATGACGCCTTGCATTGCTTACATTATACATCTTATATGTCATCAGCTTAGTTTAGATTTGTTTTGTGTGAATGCCACTTGTTTGGTTTCTATATCATACTCCCACCATTCCTAAATATTTGTCTTTTTAGAGATTTCAACAAGTGACTACATATGGAACAAAATGAGTGAATCTACACTCTAAAATATGTCTTTATACATCCGTATGTGGTAGTCCATTTGAAATCTCTAAAAAGACAATTATTTAGGAACAGAGGGAGTATATGGGAATTATGCAATGCCATCTTCTTTAGCCAGGCATCATATATGTGAATCATGCAATGCCATCCTGTTTAGCCAGTCATCGTATATGTGAATTGTATCGTGCCATATTTTTTTCCATAATGTATTCCATTTGTCAATAATTTTTATACATTCATCTACTCTTCCTGTGCATCAGCCATTTGAGTAGGTCATTGGAAAATCTGGAGTGAAAACAAGGTCTTCTAAGCAGTCAGCGCTACTTGTCGATGCAGATTTCTTGCTGGTTACAGATAGCTCCTCAGAGGAGGATTCAGAAAGAGATGCCAGTCATATTCCCCTCCCCCCGAGGTGCATGCTCTAACTTGGCTGGGTTATATTGCTCATATCTTGCATATCTTGCATTGCCATGCCATCTGCTTAGATTAGACATGCTTTGTGTGAATGCCTCCTATTTGCTTTCTATATCAGATATGTGAATTATGCAATGGCATGTTTTTCAGCCAGTTATCATATATGTGAATTATGCACCGCCATGGAGCCAGGCATCATATATGTGAATTATCTCATGCCTTCTTTTTTTCATTACGTATTCCATTTGTCGACAATCTGTGTATATTGAACTACTCTTCATGTGTATCAGCCATTTGAGCCAGTTATGGAAAAATCTGGAGTGAAAACAAGGTCTTCAGAGCAGGCAATGGTACCCGTTGAAGCATATATCTCGATGGTTACAGGGAGCTCCTCAGAGGAGGATTCAGAGACAGATGACCAGTCCTATATCCCACCTGAGGTGTATGCTCTAAGTTGCAATATTTATATTTCTCATATGATGCATATGGTGTCTTGCATTGCTTAGTTTAGACATCATATGCACACTATTGAATTCTATCTGCTTAGTTTAGAGATCATACATGCGAGTGCCAGTTGCTTAGTATATGAATCAATTATGTCAATTATATCATGCCATCCTGTATACTTAGACAACATGTATGTGAATTATTTCATCCCAACCTATTTTAGAAAGACATCATATAGTTTTGTCATGTCATCCTGTTTAGGTACTCATCATATGTTGAATTATGCCATTATATCCTATTAAGTTATCCATCATATATCTGAAATGGTGTCATGCTATCCTGTTTAGTTAGGCATCATATATGTGAAATTGTGTCATGCTGTCCTGTTTGGTTAGACAACATACATGTGAATTACCACATCTGTCTATCATACAATGTCTGTACGTTCAATTTCTTTTCTTGTTTATCAGCCATTTGAATTGGAGGGGGTGATGGCAGTATCTAAGGGAGCAAAAACCCGTTCTTCACAAAAGACAGTGCTACCCGTTGATGCAGATAGAACCATGGTTGTACTGGCCCACAAACTAGCCCCGCCACACATAATTGAGACTCTTCCAGATTGCACACTTACACCGTTGGGCAGAGAACCAGCTACAACCCATCTAACCGCAACCCCAACGGATAGTAACCCACTTATAGTTGACAAAGCACCATGTCCACCACAGAGTACCCCCACACGAGCAGTTTGTAAAGCTATTGTAGTGCCCAAAGCACGAAGACCACCACAGCTAACCCAAACTGCATATTTAAAGCAGAAGAGCAACTGTTCTCAGGTCAGATTCCGTAGCTATGGTCCATACTCCTTTGCTATTGCATCACTGTATTTACTCATACCAACTACTTTCGAATTTGAAGGATCCAATTGAAACTCCAATGGCGCAACAGGTGTGTTTTAAACCTATTTCTTTAACTGGATTGATGTTCTAACTTCTTGCTCTATGTTGATTTCAGTTTAAGTTGCATAAATAGTTATGTTCTCATGTGATGCACATTACAAGTGCTGCCAATGTTGTGTAGTTTCTCACACTTATATTCTGTCTATGCTGCTGTGTCTTAAAAATATATGAGTTGAACCGTGTCTCTATCTTTATTAGGGAACATAAACTAGAATGATATGGACAATACAGTGACCATAGTACATAGATATATGTTTGTTTCATGCTGTTATCCTGTCCACCTTACTACTGAACCGGTTTACTAAAATGAGTTTCATATACTACAAGCTAAACCTGTGATGTGTCTGCTTGTTTCTCTTGTAATATGCGAACAAAATATTGGAGAAGAGCACCCCACTTTGCAATGGTAGAGAAAGTAATGCAGATAAGGTTCAAGATAGTGAGACGACCCTGTTAGTCTCTAAGAAAGGTGATAAAAATGATCTTGTAGACAGTGAGAAAACCCCACAGTCCTGCGTTGATGTAGTGTTCGAGTTACTGGCCAGTACCGCTGGCACAAGCTCTTCCAACTCGCTGCCTGAATCACTTTGGCTTCTTCAGTCTCAGCTACAAGCTGAAAGGCATCAGTCAGCTGTGCTGCAGCAAGAAGCCGAAGGACTGAGGAGGTCCCTGCAGAATTCAGATGCGTACTTTCTTGTGCAACAGCAAGCACTGGAGGATTTAAGCACCAAACAAGAGAAAGTTAATAAGCTTGCTAAGCATCTTGCCAGCATTATGGGTACCCAAGATATTGTTTCTTGAGCTCTTTTGAAGTGGTTTCAGTTCTGGACTTGTTTTGCTGTGGCGTTTATATGCTGGTGTGTTCCCTATATTTGCACTGGTGGCGAACTTTGATGCCCAGTGGATGTAATATGTGTAATAGCCGTGATAGCCTAGCATAAGTTGCTCGCTTATTTATTTCCTTGTTTTGTTTATTTGTTTGCTTGTAGTCAGTGCAGTTCTTTTTCCGCGGTTTGCTAGTGGCTGCAATAACCTATTTTTTAAAACTAGGCCACAATAAGCATGGGCTAATATTTACTGTAGTGACACCGGGCCTCCTACGGGCCGTACAAATAGTGGGCCTTCTACGGGCTGTAGAAACAGTAGGCCTTCTACGGGCCATAGAAACAATGGGCCTTCTACGGGCCATAGAAACAATGAGCCTTCTACGGGCCGTATCATCAATGGGCCTTATACGGGCCGTATGATTGATTGGCCAAACATGGGCCAATAACAGGCCTCATTATGGCCGTAAACGGGCTAGAGTTGGAATCGTCCGTTCATGGGCCGACCATAACGGGCCATCGTTAATAGGCCGTATTTGATGATGCTATGAAAACAGCCCAACGAATTAATGGACCACAAATGGGCCGACTGTAACCACGGGCTGAATTTGGCCCACAAGCAGAAAATGACAGTAACGGGCCGTAAGTAAACGAATGCTAGAAATGAGCCCAAGAATAAATGGGCTCTGAGAAGGCCGAAAGATAACATGGGATGGAAACGGCCCAACAGAATAACGGGCCGTCAATGGGTATAAAGCGATACACTGTTCATCACGGGCCAGTTTCACCATGGGCCGTTAATGGGTGTAAAGTGATCCACTGTTCATTACGGGCCAGTTTCACCACGGGCCATTAGTAGGCCAAGAGTTACATAGGGCCTCATATGAGCCGAAAGACGTCATGGGCCATACATGGGCCAAAAGTGAAAACGGGATGGAATCATATTGGATGGCCTAGATGACGCTACTGGGCCTAATTCGGATAGGGCATAATGGGCCTTGGGTTAGTGGGCTGTAAATGGGCTATATTCGAACAGGCCGTTAACAGGCTTTCCATGGGCCGGCCCGCCAGCTTTTGACCAAGTCAAACGGGCCGGCCTTTACACAGGAATGGGCCTCTGTTGGGCCGTGCCACGTGTCGACGTATCATAGGCGCCTATCTGACCCACTGACGAGCTGACACGTGTTTCGTCTGGCCATTAAGAATTTTACACATGGAAATTTCCCATTGGTCGGGGCTGTTAACGGGTTATCGGATCCAAAACCCGCCCCGATAGCTTAACGGCGCTCCGTTACGGTGGATGCCACGTGTCGGTCACCCTTGACGAAAGCACTTCTGTGACGCGCAATTTATCGTCATGGAAGTGGACACTTCCGTGATGATAATTTTGGTAATGTCATGGAACACTTCTACGACATCACAGGTATGACTATCTTGATTCTATCATAAATTTGTCATGGATGTACATGCATGACAAAAAAGCAACCTACTGTGACAAACACGTATCATCATGGAAGTGTATTTTTTTTGTAGTGCCGCTTTGTTTTCCAAATCCTGCCGCAGGTCATACGTATGTCCCCGAGCTGTTGTGTCTCTGCTTTTTTGGCGAGGTAGCACGGGCTGATGTTCGGCTTGAGTTGTCATTTTTTCATGGCCACGTGGTGGCCGGTCGGCTGCATTACGTGCTGATGGTATGGGCTCCAGCGCCTCGTTGTTGAATTGAGGTAGTAGCTTACACTTCGGGTAACTCTTGGTTGGGCGCTCGAGGCCGTATTCCTCGGCTGCCAGGACGTTAGTCCACCAGTCGTTGAGTAGATCTTGGTCAGCTTGGAGGTGCCGCTGCTTCTTTTCCAGGCTCCTCGCAGTGGCTATTAGCCTACGCCTAAAGCGTTCCTGCTCGAGGGGTTCCTCCGGCACGATAAAGTCTTCGTCGCCGAGGCTCACCTCCTCTTCGGAGGGTGGAATATAATTACTATCCTCCGAGTCTTCGTTTATAGCCTGGTCATTAGGGCTAATTTGCCCATCTTCCTGATCGTCCTGTTCAGAGGTTGGCCCGACGGGGTCTTCTTGTTCTTCGGCGTCGTCCGGAGTGTTGTTCTCTCCGGTGCCAGTATTGCTATCTTTTCCACGGCATGATTTAGAGCAGCGCCACTGACGTTGGCGCTTTGGTTGAGCCTTAGGAGGTATATCCTCAACTGGATTTTTCTCGTTGTCGTCGTTACTCTCTTTGGGTGTATCCACCATATACACGTCATACGAAGAGGTGGCCGTCCATCGTCCGGTAAGCGACGTGTTTTGGGCTTGCTCTTCTCCGACATCGTCGTCTATATCGCCGATGTCTTCGGAGCCGTAATCGAGCATGCCGGTTAAGTCCTCGACAGTGGCTATGAAGTGGGTGGTGGGTGGGGCGTAAAATTCCCCGCTCTCAGCCCCTAGTCCGGGCTGGGCATAGTTCAGACGTTGCTCCTCTATAATGACGAGGGATCGCATTAAGTCCAGAGCCTCGCTTAAAGGCGAGGTTCGGCCAGGGAGAAGGGAGTTCGTGGAGTACGGCGGGGAGGGAACTCCTTTGCCGAGCTCACACGATGCTGACTCTGAGAGCTCGGGGTTAGTGTTCGAAGAAGAGTTCAGCTTCATAATGATTGCCAGTGACACTGCTTCCTCCGATTCTCCCGTACTAGGCTTAATAGCCGCAGAGAGTCCGGTGGGCTTGGGAATCCCGTCTTCGGACCTGGAGACGCACTTTGGATTTAGGGCCAGAGCAGAGGTTGGGGTCGCGAACCCTTGGAAGATCAAGTCTCCTCGGATATCAGTGACATAATCTAGATTTCCAAAACTAATCCGGCGACCTCGGGCATAGCTGTCGATCTGCTCTAGATGGCCAATCGAGTTGGCCCGCAGGGCGAAGCCACCGAACACGAAGATCTGGCCGGGGAGAAAGACCTCCCTCGGGGCAGCATTGTTTTATATGATTGATGGAGCCATCAAACCTTCTTGTGATGATACAACGGAACTCTCAATGAAAGCACCAATGTCGGTGTCAAAACCGGCAGATCTCGGGTAGGCGGTCCCGAACTGTGCGTCTAAGGATTGATGGTAACAGGAGACAAGGGACACGATATTTTACCCAGGTTCGGGCCCTCTCGATGGAGATAATACCCTACGTCCTGCTTGATTGACTTTGATGAGTATAGGGGTTACAAGAGTTGACCTACCACAAGATCGTAATGGCTAAACCCTAATTGTCTAGCCTGTATGATTATGATTGCCTCTACGGACTAAACCCTCTGGTTTATATAGACACCGGAGGGGGCTAGGGTTGTACAGAGTCAGTTTACAGAGAAAGGAATATTTATATCCGCGCGCTAAGCTTGCCTTCCACGCCAAGGAGAGTCCCATCCGGACACGGGAGGAAGTCTTTTGTCTCGTATCTTCACGGCCCATTAGTCCGGCCCATGTCATATAGTCCGGACGGCCGAGGACCCCTTAGTCCAGGACTCCCTCATGATGTATGAGATTGATCATGTTCTTGTAATAGGAATCACGACTTGCATGCCAATGAGTATGACAACCGGCATGAGCCATAGGGGTTGTGTTAATTTATTGTATGACCCGCGTGTCAATGAAAACGCCATGTAATTACTTCACTTTATTGCTAATCGTTAGCCATAGTGGTAGAAGTAATAGTTGGAGAGACAACTTCATGAAGACACAATGATGGAGATCATGATGATGGAGATCGTGGTGTCATGCCGGTGACGATGGTGATCATGCCGCGCCTCGAAGATGGAGATCAAAGGCGCAAGATGATATTGGCCACATCATGTCACTTTATGATTTGCATGTGATGTTGTTCATGCTTACATCTTATTTTCTTATAACGACGGTAGCATAAATAAGATGATCCCTCACTAAAATTTCAAGAAAAGTGTTCCCCCTAAATATGCACCGTTGCGAAGCTTCGTTGTTTCGAAGCACCACATGAAGATTGGGTGTGATAGATTCTAACGTTCGCATACAACGGGTGTAAGCCAGATTTACACATGCAAAACACTTAGGTTGACTTGATGAGCCTATCATGTACATACATGCCCTCGAAACACGAGAGACTGAAAGGTCGAACATGAGTCATATAGTAGATACGATCAACATGAAGATGTTCACCGTTGATGACTAGTCCGTCTCACATGATGACCAGACTTGGCCTAGTCGATTTGGATCATGTGTCACTTAGATGACTAGAGGGATGTCTATCTGAGTGGGAGTTCATTAAATAATTTAATTAGATGAACTTAATTATCATGAACTTAGTCTAAAATCTCTTTACAACATGTCTTGTAGATCAAATAGCCCACGCTAATGTTGCCCTCAACTTCAACGCGTTCCTAGAGAAAACCAAGCTGAAAGACGATGGTAGCAACTATACGGATTGGGTCCGTAACTTGAGGATCATCCTCATAGCTGCCAAGAAAGCATATGTCCTTGAAGCATCGCTAGGTGACGCACCCATTTTCCCAGCAACTCAAGACATTATGAACGCCTGACAGTCGCGTAGTGATGATTACTCCCTGGTTCAGTGCGGCATGCTTTACAGCTTAGAACCGGGGCTCCAAAAAAGCGTTTTGAGCAGCACAGAGCATATGAGATGTTCCAAGAGCTGAAAATGGTTTTCCAAGATCATGCCTGGGTCGAGAGATATGAAGTCTCCGACAAGTTCTACAGTAAGATGGACGAAAACAGTTCTGTCAGCGAGCATATACTCAAAATGTTTGGGTTGCACAATCGCTTGTCTCGTCTGGGAGTTAATCTTCCAGATGACTCGGTCATTGATAGGATCCTCCAGTTGCTTCCACCTGGCTACAAGAGCTTTGTGATGAACTACAATATGCAAGGGATGGAGAAGTCCATTCCCGAGTTATATTCAATGTTGAAATCAGTGGAGGTGGAAATCAAAAAGGAACATCAAGTGTTGATGGTGAATAAAACCACTAGTTTCAAGAAAGGCAAGGGTAAGAAGAACTTCAAGAAGGACAGCAAGGGAGTTGTTGACCCGTTAAATCAGTTGCTGGGAAGAAGCCAGAGAATGGACCCAAGCCCGAGACTCAGTGCTTTTATTGCAAGGGAAATGGTCACTAGAAGCGGAACTGCCCCAAGTACTTAGCGGATAAGAAGGCCGGCAACGCCAAAGGTATATGTGATATACATGTTATTGATGTGTACCTTACCAGCGCTTGTAGTAGCTCCTGGGTATTTGATATCGGTGCGGTTGCTCAGATTTGTAACTAAAAACAGGAGCTGCGGAATAAGCGGAGACTGGCGAAGGACGAAGTGACAATGCATGTCGGGAATGGTTCCAAGGTCGATGTGATCGCTGTCGGCACGCTACCTCTACATATACCTATGGGATTAGTTTTAAACCTCAATAATTGTTATTTACTGCCAGCTTTGAGCATGAACATTGTATCTGGATCTCGTTTAATGCGAGATGGCTACTCATTTAAATCTTAGAATAATGGTTGTTCCATTTATATGAGAGATATGTTTTATGGTCATACCCCACTGGTCAATGGTTTATTTTTGTTTAATCTCGAATGTGATGTTAAACATATTCATAGTGTGAATGCCAAAAGATGTAAGGTTGATAATGATAGTCCCGCATACTTGTGGCACTGCCGCCTTGGTCATATTGGTGTCAAACGCATGAAGAAACTCCATGCAGATGGACTTTTGGAGTCTCTTGATTATGAATCATTTGACACGTGCGAACCATGCCTTGGTCATACCGGAACAATGGAGCGAGCAACCAACTTATTGGAAATCATACATACTGATGTGTGCGGTCCAATAAGCGTTGAGGCTCGCGGTGGCATCGTTATGTTTTGACCCTCACTGATGACTTAAGTAGATATGGGTATGTCTACTTAATGAAACACAAGTCTGAGACCTTTGAAAAGTTCAAGGAATTTCAGAGTGAGGTAGAGAATCAACGTGACAGGAAAATAAAGTTCTTACGATCAGATCATGGAGGAGAATACTTGAGTCAGAGTTTGGCACACACCTAAGGAAATGTGGAATTGTTTCACAACTCACGCCGCCTGGAACACCTCAGCGAAATGGTGTGTTCGAACATCGTAATCGCACTCTATTGGATATGGTGCGCTCTATGATGTCTCTTACCGATCTACCGCTAACATTTTGGGGTTATGCTTTAGAGACTGCCACATTCACTTTAAATAGGGCTCCGTCGAAATCCGTTGAGACGACATCGTATGAATTATGGTTTGGGAAGAAATCTAAGCTGTCATTTCTGAAAGTTTGGGGATGCGATGCTAATGTCAAGAAACTTCAACCTGAAAAGCTCGAACCCAAGTTGGAAAAATGTGTCTTCATAGGATACCCTAAGGAAACTATTGGGTATACCTTCTACCTCAGATCCGAAGGCAAGATCTTTGTTGCTAAGAATGGATCCTTTCTAGAGAAAGAGTTTTTCTAGAAATAAGTAAGTGGGAGGAAAGTCGAAGCTGATGAGGTATTGCCTCTTGAATCGAAGAGTAGCATAGCTCAGGAAGATGTTTCTGTGGTGCCTGCACTGACTAGAGAGGAAGTTAATGATGAAGATCATGAAACTTCAGATCAAGTTGCTACTGAACTTCGTAGGTCCACAAGGACATGTTCCGTACCAGAGTGGTACGGCAACCCTGTCCTGGAAATCATGTTGTTAGACAACGGTGAACCTTCAAACTATGAAGAAGCGATAGCGGGCTCGGATTCCAACAAATGTCTTGAGGCCATGAAATCTGAGACAGGATCCATGTATGAAAACGGAGTATGGACTTTGATAGACTTACCCGATGATTGGCAAGCCATAAAGAATAAATGGATCTTTAAGAAGAAGACTGACGCAGATGGTAATGTGACCATCTATAAGGCTCGGCTTGTCGCTAAGGGTTATCGACAAGTTCAAGGGGTTGAATACGATGAGACCTTCTCACCCGTAGCGTAGCTGAAGTCTGTGCGAATCATGTTCGCAATTGACGCATTTTGTGATTATGAGATATGGAAAATGGACGTCAAAACGGCATTCCTTCATGGTTTCCTTAAGGAAGAATTGTATATGATGCAGCCAGAAGGTTTTGTCGAGCCTAAGAATGCTGACAAGGTATGCAAGCTCCAACGCTCCATCTATGGGCTGGTGCAAGCATCTCGGAGTTGGAACATTCACTTTGATGAAATGATCAAAGCGTTTGGGTTTACGCAGAATTATGGAGAAGCCTGTGTTTACAAGAAAGTGAGTGGGAGCACTATAGCATTTCTCATATTACATGTGGATGACATACTATTGATGGGAAATGATATAGAACTTTTGGAAAGCATAAAGGCCTACTTGAATAAGTGTTTTTCAATGAAGGACCTTGGAGAAGCTCCTGATACGTCCCCAACGTATCTATAATTTTTGATTGTTGCATGCTATTATATAATCTGTTTTGGATATTTAATGGGCTTTAATATGCTCTTTTATATTATTTTTGGAACTAACCTATTAACCGGAGGCCCAGTGCTAGTTTCTGTTTTTTTGCCTATTTTAGTGTTTTGCAGAAAAGGAATATCAAACGGAATCCAAACCGAACGAAACCTTCGCGAGGATATTTCTTGGAACAAACGCAAACCAAGAGACTTGGAGCAGAAGTCTGGAAGTCCGCGAGGTGGCCATGAGATAGGAGGGCACGCCCAGAGGGGTAGGTGCGCCCCCACCCTCGTGGGCCCCACGGAGCTCCACCGACGTACTTCTTTCGCCTATATATACTCTTATACCCTAAAAACATTAGGGGGAGCCACGAAACCACTTTTCCACCGCCGCAACCTTCCGTACCCGTGAGATCCCATCTGGGGCCTTTTCCGGTCACGGAGGGCTTCTACATCAACACCATAGCCTCTCCGATGATGTGTGAGTAGTTTACCACAGACCTTCGGGTCCATAGTTATTAGCTAGATGGCTTCTTCTCTCTCTTTGGTTCTCAATACCAAGTTCTCCTCGATTTTCTTGGAGATCTGTTTGATGTAATATTTTTCGCGGTGTGTTTGCCGAGATCCGATGAATTTTGGATTTATGATCAAGTTTATCTATGAATAATATTTGGTTCTTATCTGAATTCTTATATGCATGATTGGATATATTTGCAAGTCTCATCGAATTATCGGTTTAATTTGGCCTACTAGATTGATCTTTCTTGCAATGGGAGAAGTGCTTAGCTTTTGGTTCAATCTTGCGGTGTCCTTTCCCAGTGACAGTAGGGGCAGCAAGGCACGTATTGTATTGTTGCCATCGAGGATAAAAAGATGGGGTTTATATCATATTGCTTTAGTTTATCCCTCTACATCATGTCATCTTGCTTAAAGTGTTACTCTGTTCTTATGAACTTAATACTCTAGATGCATGCTGGATAGCGGTCAATGTGTGGAGTAATAGTAGTAGATGCAGAATCATTTTGGTCTACTTAACACGGACGTGATGCCTATATTCATAATCATTGCCTAGCTATTCTCATAACTATGCGCTATTCTATCAATTGCTCGGCAGTAATTTGTTCACCCACCGTAATATATTCTATCATGAGAGAAGCCACTAGTGAAACCTATGGCCCCGGGTCTCTTTCTTATTATATTGCATCTCTTTTTATTTACATCGCATCTCGTTTACTATTTTGCAATCTTTACTTTCCAATCTATACAACAAAAATACCAATTTTTTTTATCTTATTATCTTTATCAGATCTCACTTTTGCGAGTGACCGTGAAGGGATTGACACCCCCTTTATCGCGTTGGTTGCAAGGTTCTTGATTGTTTGTGCAGGTACTAGGAGACTTGTGTGTTATCTTCTACTAGATTGATACCTTGGTTCTCAAAAACTGAGGGAAATACTTACGCTACTTTGCTGCATCATCATTTCCTCTTGAAGGGAAAACCAACGCATGCACAAGAGGTACAAGAAGGATTCCTGGCACCGTTGCCGGGGAGATCTACGCTCAAGTCAAGACATACCGAGTACCCATCATAAACTCTTCTCCCTCGCATTACATTATTTGCCATTCACCTCTCATTTTCCTCTCCCCACTTCACCTTTGCCGTTTTATTCGCCCTTTTCCGTTCACCTTCTTTTGCTTGCTTCTTGTGCGTCCGTGTGTTAGATCGTTTGTTTCGCCTTCATGGCTAGCCCTTTATCCCTTCCTTTGTATCCCGATTTTGAAGTTCTTCACTTCAAACAAAGACAAGGAGAAAACTTAAAAGATGATTGGTATAGGATGATAGAATCCTATCGTAGTTGCACTATTGAGCAAGATTTCAAGATTTTACTTCGTAATTTTTATGTTAAGCTAACCATATCCCATAGACAACTCTTGGATTTTGCTGCTAAAGGGAGTTTTATTGAAATTGATCCTAGTATTGCTTATGAGATTATAGAGGGAATAGTAGGAGTACTTCCCCCACAAAATAAACTACATCTTGCTCAAGAAGGAACTCAAGTTTTAGAGAAATTATGCGAATTGCAAAAATCTATTGAGCCTCTTAAAAATGTTGGCGGGAACCTTCACCGTATAAATATGTTGATCACTCTTTGCAATAAGCGGTTGGATGCTTTAGATCTAATAATCTCCGAGCATGAAGGGAAACGTAAGGAACCTCCTGGATCCGAGCATAACTCCATTAAAAAGATAAATACCGAAGATGACAATACCTAGATCTATTCTTGCTTTAATGCCTAGCTAGGGGCATTAAACGATAGCGCTTGTTGGGAGGCAACCCAATTTTATTTTTCTTATTTACTTTTTGTTCCTGTTTAGTAATAAATAATTTATCTAGCCTCTGTTATGATTGTGTTTTTTTATGTTTTAATTAGTGTTTGTGCCAAGTAAAGCCTTTAGGATCTTCTTGGGTGATTGTTGTTTGATCTTGCTGAAAAAACAGAAAGTATGCGCTCACAGAGAGCGATAAAATACCAATTCCAACTGAAGTGGATCAATATACAAATTATTTAGGTCTTCCTAATTTTTCAGAATTTTTGGAGTTACAGAAGTATTCGAAACATCCAGATTGCTATAGACTGTTCTGTTTTGACAGATTCTGTTTTTCGTCTGTTGTTTGCTTATTTTGATGAACCTATGGCTAGTATCGGGGGGTATAAACCATAGAGAAGTTGTAATACAGTAGGTTTAACACCAGTATAAATAAAGAATGAGTTGATTACAGTACATTAAAGTGGTGATTTGTTTTCTTATACTAACAGAGCTCATGAGATTTTCTGTTAAGTTTTGTGCTGTGAGGTTTTCATGTTTTTGGGTAAAGATTTGATGGATTTTATAACAAGGAGTGGAAATAGCCTAAGCTTGGGGATGCCCAAGGCACCCCAAGGTAAAATTCAAGGACAACCAAAAGCCCAATCTTGGGGATTCCCCGGAAGGCATCCCCTCTTTCGTCTTCGTCTATCGATAACTTTACTTGAGGCTATATTTTTATTCACCACATGATATGTGTTTTGCTTGGAGCGTCTTGTATGATCTGAGTCTTTTCTTTTTAGTTTACCACAATCATCCTTGTTGTAAACACCTTTTGGGAGAGACACACATGAATCAGAATTTATTAGAATACTCTATGTGCTTCACTTATATCTTTTGAGCTAGATAATTTTGCTCTAGTGCTTCACTTGTATCTTTTTAGAGCATGGTGGTGGTTTTATTTTATAGAAATTATTGATCTCTCATGTTTCACTTATATTATTTTGAGAGTCTTTTAGAACAGCATGGTAATTTTCTTTGGTTATAAATTTAGTCCTAATATGATGGGCATCCAAGATGGGTATAATAAAAACTTTCATATAGAGTGCATTAAATACTATGAGAAGTTTGATACTTGATAATTGTTTTGAGATATAAAGATGGTGATATTAGAGTCGTGCTAGTTGAGTAATTGTGAAATTGAGAAATACTTGTGTTCAGGCTTGCGAGTCCCGTAGCATGCATGTATGGTAACCATTGTGTGACAAATTTGAAGCATGAGGTGTTCTTTGATTGACTTCCTTATGAGTGGCGGTTGGGGAATGGTCTTTTGCTACCAGTCTCTCCCCCTAGGAGAATGCGTGTAGTGCTTGGTTTTGATGACTTGTAGATCTTTGCAATAAGTATGTGAGTTCTTTATGACTAATGTTGAGTCCATGGATTATACGCACTCTCACCCTTCCACCATTGCTAGCCTCTCTTGTGCCGCACAACTTTCGCCGGTACCATAAACCCACCACATATCCTTCCTCAAAACATCCACCATACCTACCTATTATGGCATTTCCATAACCATTCCGAGATATATTGCCATGCAACTTTCCACCGTTCTGTTTATTATGACACGCTTCATCATAGTCATATTGCTTTGCATGATCATGTAGTTGACATAATATTTGTGGCATGGACACCATTCATAATTTTTTATACATGTCACTCTTGATTCATTGCACATCCCGCTACACCGCCAGAGGCATTCACATAGAGTCATATTTTGTTCTAACTATCGAGTTGTAATTCTTGAGTTGTAAGTAAATAAAAGTGTGATGATATTCATTATTAGAGCATTGACCCATGTGAGGAAAGGACGATGGAGACTATGATTCCCCCACAAGTCGTGATGAGACTCTAGACGAAAAAATAGGCCATAAAAAGGGCCCAAAAATGAGAGAAAAAGAGAGAAGGGGCAATGTTACTATCCTTTTTACACACTTGTGCTTCAAAGTAGCACCATGATCTTCATGATAGAGAGTCTCTTATGTTGTCACTTTCATATACTAGTTGGAATTTTTCATTATAGAACTTGGCTTGTATATTCCAATGATGGGCTTCCTCAAATTGCCCTAGGTCTTCGTGAGAAAGAAAGTTGGATGCACACCCACTTAGTTAATTTTGTTGAGCTTTCATACACTTATAGCACTAGTGCATCCATTGCATGGCAATCCCTACTCACACACATTGATATCTATCGATGGGCATCTCCATAGCCCATTGATACACCTAGTTGATGTGAGACTATCTTCCTCGTTTTTGTCTTCTCCACAACCACCATTCTATTCCACCTATAGTGTTATGTACATGGCTTGCGCTCATATATTGCGTGAAAGTTGAAAAAGTTTGAGAATGCTAAAGTATGAACAATTGCTTGGCTTGTCATTGGGGTTGTGCATGATGGGAGCATTTTGTGTGATGAAAATGAAGCATGGCCAAACTATATGATTTTTAGGGATGAGCTTTCTTTGGCTATGTTATTTTGAGAAGACATAATTGCTTGGTTAGTATGCTTGAAGTATTATTATTTTTATGTCAATATTAAACTTTTGTCTTGAGTCTTTTGGATCTGAACATTCATGCCACAATAAACAAAATTACATTGAAAATTATGTCAGATAGCATTCCGCATCAAAAATTCTGTTTTTGTTATTTACTTACTCGAGGACGAGCATGAATTAAGCTTGAGGATGCTTGATACGTCTCCAACGTATCTATAATTTTTTATTGTTCCATGCTATTATATTATCTATTTTGGATGTTTAATGGGCTTTAATATGCTCTTTTATATTATTTTTGGAACTAACCTATTAAACAGAGGCCCAGTGCCAGTTTCTGTGTTTTGCCTATTTTAGTGTTTTGCAGAAAAGGAATATCAAACGGAATCCAAACCGAACGAAACTTTTGCAAGGATCTTTCTTGGAACAAACGCAAACCGGGAGACTTGGAGTGGAAGTCTAGAAGTCCGCAAGGCGGCCACGAGATAGGAGGGCATGCCCCCCACCCTCGTGGGCCCCACGGAGCTCCACCGACGTACTTCTTTTGCCTATATATATACTCTTATACCCTAAAAACATATGGGGGAGCCACGAAACCACTTTTCCACCGCCGCAACCTTCCGTACCCGTGAGATCCCATCGGGGGCCTTTTTCGGCGATCTACCGGAGGGGGAATCAATCACAGAGGGCTTCTACATCAACACCATAGCCTCTCTGATGATGTGTGAGTAGTTTACCACAGACCTTCGGGTCCGTAATTATTAGCTATATGGCTTCTTCTCTCTCTTTGGTTCTCAATACAAAGTTCTCCTTGATTTTCTTGGAGATCTATTCGATGTAATATTTTTAGCGGTGTGTTTGCCGAGATCCGATGAATTGTGGATTTATGATCAAGTTTATCTATGAATAATATTTGGTTCTTCTCTGAATTCTTATATGCATGATTTGATATATTTGCAAGTCTCATCAAATTATGGTTTAGTTTGGCCTACTAGATTGATCTTTCTTGCAATGGAGAAGTGCTTAGCTTTGGGTTCAATCTTGTAGTGTCCTTTCCCAATGACAGTAGGGGCAGCAAGGCACGTATTGTATTGTTGCCATCAAGGATAAAAAGATGGGGCTTATATCATATTGCTTGAGTTTATCCCTCTACATCATGTCATCTTGCTTAAAGCGTTACTCTATTCTTATGAACTTAGTACTCTAGATTCATGCTGGATAGCGGTCGATGTGTGGAGTAATAGTGGTAGATGCAGAATCGTTTCGGTCTACTTAACACAGACGTGATGCCTATATTCATAATCATTGCCTAGATATTCTCATAACTATGCACTCTTCTATCAATTGCTCGGCAGTAATTTGTCCACCCATCGTAATATATCCTATCATGAGAGAAGCCACTAGTGAAACCTATGGCCCCCGGGTCTCTTTCTTATTATATTGCATCTCTTTTTATTTACATCGCATCTCGTTTACTATTTTGAAATCTTTACTTTCCAATCTATACAACAAAAATACCAAAAATATTTATCTTATTATCTTTATCACATCTCACTTTTGCTAGTGACCGTGAAGGGATTGACAACCCTTTATCGCGTTGGTTGCAAGGTTCTTGATTGTTTGTGCAGGTACTAGGTGACTTGCGTGTTATCTCCTACTAGATTGATACCTTGGTTCTCAAAAACTGAGGGAAATACTTACGCTACTTTGCTGCATCACCCTTTCCTCTTCAAGGCAAAACCAACGCATCCTCAAGAGGTAGCAACTACTTACATATTAGGCATCGAGATCTATAGAGATAGATCGAGACGCCTCATTGGTCTTTGGCAAAGCACGTACCTTGACAAGATATTGAAGAAGTTCAATATGGATCAGTCCAAGAAGGGGTCTTGCCTGTATTGCAATGTGTGAAATTGAGCACGACTCAATGCCCGACCTCGGCAGAAGATAGAGAAAAGATGAGTGTCACCCCTATGCCTCAGCCATAGCCATAGGGTCTATTATGTATGCCATGTTGTGTACCAGACCTAATGTGAACCTTGCCGTAAGTTTAGTAGGGAGGTACCAAAGTAATATCGGTATGGAACACTGGACAGCGGTCAAGAATATCCTAAAGTACCTGAAAAGGACTAAGGATATGTTTCTCGTTTATGGAAGTGACGTAGAGCTCATCGTAAAGGTTACGTCGATGCTAGCTTCGACACAGATCTGGATGACTCCAAGTCACAAACCAGATACATGTATATTTTGAATGGTGGGGCATTCAGCTGGTGCAGTTGCAAGCAAAGCGTCGAGGCAGGATCTACATGTGAAATGGAGTACATAGCTGCCTCAGAGGCAGCACATGAAGCAGTCTAGATGAAGGAGTTCATTACCGACCTAGGAGTCATTCCCAATGCGTCAGGCCTGATGACTCTCTTCTGTGACAACACTGGAGCTATTGCCCTTGCCAAGGAGCCCAGGTTTCACAACAAGACCAGACATATCAAGCATCGCTTCAACTCCATTCGTGAATATATTCAAGATGGAGACATAGATATTTCTAAAGTGCACACGAATCTGAATGTCGCAGATCCGTTGACTAAACCTCTTCTGCGAGCAAAACATGATCAACACCAGAACTCTATGTGTGTTTGATTCATAACAATGTAACTAGATTATTGACTCTAGTGCAAGTGGGAGACTGTTGGAAATATGCCCTAGAGGCAATAATAAAGTGGTTATTATTATATTTCTGTGTTCATGATAATTGTCTATTGTTCATGCTATAATTGTATTAACCGGAAACCGTAATACATGTGTGAATACATAGATCGTAATATGTCCCTAGTAAGCCTCTAGTTAACTAGCTCATTGATCAACAGATGGTCATGGTTTCCTGACCATGGACATTGGATGTCGTTGATAACGGGATCACATCATTAGGAGAATGATGTGATGGACAAGACCCAATCCTAAGCGTAGCACAAGATTGTGTAGTTCGTTTGCTAAAGCTTTTATATTGTCAAGTATCATTTCCTTAGACCATGAGATTGTGCAACTCACGAATACCATAGGAATGCTTTGGGTCTACCAAATGTCACAATGTAACTGGGTGGCTATAAAGGTGCACTACAGGTATCTCGAAAGTATCTGTTGGGTTGGCACGAATCGAGACTGGGACTTGTCGCTCTATATGACGGAGAGGTATCTATGGGCCCACTCGGTAATGCATCATCATAAAGAGCTCAATGTGACTAAGGAGTTAGCCACGGGATCATGCGTTACGGAATGAGTAAAGAGACTTGCCGGTAACGAGATTGAACGAGGTATAGAGATACCGATGATCGAATCTCGGGCAAGTAACATACCGATAGACAAAGGGAATTGTATATGGGATTGATTGAATCGTCGACATCATGGTTCATCTGATGAGATCATCGTGGAACATGTGGGATCCAACATGGTTATCCAGATCCCGCTGTTGGTTATTGGCCGGAGAGACGTCTCGGTCATGTCTGCATGGTTCCCGAACCCGTAGGGTCTACACACTTAAGGTTCAGTGACGCTAGAGTTGTTATGGGAAATTGTATGTGGTTACCGAAGGTTGTTCGGAGTCCCGGACGTCACGAGGAGTTCCGAAATGGTCCGGAGGTGACGAATTATATATGGGAAGTCTAGTTTCAGTCGCCGGAATAATTTCAGGGGTTATCGGTATGGTACCGGGACGATCGAAAGGTGTCCAGGGGTCCCTCGGGTGGGGCCACCTGCCCTGGTGGGCCAAGTGGGCTGAACAAGTGTGACGCCCGGATAATCAAGCTATAGTAACCTCTGCTAATGATGCCACATCACCACTCTTATAGTTGTAAATCTCACGATGATTCAATCCCGTTCGAATTCAAAATTCAAAATCAAGTCAAACGGTAAAGTTTTCAAACATTTAAAATTTAAATGTTCTAGAGGTGGCAAATAATGCTTAGGTAATTATGGTGGAGGATCACATTTTTATAAAATAATTAAAAGCACTAAACTAAATAAAACAGTGGCTTAAACAAATAATTAAATGCATTTTATAAATATTAAAACATTAAACTATTTTATTAGGTATGAGAAATTCATGTGGCAATAGAGTATTTATAAATACTAATTTAGGGACTAGTGGTATATTTTATAAAACTAAAAGTAAAGTAAAACTAATATGAAAACAGAAACTATAAATAAAATAGGAAAAAAAAGCAAAGCAAAAGCAAAAAGAAAGAAGGAGACCCCCTGATGGGCCGTGGCCCAGCTGGCCATCGGGCCCCCAGGCCGGCCCAGTCGCCCCCCTGTATAACCCCCTCCCCACCGAACCCTAGACACCGACACACCCTCTCCCCCTCCCGATCCAATCTGGATCAAGGGGAAACCCCCCCCCACTCCACCTCGCTCTCTACCCCATCTCCCTCGATCTCTCGATGCCGAAGCCTTTTTGCCGGCGCCACCCGTCTTCCGACCCCGTCGCCCTTCTCCCGAGCCGACCGCGATGCCCATCGCCCCCGACGCCGCTGGACCCCGCCGTCGTCGGAGCTGCCGTGCCGTCCTCCTCTTCGACTCCTCCGTGTCGGACCTCCCCCTCTACGTTGTCGTCGTCCCCGTCCTCCTCCCCAAAGGCTCCACCGAGCCTCGCCGACCCTCGTCTCTGCAACGCCGGTGAGGCCACGACCTCCTCTTCCTCTTTGCGCCCGCTCTGCACGTCTCCCCGTCGCCACCCGCACCGGCCTCCCCTGCTCGACGCGCCACCGCGCGCGCCCGGCGCTCGTCGCCGCGGCCACCGCGCGCGTGCGCCCCATAATGCCTCGCCATCCCACTCGTCGCGCCCGAACGCCCGCAACCCCGCGCTCTCCGTGCGCTCACCGCAACCGCCGCCCTCACTCTCCTGCTTGGCCGCGCGCACTCGCGCGCGCGCCCTCGCCGCGGCCCCCTGTACCGCCCCAGTCATCGCCCCCCGGTCACCGCGACTAACGCCCGCCTCCCCTCTTCCCTGCCCGCGGTGACTGACCAAGGCCGGTCGCCGTTCGGTCCGGCCGCACCTCTCCACGGCCCCGGCATCCTCCTCCGGTGGCCGCCGCTTCACCACGGCACCGCTCCGCCCGTGGCCTCGCCGTGGCCATAGCCACCCGCACCTGGCGCCTCCACTGGCCTGTGCAGGCGCCCAATCGGGCTACGAGTTGCGCCCGCACCCGACGCCCGTTAGACCGAACTGATAAGGCCTTTGGCCCACTGACAAAGGGGCCCCCGCCCCAGAACGTTAAAAAAAGTATATAAAAATAAATAAAACAATAATTAAAAAAATAAATTTAATTAATTAATTAATTAACTAAATTAATTAAGTTAATTAACCTTAATTAATTAATCTAATTAACATGTTAGCTTAATTAAACAATAATTAGTTTAACTAAACCCTAATTAACCTAATAGAGTATGACAGGTGGGTCCCACTGGACCCACGCGTCAGTTTGACCCAGTCAACCCCTGTTAATCATATCTTTAGAAAATCATATCTTTTAATCCGTAACTCGGATTAAATTATTTTCAACATGAAAGTTGCTCAGAACGACGAGACGAACCCGGATACGAAGCCCGTTCGTCCGCCACGCATCCCTAGCATAGCGAACACGCAACTTTCCCCCTTCGGTTCGTCTGCCCGAAAACGAAAAACACCAGGGATAATTTCCCGAATGTTTCCCCCCTTCACTGGTACCACCTCGTACCGCGTTAGGGCACACCTAGCATCATGCTTTGTCATGCCATGCATCGTCATGCTTTTGTTTGCATTATATTTATTGTTTCTTCCCCCTCTTCTCTCGCTAGACATCGAGACCGACGCCGCTGCTACCCAGTACGACTACGGTGTTGACGACCCCCCTCTCTTGCCAGAGCAACCAGGCAAGCCCCCCCCTTTGATCACCAGATATCGCCTACTCTTCTCTATACCACTTGCACTAGAGTAGTGTAACATGTTATTGCTTTCCGTTATTCCTATCCTGATGCATAGCCTGTCCTTGCTACTACTGTTGTTACCATTACCGGCTATCCTACTGCTTAGTATAGGATGCTAGTGTTCCATCAGTGGCCCTACACTCTTGTCCGTCTGCCATGCTATACTACTGGGCCGTGATCACTTCGGGAAGTGGTCATGGGCATATACTATACACTTTATACTGTTACATTACTTGTGATGCTGTTCGGAGATGGGGGCTGAAGGGGCAGGTGGCTCCATCCCGGTAGAGGTGGGCCTGGGTTCCCGACGGCCCCCGACTGTTACTTTGAGGCAGAGCGACAGGGCAGGTTGAGACCACCTAGGAGAGAGGTGGGCCTGGCCCTGGTCGGCGTTCGCGGATACTTAACACGCTTAACGAGATCTTGGTATTTGATCTGAGTCTGGCTACTGGCCTATACGCACTAACCATCTACGCGGGGACAGTTATGGGCACTCGACGTCGTGGTATCAGCCGAAGCCTTCATGACGTCAGCAACGGAGCGGCGCGCACTGGATTGGACTGGAACGCCACTAGGCTAGGTCTGCTTCCGGCCGCCCACGCAACGTGCAGGTGTGCTAAGGGCGATGGGCCCAGACCCCTGGGCGCTTAGGTTTAGACCGGCGTGCTGACCTCTCTGTTGGTCTAGGTGGGGCTGCGACGTGTTGATCTTCCGAGGCCGGGCATGACCCAGGAAAGTGTGTCCGGCCAAATGGGATCGAGCGTGTTGGGTTATGTGGTGCACCCCTGCAGGGAAGTTAATCTATTCGAATAGCCGTGATCTTCGGTAACAGGACGACTTGGAGTTGTACCTTGACCTTATGACAACTAGAACCGGATACTTAATAAAACACACCCTTCCAAGTGCCAGATACAACCGGTGATCGCTCTCTCACAGGGCGACGAGGGGAGGATCATCGGTTAGGATTATGCTATACGATGCTACTTGGAGGACTTCAGTCTACTCTGTTCTACATGCTGCAAGACGGAGGCTGCCAGAAGCGTAGTCTTCGAAAGGACTAGCTATCCCCCCTTATCCCGGCTTTCTGCAGTTCAGTCCACATATAATAGCCTTATTCCAGTTGATACCAATGCATACATATGTAGTGTAGCTCCTTGCTTACGAGTACTTTGGATGAGTACTCACGGTTGCTTTCTCCCTCTTTCCCCCCTATCCCTTCTACCTGGTTGTCGCAACCAGATGTTGGAGCCCAGGAGCCAGACGCCACCTTCGACGACGACTCCTACTACACCGGAGGTGCCTACTACTACGTGATGCCCGCTGACGACGACCAGGAGTAGTTAGGAGGATCCCAGGCAGGAGGCCTGCGTCTCTTTCGATCTGTATCCCAGTTTGTGCTAGCCTTCTTAAGGCAGACTTGTTTAACTTATGTCTGTACTCAGATATTGTTTCTTCCGCTGACTTGTCTATGATCGAGCTCTTGTATTCGAGCCTTCGAGGCCCCTGGCTTGTAATATGATGCTTGTATGACTTATTTCATTTGTAGAGTTCTGTTGTGATATCTTCCCGTGAGTCCTTGATCTTGATCGTACACATTTGCGTGCATGATTAGTGTACGGTCAAATCGGGGCGTCACAAGTTGGTATCAGAGCCGACTGCCTGTAGGAATCCCCCTTCCACACTCTTTGGTCGAAGTTGAGTCTAGACATTACAAAAACTTTTACTAACATGGTCGTGTGCCTTACGGGCCCATGTCGCCATTTGGGTGGTAGTAGAATCTTTTACCCCTTGTCTATACTCTGGGACTCTGATCTCTCTTCTATTCGGGTTAAATGAAATTTGCTAAATCTAACATTAGGATCTCGTTATCACTTTCACCCGGAGAGCCCCTTATTACTGAGGATCGTCTGCTGCACATGAAGACCTTGAAGATACTCTCTGCGGTTAACCCGAGAACTTGTCTTCATCGCGTTTGCAATTCCCCTTCCACCGTCAACCCTTATGGATAACTACTTGCAGTTGTTATTCTTACATTCATCCCCAGTTGGTCTTGTTATTACAAGATACCCCGAAATACTCGTCGTTGTTTCGATAATCCTTTGAGCTTATTGCCTTGCTGTTCTTTGTCACCAGAATACCCCTATGGATAATTCTCGCACTTATCGAGTATCCGCTTATCCCCAGTTGTTCATATGCTTTTCAAAATACTTGGAAATACTACCCGATCTTTCGAGTATCCTCCTCAAACTATTGCTCGGCAAATACTTGTCTGCTTGCAATATGGATGCTTTCCATATGTGTAGCAATATTCATTAGTATCCTTTGACACCATCATTTTGATCCTATCGATTCAACATGTGTGTGAAAGCACGCAATCATCAGTTGATCCTTTTAAATTATCTTCCCGGCTCAGACGTCATTTTAAACATGAGCTGGTTCTTAACCAATCAATGCCTTGATCGGTTGTGCTTCTAAGTCTATTAAACTTATTCATTTTCAATCAGAACGATTGCTTCTGATCCCTTGATTTGGAAATCATAAAATTTCTTTGCATTAAGCTTTGATTAGTTAGTTGTTTCTAGAATCCAATGCCTTTGCATTGTTTCTTTCTCTGTTGAGTACCGATGCTTACAGCAGATCCTTTGAGAACCATCGGATCCTTTGTTAGATTTTACCCGACAACGTCCCTCATATTCAATCACTTTGGAAGTTCTTTCCCTGATACATAATGTCGTTGGTAAATCCTATTCTCTGATTTGGCCAACCATGCTCTGCTTTCGAGCTGGTGATATCTACTATTGAAGCTTGTGGTATATATTTCCACGATAACCTGATGGGTTGAATATATGCCTTCTCTAAACCGTGTGAACCCGAAAGTTTTCACGAGTCATACACTTCTGGTATTTTGCCAGATAAAATTTCAACACTACAACTTCCTTGAATGTGAGAAGTGAATGAAAGGTTATGCATAAACGAAGTGGGAGTCGACCTTGAAATTTGTGTTCATGCCCATAGACACGGTGTAGATCCTATCATAGAAGTTTCTTGCAATATTAACTATTTCCTTGATATGACATCATCTGGTATCTATGTATTGATCATTTGCAATCATGATCCCAACCACATTTTCTCCTTGATTCCATTTCTCAGACAAGTTAAAGCAATTGTCTTTTGTTGATCGATACATCTCTGCAACCTCTATTTTTGATCTTCCTCGAGTATTAACCTCTGGTATCTCGAGTACTGTGTTACTTCCTGCGAGTCTTCATCTAGTATTGTTTCTCACCGATCTCGGATCCCCCCAGGTTCTGAGTTATTAGTCACTCGAGAACACCGATAAGTGAATCGATTCTGCACTCTGATTCAATAACTCTAAGTAATTCTTGTTGCTTACGAGTTTAATAATCCTTCAAGTCATTCCTAGCCTGATCGGCTATATCATTATCATGCTAAATTTTAACCGTGCTACCTGGTCCTTAATCCCGGAGCAAAACTTCCGATGATGAGCTAAGCTTACGTCGATCTTGCTCGTCATATCAGTTCACCTTGAACAACAAGCTTGATTTAAAGTTTGTGTCGTACTCGTGGTTCCAATAACCTTTCGCTTCATCATTCCTTTGACTTGATGTCATTGCCATTCAATTACATCTTCATGATATATCTCGACAATTGTGTCGTGATCATCATTGGCATTAAGAGCTCTTCCAGGATATCAACCGGATTCATGAAGAGAAATACCATCCTTGCCCTCGATGAGTTGTGTTATCATCGGCCACTTATTGCCTTCCCTCCAACACAAACTTGTTCGTGCTTTGTGATATACCTTGAGACCCTTGCTATCCAGCAATTGTTCTTCTTTACCTTGGAATATTACCATCTTTTATGTCAAGGATATCGTGGGAATTTCACCACCTCTTAAGAATTCTTGGTATGGTGATACTTCCCACCATCACCATTCTTTCTTGGGTCCTCGTGTTGATTCCAACCGGGGTACCAACAAGTGAGCGGTGCTGTTTGGATTCTGCCCTTCTAGCAACCCTCTTGCTTTGAAGTTAATGGTCGTCCGTTCATTCTTAGACTATTGATTATTGAATCACCATTCCGACGTTGGTCGTGCAACCCAGCCCATATTCGGGTGCACCTTTCAACCAATGTTTAATTGTGTATGTTTTCCTCGAGCATACATCATTATACCATTTGATCTGACAAATGTTATCTCCTTGCTCACATAATTGTGGAGATCCATCTTTGTTAATCTCGATAAATTGCCGCTGATTCCATCAGCCACCCCCTCATCCTCTCCTTGGGTTAATGATGATGAATCCTTTGTATATCCAAGTCCGACCTTTGCTTGAAGACCATGTCAATGCTATCTCGAAGCATGTCTGTGATACTCTGGTTTTCAACAAGAACATTTGAAGCCCAATGCTAAATGTTTCTTGCTCAAATTATCCAAACACCGTTGTATGGGTAATGTCATGAAATTTCTCTCCCCTACCTAAGGAGTTTTATACATGATATCCTGTCATGGATATCATGCTCTGCTTGTCCTTGGGAAGGATATACCCCTGAAATATGTGTGTATACACATTTTCCTCCCCATTGTTGTAATTAAACCTGGTAATCACCTTTCCTTTCCATTGGTTGCTTAACCCTTCTTGTAATCTATATTATATAAGCAGTAGTATTCTTCTGCTTATGTAAAACACCTTGGTGTACAACCGTGTCAGTAAGACTCTGTTGCTTTTGTTGATAGCGTTCCGGTAGCCACCGATGGACGAGAATTTCGCCTAATGGTCCGCCTCGTTCAACGAGCAGGAAAATGGTTCTCTTCGTCCCTCGCCCTTGGTACCGGCATTGTTGCCGACATAACCGACATGCTACTCTCTGACATGCCTTGCTATCATGACTGTGCAAGATGTTACTGCTCTTCCTACTTTTACCCCACATGGTGGGCCCATAACCCACAGGTCCCAGGATCGAAACCTGACTCTCCTGTACCCTCTGTTGCCAAAGTTATTCCTTGCGATTGATTTCGTAAGTAATTCACGGGTCACCTTTCTAGTGCTCTATTCTGGTTTCAGACGCAATACTTACTATCGCTGCTCTGAACCCCTTTTCTCACTCTGGTTCAGACTTCGGCAACTATCTATCCGCTTGGAACATCTTATTGTACCTTCGTACCTTACTCTCGATGTATTTTATATGTTTAACTCAAGAGATAATCTTATACTCATTCATGGGATAACCCCAGATTGTTTCCCTCAAAAGCATTCCGACGTAGCTGAGCTGCCCCTTAACCTTTCATAAGTACGATAGAGTTCCTGAAGAAATGATGACAAGTTTATCATGATGCATTGGAATAAAGAATTGAAGACATCAACGAAAGGGATTAACTTCCTCAAGAAGATCCGTTAGAATATCGTAACCAGAACTTCCCCCCTTACCCCCCCTTAAATCTCGGGACGAGATTTCTTGTAGTGGAGGAGAATTGTGACGCCCGGATAATCAAGCTACAGTAACCTCTGCTAATGATGCCACGTCACCACTCTTACAGTTGTAAATCTCACGATGATTCAATCCCGTTCGAATTCAAAATTCAAAATCAAGTCAAACGGTAAAGTTTTCAAACATTTAAAATTTAAATGTTCTAGAGGTGGCAAATAATGCTTAGGTAATTATGGTGGAGGATCACATTTTTATAAAATAATTAAAAGCACTAAACTAAATAAAACAGTGGCTTAAACAAATAATTAAATGCATTTTATAAATATTAAAACATTAAACTATTTTATTAGGTATGAGAAATTCATGTGGCAATAGAGTATTTATAAATACTAATTTAGGGACTAGTGGTATATTTTATAAAACTAAAAGTAAAGTAAAACTAATATGAAAACAGAAACTATAAATAAAATAGGAAAAAAAAGCAAAGCAAAAGCAAAAAGAAAGAAGGAGACCCCCTGATGGGCCGTGGCCCAGCTGGCCATCGGGCCCCCAGGCCGGCCCAGTCGCCCCCCTGTATAACCCCCTCCCCACCGAACCCTAGACACCGACACACCCTCTCCCCCTCCCGATCCAATCTAGATCAAGGGGAACCCCCCCCCCCACTCCACCTCTCTCTCTACCCCATCTCCCTCGATCTCTCGATGCCGAAGCCTTTTCGCCGGCGCCACCCGTCTTCCGACCCCGTCGCCCTTCTCCCGAGTCGACCGCGACGCCCATCGCCCCCGACGCCGCTAGACCCCACCGTCGTCGGAGCTGCCTTGCCGTCCTCCTCTTCGACTCCTCCGTGTCGGACCTCCCCCTCTACGTTGCCGTCGTCCCCGTCCTCCTCCCCAAAGGCTCCACTGAGCCTCGCCGACCCTCGTCTCTGCAACGCCGGTGAGGCCACGGCCTCCTCTTCCTCTTTGCGCCCGCTATGCACGTCTCCCCGTCGCCACCCGCAGCGGCCTCCCCTGCTCGACGCGCCACCGCGGGCGCCCGGCGCTCGTCGCCGCGGCCACCGCGCGCGTGCGCCCCGTAACGCCTCGCCATCCCACTCGTCGCGCCCGAACGCCCGCAACCCCGCGCTCTCCGTGCGCTCACCGCAACCGCCGCCCTCACTCCCCTGCTTGGCCGCGCGCACTCGCGCGCGCGCCCTCGCCGCGGCCCCCTGTACCGCCCCAGTCATCGCCCCCCGGTCACCGCGGCTAACGCCCGCCTCCCCTCTTCCCTGCCCGTGGTGACTGACCAAGGCCGGTCGCCGTTCGGTCCGGCCGCACCTCTCCACAGCCCCGGCGCCCTCCTCCGGTGGCCACCGCTTCACCACGGCACCGCTCCGCCCGTGGCCTCGCCGTGGCCATAGCCACCCGCGCGCTGGCGCCTCCACTGGCCTGTGCAGGCGCCCAATCGCGCTACGGGTTGCGCCCGCACCCGACGCCCGTTAGACCGAACCGATAAGGCCTTTGGCCCACTGACAAAGGGGCCCCCGCCCTAGAACGTTAAAAAAAGTATATAAAAATAAATAAAACAATAATTAAAAAAATAAATTTAATTAATTAATTAATTAACTAAATCAAATAAGTTAATTAACCTTAATTAATTAATCTAATTAACCTGTTAGCTTAATTAAACAGTAATTAGTTTAACTAAACCCTAATTAACCTAACAGAGTATGACAGGTGGGTCCCACTGGACCCACGCGTCAGTTTGACCCAGTCAACCCCTGTTGACTGCTGATGTCAGCATGACATCATGCTGATGTCATAAATCTATTTTTGAATTAATTAAATAATTAATTAAGTCTCAGAAATTAATAAAATCTTTAGAAAATCATATCTTTTAATCCGTAACTCGGATTAAATTATTTTCAACATGAAAGTTGCTCAGAACGACGAGACGAACCCGGATACGAAGCCCGTTCGTCCGCCACGCATCCCTAGCATAGCGAACACGCAACTTTCCCCCTCCGGTTCGTCTGCCCGAAAACGAAAAACACCAGGGATAATTTCCCGAATGTTTCCCCCCTTCACTGGTACCACCTCATACCGCGTTAGGGCACACCTAGCATCACGCTTTGTCATGCCATGCATCGTCATGCTTTTGTTTGCATTATATTTATTGTTTCTTCCCCCTCTTCTCTCGCTAGACATCGAGACCGACGCCGCTGCTACCCAGTACGACTACGGTGTTGACGACCCCCCTCTCTTGCCAGAGCAACCAGGCAAGCCCCCCCCCTTTGATCACCAGATATCACCTACTCTTCTCTATACCACTTGTACTAGAGTAGTGTAACATGTTACTGCTTTCCGTTATTCCTATCCTGATGCATAGCCTGTCCTTGCTACTACTGTTGTTACCATTACTGGCTATCCTACTGCTTAGTATAGGATGCTAGTGTTCCATTAGTGGCCCTACACTCTTGTCCGTCTGCCATGCTATACTACTGGGCCGTGATCACTTCGCGAAGTGATCATGGGCATATACTATACACTTTATACTGTTACATTACTTGTGATGCTGTTCGGAGATGGGGGCTGAAGGGGAAGGTGGCTCCATCCCGGTAGAGGTGGGCCTGGGTTCCCGACGGCCCCCGACTGTTACTTTGAGGCGGAGCGACAGGGCAGGTTGAGACCACCTAGGAGAGAGGTGGGCCTGGCCCTGGTCGGCGTTTGCGGATACTTAACACGCTTAACGAGATCTTGGTATTTGATCTGAGTCTGGCTACTGGCCTATACGCACTAACCATCTACGCAGGGACAGTTATGGGCACTCGATGTCGTGGTATCAGCCGAAGCCTTCGTGACGTCAGCAACGGAGCGGCGCGCGCTGGATTGGACTGGAACGCCACTAGGCTAGGTCTGCTTCCGGCCGCCCACGCAACGTGCAGGTGTGCTAAGGGCGATGGGCCCAGACCCCTGGGCGCTTAGGTTTAGACCGGCGTGCTGACCTCTCTGTTGGTCTAGGTGGGGCTGCGACGTGTTGATCTTCCGAGGCCGGGCATGACCCAGGAAAGTGTGTCCAGCCAAATGGGATCGAGCGTGTTGGGTTATGTGGTGCACCCCTGCAGGGAAGTTAATCTATTCGAATAGCCGTGATCTTCGGTAACAGGACGACTTGGAGTTGTACCTTGACCTTATGACAACTAGAACCGGATACTTAATAAAACACACCCTTCCAAGTGCCAGATACAACCGGTGATCGCTCTCTCACAGGGCGACGAGGGGAGGATCATCGGTTAGGATTATGCTATACGATGCTACTTGGAGGACTTCAGTCTACTCTGTTCTACATGCTGCAAGACGGAGGCTGCCAGAAGCGTAGTCTTCGAAAGGACTAGCTATCCCCCCTTATCCCGGCTTTCTGCAGTTCAGTCCACATATAATAGCCTTATTCCAGTTGATACCAATGCATACATATGTAGTGTAGCTCCTTGCTTGCGAGTACTTTGGATGAGTACTCACGGTTGCTTTCTCCCTCTTTTCCCCCTATCCCTTCTACCTGGTTGTCGCAACCAGATGTTGTAGCCCAGGAGCCAGATGCCACCTTCGACGAAGAATCCTACTACACCGGAGGTGCCTACTACTACGTGATGCCCGCTGATGACGACCAGGAGTAGTTAGGAGGATCCCAGGCAGGAGGCCTGCGTCTCGTTCGATCTGTATCCCAGTTTGTGCTAGCCTTCTTAAGGCAGACTTGTTTAACTTATGTCTGTACTCAGATATTGTTGCTTCCGCTGACTTGTCTATGATCGAGCTCTTGTATTCGAGCCTTCGAGGCCCCTGGCTTGTAATATGATGCTTGTATGACTTATTTCATTTGTAGAGTTGTGTTGTGATATCTTCCTGTGAGTCCTTGATCTTGATCGTACACATTTGCGTGCATGATTAATGTACGGTCAAATCGGGGCGTCACAACAAGGGTGGGAACCAGCCCCTAGTGGGTTGGTCCCTCCCAAGGTCCCAAGGCACCCAGGGTTGAAAACCCTCGAGGGTGGGGGCGCCTCCCACCTGACTTGGGGGGCAAGGCCCCCCCCTTGGCGCCTCCCACCTGACTTGGGGGGCAAGTCCCCCCGCCTCTAGATGCATCTAGGGGGCGTCCCCTCTCCCTTCACCCTATAAATAGAGAGGGGGTGGGAGGGCAGCCACACCCTTCCCCTGGTGTCGGTGTTAATACCGGCGGATCTCGGGTAGGGGGTCCCGAACTGTGCGTCTGAGGTTGATGGTAACAGGAGACAGGGAACACAATGTTTACCCAGGTTCGGGCCCTCTCGATGGAGGTAAAACCCTACGTCCTGCTAGATTAATATTGACGAGTATGGGGGTTACAAGAGTTGATCTACCACGAGATCGTAATGGCTAAAACCCTAGAAGTCTAGCCTATCTGATTATGATTGTCCCTACGGACTAAACCCTCCTATTTATATAGACACCGGAGGGAACTAGGGTTGTACAAAGTCGGTAACATAGAAAGGAAATAGTACATCCGGCCACCTAGCTTGCCATCCACGCAAAGGAGAGTTACGTTGCTCTATGTGAGCTATTCCTGGGCTGTGAGGCCCATTTTGACTTATGGAGAAAAATGTTTGCTACCTCTTGAGCACTGCGTTGGTTTTCCCTTGAAGAGGAAAGGGTGGTGCAGTAAAGCAGTGTAAGTATTTCCCTCAGTTTTTTAGAACCAAGGTATCAATCCAGTAGGAGACCACGCGCGAGTCACCTCGTACCTACACAAACAAATAAGAACCTCGCAACCAACGCGATAAAGGGGTTGTCAATCCCTTCACGGCCACTTGCAAGAGTGAGATCTGATAGAGATGATAATAATAAGATAAGTATTTTGGCATTTTTCTGATATAGATTGAAAGTAAAGATTGCAAAATAAAATAGATTGGAAACTTGTATGATGGAAAATAGACCCGGGGGGCGTAGGTTTCCCTAGTGGCTTCTCTCAAGATAGCATACATATTACGGTGGGTGAACAAATTACTGTCGAGCAATTGATAGAAAAGCGAATAATTATGAGAATATCTAGGTATGATCATGTATATAGGCATCACGTCTGTGACAAGTAGACCAACTCCTGCCTGCATCTACTACTATTACTCCACACATCGACTGCTATCCATCATTCATCTAGAGTATTAAGTTCATAAGAACAGAGTAACGCCTTAAGCAAGATGACATGATGTAGAGGGATAAACTCATGCAATATGATGTAAACCCCATCTTTTTACCCTCGATGGAAACAATACAATACGTGTCGTTTCCCTTTCTGTCACTGGGATCGAGCACCGCAAGATTGAACCCAAAGCTAAGCACTTCTCCCATTGCAATAAAGATCAATCTAGTAGGACAAACCAAACTGATAATTCGAAGAGACTTGCAAAGATAAACCAATCATACATAAAAGAATTCAGAGAAGGTTCAAATATTTTTCATAGATAATCTTGATCGTAAACCCACAATTCATCGGATCTCGACAAACACACCGCAAAAGAAGATTACATCGAATAGATCTCCAAGAGAATCGAGGAGAACTTTGTATTGAGATCCAAAGAGAGAGAAGAAGCCATCTAGCTACTAGCTATGGACCCTAAGGTCCGAGGTAGACTACTCACACATCATCGGAAGGGCCATGGAGTTGATGTAGAGGCCCTCTGTGATCAATGCCCCCTCCGGCGGAGCTCCGGAAAAGGCCCCAAGATGGGATCTCTTGGGTACAGAAGGTTGCGGCGGTGGAAATAGGGTTTCGTCGTGCTCTTGGATGTTTGCGGGGTATGTGAACATATATAGGAGGAAGAAGTAGGTCGGTGGAGCTACGAGGGGCCCACGAGGGGGAGGGCGTGCCCCCCTGCCTCGTGGCCGCCTCGTTGATTGCTTGACGTCCACTCCAAGTCCTCTGGATCACGTTTTTCCAAAAATCACGTTCCTGAAGGTTTCATTCCATTTGGACTCTGTTTGATATTCCTTTTCTACGAAACACTGAAATAGGCAAAAAAATAGCAATTCGAGCTAGGCCTCCGGTTAATAGGTTAGTCCCAAAAATAATATAAAAGTGTAAAATAAAGCCCATTAACATCCAAAACAGATAATATAATAGCATGGAACAATCAAAAATTATAGATACGTTGGAGACGTATCAGCATCCCCAAGCTTAATTCATGCTCGTCCTCGAGTAGGTAAATGATAAAAACAGAATTTTTGATGTGGAATGCTTTCTAGAATATTCTTCAATGTATTTTTCTCTATTGTGACATGAATGTTCAGATCTGAAAGATTCAAGATAAAAGTTTATTGTTGACATAAAAATAGTAATACTCCAAGTATGCTAATCAAGCAATTATGTCTTATCAAAATACCATAGCCAAAGAAAACTTATCCCTACAAAGTCATATAGTTTGTCCATGCTTCATTTTCGTCACACAAAATGCTCTCATCATGCACAACGCCGATGACAAGCCAAGCAATTGTTTCATACTTAGCCTTTTCAAATTCTTTCAACTTTGTACGCAATATATGAGCACGAGCCATGGACATAGCACTATGGGTGGGGAATAGAATATGATGATTGAGGTTGTGTGAGAAGACAAAAAGGGAGAAAGTCTCACATTGACGCGGATAATCAATGGGCTATGGAGATGCCCACCGATTGATGTCAATGCAAGGAGTAGGGATTGGCATGCAACAGATGCACTAGAGCTATAAATATATGAAAGATCATCAAAGAAACTAAGTGGGTGTGCATCCGACTCGCTTGCTCACGAAGACCTAGGGCATTTGAGGAAGCCCATCATTGGAATATACAAGCCAAGTTCTATAATGAAAAATTCCCACTAGTATAAGAAAGTGAGAAAATAAGAGACTCTCTATCATGAAGATCATGGTGCTACTTTGAAGCACAAGTGTGGAAAAAGGATAGTAACATTGCCCCTTCTCTCTTTTTCTCTCATTTATTTATTATTTCCTTTTTTATTTGGGCCGTCTTTCTTTTCTTTTTTGCATCTTTTTTTCTTTTTTTTCTCTCTTTTTTTCGTCCGGAGTCTCATCCCGACTTGTGGGGGAATCATAGTCTCCATCATCCTTTCCTCACATGGGACAATGCTCTAATGATGATCATCACACTTTTATTTTCTGAAAACTCAAGAATTACAACTCGATACATAGAACAAAATATGACTCTATGTGAATGCATCCGGCGGTGTACCAGGATTGCGATGAATCAAGAGTAACATGTATGAAAAAATTATGAACGGTGGCTTTGCCACAAATACGATGTCAACTACATGATCATGCAAGGCAATATGACAATGATGACACGTGTCATAATAAATGGAACGGTGGAAAGTTGCATGGCAATATATCTCGGAATGGCTATGGAAATGCCATAATAGGTAGGTATGGTGGCTGTTTTGAGGAAGATATAAGGAGGCTTATGTGTGATAGAGCGTATCATATCACGGGGTTTGGATGCACCGGCGAAGTTTGCACCAACTCTCAAGATGAGAAAGGGCAATGCACGGTACCGAAGAGGCTAGCAATGGTGGAAGGGTGAGAGTGCGTATAATCCATGGACTCAACATTAGTCATAAAGAACTCACATACTTATTGCAAAAATCTACAAGTCATCAAAACAAAGCACTACACGCATGCTCCTAGGGGGATAGATTGGTAGGAAAAGACCATCGCTCGTCCCCGACCGCCACTCATAAGGAAAGCAATCAAAGAACACCCCATGCTTCAAATTTGTCACATAAAGTTCACCATGCGTGCATGCTACAGGACTTGCCAACTTCAACACAAGTATTTATCAATTTCATAATTTCTCAACTAGCACACTTCTAATATTACCACCTTTATATCTCAAAACCATCTATCAAGCATCCAACTTATCTTAACATTTAAAATTTATAACCAAGGTGAATTACCATGCTGTTCTAAAGGACTATCAAAATGATATAAGTGAAGCATGAGAGATCAATTATTTCTATAAAGTAGAACCACCGCCGTGCTCTAAAAGATATAAGCGAAGCACTAGAGCAAAAAAAAACTATATAGCTCAAAAGATATAAGTGAAGCACATAGAGTATTCTAATAAATTCCAATTCATGTGTGTCTCTCCCAAAAGGTGTGTACAGCAAGGATGATTGTGGTAAACTAAAAAGCAAATACTCAAATCGTACAAGACGCTCCAAGCAAAACACATATCATGTGGCGAATAAAAATATAGCTCCAAGTAAAGTTACCGATGGACAAAGACGAAAGAGGGGATGCCTTCCGGGGCATCCCCTAGCTTAGGCTTTTTGGTGTCCTTGGATTTTACCTTGGGGTGCCTTGGGCATCCCCAAGCTTAGTCTCTTGCCACTCCTTTTTCCATAATCCATCAAATCCTTACCCAAAACTTGAAAACTTCACAACACAAAACTTAAAAGAAAATCTTCGTGAGCTCCGTTAGTAAAAGAAAACAAGCCACCACTTCAAGGTACTGTAATGAACTCATTCTTTATTTATATTGGTGTTGAACCTACTGTATTCCAACTCTTCTATGGTTTATAAACTCTTTTACTAGCCATAGATTCATCAAAATAAGCAAACAACACATGAAAAACAAAATCTGTCAAAAACAGAACAATCTGTAGTAATCTGTAGGTTTCGAATACTTCTAGAACCCCAAAAATTCTAAAATAAATTTCTGGACGTGAGGAATCTATCTATTAATCATCTTCACAAATAATTAACTAAATATAACTCTCCAATAAAAAATGGCAGCAATTCTCGCGAGCGCTAAAGTTTCTGTTTTTACAGCAGGATCGAAAAGACTTTCCCCAAGTCTTCCCAACTGTTCTACTTGGCACAAACACTAATTAAACACAAAAAACACAAAAAAAATAGAGGCTAGATAAATTATTTATTGAATAAAATCAAGGAAAAATATTGGGTTGTCTCCCAACAAGCGCTTTTCTTTTAAAGCCTTATAGCTAGGCATAAGATTTCAATGATGCTCACATGAAAGACAAGAATTGAAGCACAAAGAGAGCATCATAAGACACGTGACAAACACATCTAAGTCTAACATACTTCCTATGCATAGGCATCTTATAGGCAAACAAATTATCAAGGCAAGCAAAAACTAGCATATGCAAGGAAGCGAAAAGAAAAAATAGCAATCTCAACATAACGAGAGGCAATTTAGTAACATGAAAATTTCTACAACCAAATTTTCCTCTCTCATAATAATTACATGTAGGATCATAAGCAAATTCAACAATATAGCTATCACATAAAATATTTTCAACACGATCCACATGCATGCAAAGTTGACACTCTTCCAAAATAGTGGGATTAACATTAACTAAAGTCATGACCTCTCCAAACCCACTTTTATCAAAATTTTCATAAGATTGAACATTCTCCAAATATGTGGGATCGAAAGTTGAAACTCTTCCAAACCCACTTTTAATAATATTGCAAACACTATTATCAATCTCATATTCATCATGGGGCTTAAATAAATTTTCAAGATCATAAGAAGAATCACTCCAATCATGATCATTGCAACAAGTAGTAGACATAGCAAAACTAGCATCCCCAAGCTTAGGGTTTTGCATATTATAAGCACAATAGACATTAATAGAGTTTATACTATCATCATTGCAATCATGCTTTCTATTGAAAGATCCATCGTGAATCACTCCATAAAGTACTTCATCACAATTTTCAGATTCACGAATTTAGAAAAACTTCATAAAGATAATCTAGTGCACAAAACTCACTAGCAATTGGTTTCATCATAATTGGATCTCTTAAAAAAATTAGCTAGCGGATGAGGATCCATAGATCTTAGGTTCTCTGTTTAGCAATAAATAAACAACTATTAAAACCACATGAGCAAACGATCCAAGTAGGACATCAAAGCAAATGGAAAGGCGAACAGAAGAAGGGCGAATAAAACGGCAAGGGTGAAGTGGGGGAGAGGAAAACGAGAGGCAAATGACAAATGATGTAATGCGAAGGATAATAGTTGTGATGGGTACTTGGTATGTCTTGACTTGGCATAGATCTCCCCGGCAACAGCGCCAGAAATCCTTCTTGCTACCTCTTGAGCACTGCGTTGGTTTTCCCTTGAAGAGGAAAGGGTGGTGCAGTAAAGCAGCATAAGTATTTCCCTCAGTTTTTGAGAACCAAGGTATCAATCTAGTAGGAGACCACGTGTGAGTCACCTCGTACCTACACAAACAAATAAGAACCTCGCAACCAACGCGATAAAGGGGTTGTCAATCCCTTCACGGCCACTTGCAAGAGTGAGATCTGATAGAGATGATAATAATAAGATAAGTATTTTTTGGCATTTTTAGGATATAGATTGAAAGTAAAGATTGCAAAATAAAATAGATTGGAAACTTGTATGATGGAAAATACACCCGAGGGCCATAGGTTTCACTAGTGGCTTCTCTCAAGAAAACATACGTATTACGGTGGGTGAACAAATTACTGTCGAGCAATTGATAGAAAAGCGAATAATTATGAGAATATCTATGTATGATCATGTATATAGGCATCACGTCTGTGACAAGTAGACCGACTCCTGCCTGCATCTACTACTATTACTCCACACATCGACCGCTATCCAGCATGCATCTAGAGTATTAAGTTCATAAGAACAGAGTAACGCCTTAAGCAAGATGACATGATGTAGAGGGATAAACTCATGCAATATGATGTAAACCCCATATTTTTATCCTCGATGGCAACAATACAATACGTGCCTTGCTGCCCCTGCTGTCACTTGGAAAGGACACCGCAAGATTGAACCCAAAGCTAAGCACTTCTCCCATTGCAAGAAAGATCAATCTAGTAGGCCAAACCAAACTGATAATTCAAAGAGACTTGCAAAGATAAACCAATCATACATAAAAGAATTCAGAGAAGATTCAAATACTGTTCATAGATAATCTTGATCATAAACCCATAATTCATTGGATCTTGACAAACACACCGCAAAAGAAGATTACATCAAATAGATCTCCAAGAGAATCGAGGAGAACTTTGTATTGAGATCCAAAGAGAGAGAAGAAGCCATCTAGCTACTAGCTATGGACCCGAAGGTCTGATGTAAACTACTCACACATCAACGGAGGGGCCATGGAGTTGATGTAGAGGCCCCTCGTGATCAATGCCCCCTCCGGCGGAGCTCCGGAAAAGACCCCAAGATGGGATCTCTTGGGTACAGAAGGTTGCAGCGGTGGAAATAGTGTTTGGTGCTTCTGGATGTTTGCAGGGTATGTGAACATATATAGGAGGAAGATGTAGGTTGGTGGGGCCACGAGGGGGAGGGCGCGCCCCCAGCCTCATGGCTGCCTCATTGATTGCTTGGGGTTCACTCCAAGTCCTCTAGATCACGTTTGTTCCAAAAATCACGTCCCCGAAGGTTTCATTCCGTTTGGACTCCGTTTGATATTCCTTTTCTACGAAACACTAAAATAGGCAAAAACAGCAATTCAGGCTGGGCCTCCGGTTAATAGGTTAGTCCCAAAAATAATATAAAAGTGTAAAATAAAGCCCATTAACATCCAAAACAGATAATATAATAGCATGGAACAACCAAAAATTATAGATACGGTGGAGACGTATCAATGTTCTGCCTCGTCCCTCGTAATCAAGGGGGATCAATATTCGAAGTGGGAGGAGCCGAGGTATGGCGCATCACCGGGACCGGATACCTGTCCGGCACGCCGAAGAAGGCTTCTGACGAGTAGCCTTCCGAATGGTTCTATATTGACGACGTCGCTCTTCCTGACCCAGTCCGGATGGGTCTCCCCGAATTTTCAAGTGCTCCATTGAAGAAACGCCACAGCTGGTGCCCTCGGAGCTTCGAGGATGAGGATAGCGCGGAAGTCAGTCTGTTGATGGGCAAGATTAAGACGCTCGCCCAGTCCGGATTATCAATAATTGAGGTAATGGCGATCTCCATAGTGCGGGGGGTCCAACCACTTCAATACGGAGGGCTTCCCATGTGGCACTATAATGGGGAAGATGACGCCTCACACTGCGGTCGGAAGGGTCCGAAAACCCCCGCTGCTTTGGCCAAAATATTGGCCGGACTATACTAAGGGGAGAAGGAGGAGTTCACTCATCTCCAATGTCAAGACGGATTTTCCATGTGTAATCCTCCTAGTTGGGTGAGCTCCAATCCCACCATTTTACTCCCCTCCCTAAATCATTGTTAATGGATAGTAACCTATCCGCTCGCAACAGGAATGGCGGAAGGCTACCGAGGGGATCCTTATGGAGAAGAATAGCCTGCTGTCTGAAGAGCTAGAAAAATGTTAGACTCAACTAACTGCGGCTACCACCGAATTGGAAAAATCCAAGGAGGCACCACCTGGTAATGTTTCTCCCTAGCGGAAAGAAGTATAATCATACACCCGTTATATTAACACTATTGTGTTTCTGCTGACAGAATCAGGAGAGCAACTGAGAGAGAAACTGAAGGACGCCCAGGCTGGTGAACAAGAGGCAAAAAGGCAACATGCACAGGAGAACGTGTGCTGACGCGGGTCAGGGATGAAAGGAACAAGCTGTAGGATTCCCATACCCAACTGGGCGAAGAACTAAAAGATGTTCGAGCTCAGCTAGTTGACGCCGTCAAGGAGAATAGGAGGCTACAAGGTGGCATATTCAGTATGCTTTTCAAACTTGCCTCCCTATGATTCGGCGAGGGCCGGAACTAACATATTTATGTCTGTAGGTATGCTGACCGACCGTCCCGAGGAAGACATATCCGGATCTCAAGACGGCCTACTACAAGAGCTGTCCTAGATGCACGAGCGAGTTCGGCAGGCAATGCATAGTGTTGCCAAGGCTTTATGGCCATCCGCCTCTCCTGCAGGAGGTATGGCGGAGCTCGTGGAGCTGTTCAAAGGGGCACAACGGCGTATTCGATTATGGAAGATATCAGGCTGTCGGGAAGGTGCGTGAGAGGCCTGGGCCATGGTAAAAACACGGTATACCAAGCTTGATCCGAATCATATGGCCTGGGTCAGACCGCTAGGGTCAGATGGGAACGAAATTCCCGTTAATTTGGTATATGACCAAGTAGAATTAGCTGCCAAATGCTCCCAATAGGTTTGTAAGCTAAACAACCTGTTGGACGATATAGAGGAGGAAGATTTTGAGTCCAAGTGACTATGTACTTTCCTTGATATATTTGTTCCCAGCCGGATTGTAAAATGATTGTCATGGCCGACCTTTTTTTCTTCGACCTCTGGACCCGAAGGTGCGGAGTGTTTCCGAATACTCGGGCGGTAAAATAGACCGGGGTATGCATGGAAACTAGGCATAGGGGTTATAGTTGCTTGAACAGACAAGTTGTATCCGGCTAGTTATGTTATATTACATTGTGATTGTAAGAAACATCTTCCAGAGAGAATAGTTCCGTTAAGGGTTCATTTCCCTGGGTGTGCATACGTTAATATGCATGTCCGAACTGTGATTGAAAACATCGTAGTATAGGTAACATATGGGGGTTCATAGTGGAAGAAATGTAAAACATCTTTATTCCGCCGACCAAATATTCCCTTAAGAATACTAGCTTTTGGCTTCACCTAGTCTGAGGTACACATCCGGATGACCCGCCAGTAACAATCGCAGAGGTGCTCCCTTTATGCCCTAGCTGAACTAATGGGAACGTAGGGCATAAGCACAGGAGCCAGGCAACCCAAATTGGCCAAAACTTAAGTCATATCGATGCATATAATGGCAAAGAAAAGGTACATATGAGGAAAAAACGCATATGTGATGATCTTGATGCTCGAAAAATAACAATAATAAGCTTCTGTGCAAGAAGCCCCCAGGTATAATGGGCGTACACATTTGAGAATGTGTATGTCATAGGTGTATGGTTTAGCTGCACGAAAGATTTAAGGCTAATAAACGAGGGCGAAAAGATAGGATAAAAAATAATGTAAACAATATGGAGGAGGAAACAAACAAAGGGTTCGGCGCTAGGCATAGAATCTTCAGAGTCTGGCCGCATTCCAGGGGTTTGGTTCTAGGCGGTCGTCTGATGCATCACACATGCGGTATGCTCCTCTAGTGAGAACTTCGTCGATGATGAAGGGACCCTCCCACTTGGGCTTGAGTTTGTCCTTTTTCTTCTCCGGCAAGCATAGAACGAGTTCGCCAACATTGTAAGTCTTGGCCCGTACTTCTCTGCTTTGATATCTGTGGGCCTGCTGTTGATAAAATGCGGAATGGGCTTTTGCAACATCGCGCTCCTCCTCCAGGGCATCTAAGTTGTCCTGTCGATCAAGCTCGGCCTCTCTCTCTCTCTTCGTACATGCGCACTCAAGGTGAGTCATGAATAATGTCGCAGGGTAACACAACCTCTGCGCCGTACACCATGAAGAAAGGTGTATATCCGGTAGTGTGATTGGGCGTGGTCCGCAGCCCCCAGAGTATGGAGTCGAGCTCCTCAACCCAGTGCTTGTCTGATTCTTTCAATGACCGCACTAGTCTGGGTTTGATGCCGCTCATAATAAGACCATTGGCTCGTTCGACTTGACCGTTTGTTTGCGGATGATAGATGGAGGTGTAATCGAGCTTAATGCCTAGATTAGCACACCAGGCTTTCACCTCATTGGCTGTAAAATTAGAGTCGTTGTCGGTGATGATGCAGCATGGGACACCGTAACGGTGTACGACGCCGGATATAAAGTCCATCACTGGTCCAGCTTCGGCCGTTTTAACTGGTTTGGGCTCTATCCACTTAGTGATGGGGATTGTTTGTAGAGCAGTGGGTGGCATATGGCTTTGGTTGGCGAAAAGCTGGCATCCGACGATGGACAAGGTGCTGTGCATCTGCTCGGGCCGTCGGCCAGTAGAAACCTGTACAGAAGGCCTTGCTTACAAGGGCCCAAGCTATGACGTGGTGACCACCAAGACCGGCATGAATTTCAGCCAAGAGCTGCCACCCCTCTTCCTCGGAGATACATCTTTGAAGTACTCCGGTAGCGCTTTTCTTGTAGAGTTCTCCTTCGTGGACCTTATAGGCTTTTGAACGCCGGACAATGCAGCGAGCCTCATTCTGATCCTCAGGGAGCTCTCGCCTATTGAGGTAGGCCAAGAAGGGTTCGGTCCATGGGTCAATGACTTCCATAATAAGATTGGACGACGGTGTTATTTCGGTGGCTGAGCCTCTGATGATATGGTATGTTCGGAATCTGGGGTTATCGTCAGATCCGGACTGACGTTGCCGCTCTCCCCTTGCCACACCACGGATGGCTTGAAAAGCCTTTCCAAAAAGATGTTAGGTGGGATGGGGTCGCGTTTGGCGCCGATGCGAGCAAGGACATCCGCCGCTTGATTACTTTCTCAAGCCACATGGTGAAACTCGAGCCCCTCGAACTGAGCCGACATTTTGAGAACGGCGTTACGGTAAGCCGCCATCTTCGGATCCTTGGCATCGAAATCTCCATTTATTTGAGATATCACGAGGTTCAAGTCCCCGCGCACTTCCAGGCGTTGTATGCCCATGGAGACAGCCATCTGAAGACCATGCAATAAGGCCTCGTACTCGGCTGCATTGTTGGAGTATGTGTATAATATTTGGAGTACGTATTGAACTTTATCTCTAGCGGGGGATGTTAAGACAATGCCCGCCCCTAAGCACGCTCGCATTTTGGAACCATCGAAGTGCATGACCCAGTTGGAATATGTGGCGTACTCTTTAGGGAGTTCGGCTTCTGTCCATAAGGCGACGAAGTCTGCCAGTACTTGGGATTTGATGGCCCGGTGTGGCTTATATGTTATATCGAATGGAAGGAGCTCAATGGCCCACTTGGCAATCTGGCCCGTGGCGTCGCGATTGTTTATTATGTTGTTTAGTGGAACTTCGGAAGCCACCGTGATCGAGCATTCTTGGAAATTGTGTCGTAGCTTCCGAGATGCCATGAAGACTGCGTATGCTATCTTTTGATAATGAGGGTACCGGGACTTGCATGGAGTTAGGACAGTGGATACATAGTATACCGGCTTCTGGAGTGGGAATTTGTGTCCATCCTCCTCTCGTTCGACGATGAGTACTGCGCTCACCATTTGGTGTGTTGCAGATATGTATAATAACATTGGTTCGCTGACGCTTGGTACGGCTAGGATTGGCTTGCTTGCTAAAAGAGCCTTTATTTCTTCTAATCCGGCCATTGCTGCATCGGTCCACTCGAAGTGATCAGTGCGTCGGAGAAGTCGATAAAGTGGCAATGCTTTTTCTCCTAGTCTGGAGATAAAGCGGCTTAAAGCTGCCACACATCGAGCTAGTTTTTGGACCTATTTAAGGTCTGTGGGTGTAGCCAATTGTGACTAACCTCGGATTTTGGTTGGATGTGCCTCGATTCCTCTACTGGAAACAATGAAGCCCAGTAGTTTTCTAGAGGGGACTCTGAAAACACATTTTTCCGGACTAAGCTTAATGTCATATGTCCGGAGATTGTCGAATGTGAGACGTAAGTCATCTATTAATGAATCGATGCGCTTAGTATTGATGACGACGTCGTCCACATATGCTTCAACTGTCTTGCCGATTTGTTTCTCCAGGCATGTTTGAATCATGCGTTGGTAGGTGGCGCCGGTGTTTTTGAGCCCAAAGGGCATAGTGTTCAAGCAGAAAGGCCCGTATGGGGTAATAAATGCCATTGCGGCTTGGTTGGATTCCTTCATTTAATTTGATGGTATTTGGAATACGCGTCGAGGAAACACAGTGAGTCGTGTCCCGTAGTGGCATCAATAATTTGATCGATGCGGGGGAGAGGGAATGGATCCTTAGGGCAAGCTTTATTGAGGTTTTTGAAATCGATGCAGAAGCACCGGGATTTATCCTTCTTTGGCACCATCACCAGGTTTGCTAGCCAGTACGGATGTTTTATTTCTCTGATGAATCCGGCCTTAATTAACTTGGCTAGCTCCTCCCCCACTACAAAAAAGACACATCCGTGACATTTTGGGCCGAACGAATTTTTTTGTCATACATATGACACTTCTATGACGATAATTGTGACAAAACCCGGTATCATCACAGATGTGGTGGGCTCCTACTTCTATGACAAAAAATCATGACAGAAAATGGGCTTTTCGTCCTGGGCGGGCCGGAGACGCAGCTGCATAACATTCTTTGGGCCGTCCATGACGAAAAAAACATGGTAGAAGCAAGGGCGAGGAAAATTTCGGGGAGTTACCGGTTACGGTGGGAGGTCGGGGCCGAGCGATGCACGTTTCTCTTGTACATGTACGCGCGTGTGTGCGAGGTGTTGGCTCTAACTGAACCCGAGCGAGGCGTTGGGCTCTAACTGAACCCAAGCGATTGCACTGCAGGCTACACATTACTGAACCCGAGCGATCGATCGATGGCTATTAACTGAACCCGATCGAGCGATTCCTTCGCTACTGCTGCTAACTAAAGCCGATCGATTGGATGAACAGTGAGCGGTGGCGTTGCCTCTGGATGAACAGGACCCCGTGGTGTGGAGGGCTGGATGAATAGTAGACGGTGGAGGGGGGCCCGTGGAGGGGTGGTTGAAACCCATGGTGTGGAGGGCTAGATGAACAGTAGACGGTGGAGGGGTGGTTGAACAGTAGCCGGTGGAGTAGCGCGCGGTGGAGGCTGGATGAACAGGAGCCCATGGAGGCTGGAGGAGGTCGATGGTAGCCCATGGAGGCTGGAGAGGGTCGACGGTGGAGATGAACAGTATCCCGTGGAGTCCCGTTTTGCGGTATGCCACACCCCTCCCGATGAACAGGACCCCCGTTTCGACCGTATGAGGTCCGTTTCGTCCGTTTTGCGGTATGCCACACCCCTCCCGATCAACAGGACCCCCGTTTCGACCGCATGAGGTCCGTTTCCTCCGTTTTGCGGTATGCCACACCCCTCCCGATCAACAGGACCCCCGTTTCGACCGTACGAGGTCCGTTTCCTCCGTTCTGCGGTACGCCAGGCCTCGTTTCCATCGCCTGTTCCGTCCAAGCCCTCTCGATGAACACGACCATGCATTCTGCTCCGACCCAACCAGTTGGCTCCCACGCGTTCCGTTGCCTCCTGATGAACACGACACATTCTGTTGCTTCTCCATGAAGACGACGCATTCCGTTGCCTCCCCATAAACACGACGACGACGTTGTTTCTCCGTTCCGACCCAGCCATGTCAACGAGCCCTCGCCGTACGTATGCGTGAGTAGGCATTCGAGACCCCGCCCGTATGTACACATACGTGGCCGTATTTTCTTTCTTGCACCCTGGCCACTGTACGTACGTGTACATGCTATGTGCGCGCCTCTACATCCACCAGTATATATGTACGTACACATTCGCGACCAGAATGACAATGCTACGTATGCTTTGACCAGGTGGGTCCTGACTGTCAGGCACTTCCTTGCATGCGAAGATGTAGCTGGTGGGTCCCAGTAGTCAGGGGGGCAAATCGTTTTGTTTTTTGCCCGGACGCACTTCCTTGCTTGCGAAGGTGTAGCTGGTGGGTCCCAGCAGTCAGGGGGGAACATTCTTTTTGCAAAATACGGTTGCCCGTCCGGTGGGTCCCTACTGTTAGGTGGAGGAATAATTATTTTGCACGTAATAAGGAGGCACTTCCTTGCTGCGGCCGTGGACCCAGCTGTCAGTGTCTCCACGCATAGTACTCTTCCGATGGAAATCGGTCGTTGACCACATTGACCACGCCGTGCCGAGAGCACCACGGCGGTGGACGATGGCGAGGCCTAGGAAGGGAATGACACGGAGCCAGGGAATACTCGGCAGTTGTTTCCCACGCGGAGGAGTACGAGGGTTTACTGGTTCGTCTGCCATCGCTGGAGAATAACAACAGGTGTGGGTGAGTAGAGGGATGGCTAGGCCAGCGATGGGAGTACGTTGGGGCGGTGAGGCCTGCGCGGCAGCACAGCTGGCCGTGGGGAGGAGGGAGCAGGCAGTCCCGCCAGCGCTTGTTTGAGCGGCTGGAGCAGGAAGAGCAGAGATTGAAGAAGCACGACGGTCGTTGGATGGACATCCAACAGTCAGTGCTTGTGTGTCAACCTTTTTTTAGGAAAGCCTCAAATCTGTGGAAAACAGCATACAACCCATCTGCCATTATTTCTAATAATTTACAACCCATTTGCTAATTCTTAAGGTTTTTTGAAGCCCATATTCTTTTTGTTAGCATTTCAGTCCATATTGTGGCCACGATTAAAAAATTATACGGAATTTTGCATATTTCGGTGCGGTCCGAACTATTTTTAATCCTGAAATTTCGACTCACATTCAAACTGATTTTAAAAATAAATGTATATCAATATAAAATCCAACAAATTCTCCACGCATAAAAATTAATGTAATTTAAAATCTTGAAATGAAAAAAAAGATATTTGAAACTAATTGCTGGTTTGATGTGTTTTAAAAATGTACATCCCATTTCTCATTACTGATGGGCCATTTTCTCGGCCAGCCGAATGAAAGCTCTCCTCGTCTTGAAAGATTTGCAACCCAACAGGCCTGACAAAGTGACTCACTTGGCAAATCACAAAACAACTGGGCTGTGGCCATGGACCCAGCTGTCAGCCTCTCCACGTACAGTACTCTTCTGATGGAAGTCGTTCCTTGACCACGTTGACCACGCCGCGCGGAGAGCACCACGGCGGTGGACGACGGCGAGGCCTAGGAAGGGGACGACGCGGAGCCGGGGAAGACGCGGCAGTGGAAGCCCGCGCGGAGAGGAGTACGAGGGTTCACTGGTTCGGCTGCGGTGTGAGGCTGCCGTTGCCGCAGGGCCTGGCCAGCGGTGGGAATAGTAGGGGGGCGGTGAGGCCTCTGCGGCAGCACAACCGGCCATGGGAGGCAGGAGCATGTGGCATGACTGGCGCTGCTTTGGGCGGCTGGAGCAAGAAGACCAGAGGTTGAAGAAGCACTACGGCCGTTGGATGGACATCGTACGGTCACTGGAGCTAGAATCATTCAGATTGACTAAGTTGACAAAGCCCTTCGTCCCCGTCAACTTAGTGGGCCCACAAGTCAGCCTCCCACCAAGGTGGGTCCCAGCTATCCAGGGGAGTATTCATTTTTTTGTGCGTAATAAGGAGGCACTTCCGGTGGGTCTGAGCTGGCAGCGGGGGGAACATTTTTTCACGAAATACGGTGGCCCGTCCGGTGGGTCCCAGCAGTCAGGGGGAAACGATTTTTTTGCAAAATACTGGTGGCCCATCCGGTGGGTCCCCACTGTCAGGTGGAGGAATAATTATTTTCCGCGTATTAAGGAGGCACTTCCTTGCGGCTGCCATGGACCCAGCTGTCAGCCTCTCCATGTACAGTACTCTTCCGATGGAAGTCGGTCATTGACCACATTGACCACACCGCGCCGAGAGCACCACGGCGGTGGACGACGGCGAGGCCTAGGAAGGGGACGACGTGGAGCCGGGCAAGATGCGGCAGAGGATGCCCACGCGGAGAGGAGTACGAGAGTTCACTGGTTCGGCTGCGGAGTGAGGCTGCCGTCGCCGTAGAATAACAGGGGGTGTGGGTGAGTGGAGGGATGGCCTGGCCAGTGGTGGGAGTTGTATGGGGGCGGTGAGGCCTCCGCGGTAGCACAACCGGCCACGGGAGGCAGGAGTAGGCGGCACGACCGGCGCTGCTTTGGGCGGCTGGAGCAAGAAGACCAGAGGTTGAAGAAGCACTATGGATGTTGGATGGACATCATACGATCACTGGAGTATTGACTAAGTTGGCAAAGCCCTCTGTCCCCGTCAACTTAGTAGGCCCACAAGTCAGCCCAACAATATGGTGGGTCCCAGCTAGCAGGGGGGTATTCATTTTTTTGGGTATAATAAGGAGGCACTTCCTTGCGTGCGAAGATATAGCTGGTGGGTCCGACCTGTCAGCGGGGGGAACGTTTTTTTTCGCGAAATACAGAGGCCCTTCCTGTGGGTCCTAGCTGTTAGGTGGAGGAATCATTATTTTGCACGTAATAAGGAGGCATTTCCTTGCGTGCGGCCATGGACACAGCTGTTAGCCTCTCCACGTACAGTACACTTTCGATGGATGTCGTTCATTGACCACGTTGACCAGGCCGCGCCGAGAGCACCAGAGCGGTGGATGACGGTGAGGCCTAGGAAGGGAACAACACGGAGCCAGGGAATACTCGGCAGTTGTTTCCCACGCGGAGGGGTACGAGGGTTTACTGGTTCATCTGCCGTCGCCAGAGAATAACAGCATGTGTGGGTGAGTAGAGGGATGGCTAGGCCAGCGATGGGAGTATGGTGGGGCCGTGAGGCCTGCGCGGCAGCATAGCCGGCCGCGGGAGGAGGGAGTAGGCAGTCCCGCCGGTGCTTGTTTGAGCGGCTGGAGCATGAAGAACAGAGATTGAAGATGCACGACAGCCGTTGGATGGACATCCAACAGTCACTGCTCTCATGTGTTGACTAAGTTGACAGGGCATTGCGTGTGCATCAACCTTTTTTATGAAAGCATACGCGTCAACCTATAGTAGGCGCACAAGTCAGCCTCAAATCAGTGGAAAACAGCATACAACCCATCTGCCATTATTTCTAATAATGTACAGCCCATTTGCTAATTCTTAAGAATTTTTTTGGAGCCCATCTTCTTTTTGTTAGCATTACACCCCATATTGTGGCCATGGTTAAAAAGTATACGAAATTTTGCATATTTCGGTGCGGTCAACTGTTTTTAATCCAGAAATATCGATTCACATTCAAACTATTTTGAAAAATAATTTATATAAATATAAAATCCAAATAATTGTCCACACATAAAAATCAACGGAATTTAAGATCTTGTAATGAAAAAAATTTGAAACTAATTCCCGGTTTGATGTGTTTTAAAAATGTACAGCCCATTTCTGGGCAAACGGAATGAAACTCTCCTCGTCTTGAAAGATTTGCAGCCCAACAGGGCCGATAAAGCAAGTACGCCTTGTTTGGGTATTTCTTTAAAAAAAATAGAACTGGGCTAGTGATACGTCTCCAACGTATCTATAATTTTTGATTGCTCCATGCTATATTATCTACTGTTTTGGACTATATTGGGCTTTATTTTCCACTTTTATATTATTTTTGGGACTAAGCTATTAACCGGAGGCCCAGCCCAGAATTGTTGTTTTTTGACTATTTCAGTGTTTCGGATAAACAGAATATCAAACGGAGTCCAAACGGAATAAAATCTTCGGAAACGTGATTTTCTCACCGAACGTGATCCAGGAGACTTGGACCCTACTGCAAGGGATCAAAGAGGTGGTCACGAGGGTGGGGGGCACCCCCCGCTAGGGCGCGCCCCCTGCCTCGTGGGCCCCTCGGTGCTCCACCGACGTACTCCTTCCTCCTATATATACACACGTACCCCCAAACGATCAGAACAGGAGCCAAAAACCTAATTCCACCGCCGCAACTTTCTGTATCCACGAGATCCCATCTTAGGGCCAGTTCCGGAGCTCCGCCGGAAGAGGGTCGTCATCACGGAGGGCTTCTACATCATCCTAGCCCCTCCGATGAAGTGTGAGTAGTTTACCTCAGACCTTCGGGTCCATAGTTAGTAGCTAGATGGCTTCTTCTCTGTCTTTGAATCTCAATACAAAGTTCTCCCCCTCTCTTGTGGAGATCTATTCGATGTAATCTTCTTTTTGCGGTGTGTTTGTTGAGACCGATGAATTGTGGGTTTATGATCAAGTCTATCTATGAATAATATTTGAATCTTCTCTGAATTCTTTTATGCATGATTGGTTATCTTTGCAAGTCTCTTCGAATTATCTGTTTGGTTTGGCCAACTAGATTGGTAGTTCTTGCCATGGGAGAAGTGCTTAGCTTTGGGTTCGATCTTGTGGTGTCCTTACCCAGTGACAGAAGGGGCGGCAAGGCACGTATTGTATCGTTGCCATCGAGGATAACAAGATGGGGTTTATTTGATATTGCATGAATTTATCTCTCTACATCATGTCATCTTGCTTAAGGCGTTACTCTGTTTTTAAACTTAATACTCTAGATGCATGCTAGATAGCGGTTGATGAGTGGAGTAATACTAGTAGATGCAGAATCGTTTTGATCTACTTGTCACGGACGTGATGCCTATATACATGGTCATGCCTAGATATTCTCATAATTATGCACAATTCTATCAATTGCTCAACAGTAATTTGTTCACCCACCGTAGAATACTTATGCTCTTGAGAGAAGCCACTAGTGAAACCTATGGCCCCCGGGTCTATTCTCATCATATCAATCTCCATCACTTTTATATTGCTTTGCTATTTACTTCGCCTTTACTTTTTACTTTGCATCTTTATATCAAAAATACCAAAAATATTCTATCTATCAGATCTCACTCTCGTAAGTGACCGTGAAGGGCTTGACAACCCCTAATCGCGTTGGTTGCGAGTAGCTATCACTTTGTGCAGGTACGAGGGACTTGAGCATGGGCTCCTACTGGATTAATACCTTGGTTCTCAAAAACTGAGGGAAATACTTACGCTACTCTGCTGCATCATCCCTTCCTCTTCGGGGAAAAGCAACGCAAGCTCAAGATGTAGCAAGAAGGATTTCTGGCGCTGTTGCTGAGGAGTCTACGCAAAAAGTCAACATACCAAGTACCCATCACAATCCATATCTCTCGCATTACATTATTTGCCATTTGCCTCTCGTTTTCCTCTCCCCCCAATTCACCCTTGCGGTTTTATTCGCCCTCTCTCTCTATCCTCCCTCTCTGTTTGCCTCTTTTTGTCCGCTTGCTTTTTGTTTGCCCGTGTGTTAGATTGCTTGTTTGTCGCGATGGCTCAAGATGCTACCAAATTGTGTGACTTCACCTATACCAATAATAATGATTTCCTTAGCACTCCGATTGCTCCTCTTACCGATGCTGAATCTTGTGAAATTAATACTGCTTTGTTGAATCTTGTTATGAAAGATCAATTCGCCGGCCTTCCTAGTGAAGATGCCGCTACTCATCTGAATAGCTTCGTTGATTTATGTGATATGCAAAAGAAAAAAGATGTCAATAATGATGTCGTTAAATTGAAGCTATTTCCTTTTTCGCTTAGAGATCGTGCTAAAGCTTGGTTTTCGTCTTTGCCTAAGAATAGTATTGATGCATGGAACAAATGCAAAGATGCTTTTATCTCTAAGTATTTTCCTCCCGCTAAGATCACCTCTCTTAGAAACGATATAATGAACTTTAAACAACTTGATCATGAACATGTTGCACAAGCTTGGGAGAGAATGAAATTAATGATACGTAATTGCCCTACTCATGGTTTGAATTTGTGGATGATTATACAAAAAATTTATGCCGGATTGAATTTTTCTTCTAGAAATCTTTTAGATTCGGCCGCGGGAGGCACTTTTATGGAAATCACTTTAGGAGATGCTACTAAACTCCTAGATAATATTATGGTTAATTATTCTCAATGGCATACTGAAAGAACTTCTAATAAAAAGTGCATGCGATAGAAGAAATTAATGTGTTGAGTGAAAAGATGGATGAACTTATGAAATTATTTGCTACTAAGAGTGTTTCTTCTGATCCTAATGATATGCCTTTGTCTACTTTGATTGAGAATAATAATGAATCTATGGATGTGAATTTTGTTGGTAGGAATAATTTTGGTAACAACGCTTATAGAGGGAATTTTAATCCTAGGCCATATCCTAGTAATCCTTCTAATCATTATGGAAATTCCTACAACAACTCTTATGGAAATTATAGTAAGATGTCCTCTGATTTTGAATCTAATATTAAAGAATGTATTTCTTCGCAAAAGAATTTTAATGCTATGATTGAAGAAAAATTGCTTAATATTGATGATTTGGCTAGGAACGTTGATAGAATTGCTCTTGATGTTGATGCTTTGAAACTTAGATATATTCCACCTAAGCATGATATTAATGAGTCTCTAAAAGGCATGAGAATTTCAATTGATGAGTGTAAAGAAAGAACCGCTAGGATGCGTGCTTCCAAAGATGCCTTTATTAAAGCATGTTCTTCTAATCCCTATGAAAATCAAGATGAAGATCTAAAAGTTATTGATGTGTCTCCTATTAAATCTTTATTTTGCAATATGAATCTTGATGAAACTGAATATGATCTTCTTTTACCTAGAAGGCGTTCTAAAAATTCGGAGTGTTTAGATCTTAATGATGAAATTGATGAAAGTGGGATGGAAAGAAATAAAAATCTAGATGTTGCTAAATCCACTATATTGGATTTCAAGGAATTTAGTGATGAAAATTGCTCTTTGATTGATTGTATTTCCTTGTTGCAATCCGTGCTAAATTCTCCACATGCTTATAGTCGAAATAAATCCTTCACCGAACATATTGTTGATGCCTTGATGCAATCTTATGAAGAAAAACTTGAGTTGAAAGTTTCTATCCCTAGAAAACTCTATGATGAGTGGGAACCAACTATTAAAATTAAAATTAAAGATCATGAGTTTTATGCTTTGTGTGATTTGGGTGCTAGTGTCTCTACTATTCCCAAGACTTTGTGTGATTTAGTAGATTTCCGTAATGTTGATGATTGCTCTCTAAACTTGCATCTTGTGGATTCCACCATTAAGAAACCTATGGGAAGAATTAATGATGTTCTTATTGTTGCAAATAGGAATTATGTGCCCATAGATTTCATTATTCTTGATATATATTGCAATCCTTCTTGCCCTATTATTCTTGGTAGACCTTTCCTTAGAACGGTTGGTGCGATTATTGATATGAAGGAAGGGAATATTAGATTTCAATTTCCATTAAAAAGGGAATGGAACACTTTCCAGGAAAGAAAATAAAATTACCTTATGAAACTATCATGAGAGCCACTTATGGATTGCCTACCAAAGATGGCAATACTTAGATCCATTCTTGCTCGTTATGCCTAGCTAGGGGCGTTAAACGATAGCGCTTGTTGGGAGGCAACCCAATTTTATTTTTATTCCTTGCTTTATTCTCCTGTTTAGTAATAAATAAATTATTTAGCCTCTGTTTTTGTTGTGTTTTTTGCATTTAATTAGTGTTTGTGCCAAGTAGAACCGTTGGGAAGACTTGGGGAAAGTCTTGTTGAACTTGCTGTAAAAAACAGAAACTTTAGCGCTCACGAGAACTTCTGTAATTTTTATTTGAAGAGTGATATTTAGTTAATTATTTTTGAATATGATTAATAGATAAATTCCTCACGTCCATAAATTTATTTTAGAATTTTTGGGGTTCCAGATCTTGTGCTAGCTACAGATTACTACAGACTGTTCTGTTTTTGACAGATTCTGTTTTTCATGTGTTGTTTGCTTATTTTGATGAATCTATGGCTAGTAAAATAGTTTATAATCCATAGAGAAGTTGGAATACAGTAGGTTTAACACCAATATAAATAAAGAATTAGTTCATTACATTACCTTGAAGTGGTCTTTTGTTTTATTTCGCTAACAGAGCTCACGAGTTTTCTATCTTGAATTTTGTGTTGTGAAGTTTTCAAGTTTTGGGTGAATTATTTTGATGGATCATGGAACAAGGAGTGGCAAGAGCCTAAGCTTCGGGATTCCCATGGAACCCCCAAGATAATCCAAGGACACCAAAAAGTCAAAGCTTGGGGATGCCCCCGGAAGGCATCCCCTCTTTCGTCCACTTCCATCGGTAATTTACTTGGAGCTATATTTTTATTCACCAACATGATATGTGTTTTGCTTGGAGCATCTTGTATTATTTGTGTCTTTGTTTGTTAGTATGCCACAATCATCCTTGCTGTACACACCTTTTGAGAGAGCCATACATGAATTAAAATTTGATAGAATGCTCTATGTGCTTCACTTATATCTTTTTAAACTAGATAATTTTGCTCTATGTGCTTCACTTATATCTTTTGAGCTAGATAATTTTGCTCTATGTGCTTCACTTATATCTTTTGAGCTAGATAATTTTGCTCTATGTGCTTCACTTGTATCTTTTGAGCGTTATAATTTTTCTCTATGTGCTTCACTTAGATCTTTTAGAGCACGGTGGTGGATTCGTTTTAAAGAAACTATTGATCTCTCATGCTTCACTTAAATTAATTTGAGAGTCTCTTAACAGCATGGTAATTTGCCTAATAATAATATTCTTGGTATTCAAGATTTGTGAAACTTTCTTTTGAGTGTGTTGAATACTAAGAAAAGATTGAAGCATGATAATTGTTTTGAGATATGGAGGTGATAATATTAAAGTCATGCTAGTTGAGTAGTTGTGAATTTAGAGAATACTTGTGTTGAAGTTTGTGATTCCCGTAGCATGCACGTATGGTGAACCGTTATGTGATGAAGTCGGAGCATGATTTATTTATTGATTGTCTTCCTTATGAGTGGCGGTCGGGGACGAGCGATGGTCTTTTCCTACCAATCTATCCCCCTAGGAGCATGCACGTAATATTCTGCTTTGATAACTTCTAAATTTTTGCAATAAGTATATGAGTTCTTTATGACTAATGTTGAGTCCATGGATTATACGCACTCCCACCCTTCCACACTTGCTAGCCTCTCTAATACCGCGCAACTTTCGCCGGTATCATACACCAACCATATACCTTCCTCAAAACAGCCACCGTACCTACCTATTATGGCATTTCCATAGCCATTCGGAGATATATTGCCATGCAACTTTCCACCATCTAGTTCATCATGACACATCCACCATTGTCATATTGCTTAGCATGATCATGTAGTTGACATAGTATTTGTGGCAAAGCCACCGTTCATAATTCTTTCATACTTGTCACTCATGATTCATTGCATATCCCGGTACACCACCGGAGGCATTCATATAGAGTCATACTTTGTTTTAGTATCGAGTTGTAATCATTGAGTTGTAAATAAATGGAAGTGTGATGATCATCATTCAATAGATCATTGTCCCAAAAAAAGCAAGGCCAAAAAAAAGAAGGCCCCAAAAAAGGGGCAATGCTACTATCCTTTTTCCACACTTGTGCTTCAAAGTAGCACCATGATATAGCGAGTCTCATATATTGTGCTTCAAAGTAGCACCATGTTCTTCATATAGGGAGTCTCATATGTTGTCACTTTCATATACTAGTGGGAATTTTACGTTATAGAACTTGGCTTGTATATTCCAATGATGGGCTTCCTCAAATTGCCCTAGGTCTTCGTGAGCAAGCAAGTTGGATGCACACCCACTAGTTTCTTTTGTTGAGATTTCATACATTTATAGCTCTAGTGCATCCGTTGCATGGCAATCCCTACTCACTCACATTGATATCTATTGACGGGCATCTCCATAGCCCGTTGATACGCCTAGTCGATGTGAGACTATCTTCTCCTTTTTGTATTCTCCACAACCACTATTCTATTCCACCTATAGTGCTATATCCATGGCTCATGCTCATGTATTGCATGAAGATTGAAAAAGTTTTGAAAAAGTTAGAGTATGAAACAATTGCTTGGCTTGTCATCGGGGTTGTGCATGATTTAAATACTTTGTGTGGGGAAGATGGAGCATAGCCAGACTATATGATTTTGTAGGGATAACTTTCTTTGGCCATGTTATTTTGAGAAGACATAATTGCTTTGTTAGTATGCTTGAAGTATTATTATTTTCTATGTCAATATAAACTTTTGTCTTGAATCTTTATAATCTGAATATTCATACCACAATTAAGAAAATTTACATTGAAATTATGCCAAATAGCACTCCGCATCAAAAATTCTCTTTTTATCATTTACCTACTCGAGGACGAGCAGGAATTAAGCTTGGGGATGCCTGATACGTCTCCAACGTATCTATAATTTTTGATTGCTCCATGCTATATTATCTACTGTTTTGTACTATATTGGGCTTTATTTTCCACTTTTATATTATTTTTGGGACTAACCTATTAACCAGAGGCCCAGCCCAGAATTGCTGTTTTTTGCCTATTTCAGTGTTTCGGATAAACAGAATATCAAACGGAGTCCAAACGGAATAAAATCTTCGGAAACGTGATTTTCTCACTGAACGTGATCCAGGAGACTTGGACCCTACTACAAGGGATCAAAGAGGTGGTCACGAGGGTGGGGGCGCGCCCCCTGCCTCGTGGGCCCCTCGGTGCTCCAGCGACATACTCCTTCCTCCTATATATACACACGTACCCCCAAACGATCAGAACAGGAGCCAAAAACCTAATTCCACCGCCGCAACTTTCTGTATCCACGAGATCCCATCTTAGGGCCAGTTCCGGAGCTCCGCCGGAAGAGGGTCGTCATCACGGAGGGCTTCTACATCATCCTAGCCCCTCCGATGAAGTGTGAGTAGTTTACCTCAGACCTTCGGGTCCATAGTTAGTAGCTAGATGGCTTCTTCTCTGTCTTTGAATCTCAATACAAAGTTCTCCCCCTCTCTTGTGGAGATCTATTCGATGTAATCTTCTTTTTGCGGTGTGTTTGTTGAGACCGATGAATTGTGGGTTTATGATCAAGTCTATCTATGAATAATATTTGAATCTTCTCTGAATTATTTTATGCATGATTGGTTATCTTTGCAAGTCTCTTCGAATTATCCGTTTGGTTTGGCCAACTAGATTGGTAGTTCTTTCCATGGGAGAAGTGCTTAGCTTTGGGTTTGATCTTGCGGTGTCCTTACCCAGTGACAGAAGGGGCAGCAAGGCACGTATTGTATCTTTTCCATCGAGGATAACAAGATGGGGTTTATTTCATATTGCATGAATTTATCTCTCTACATCATGTCATCTTGCTTAAGGCATTACTCTGTTTTTAAACTTAATACTCTAGATGCATGGTGGATAGCGGTCGATGAGTGGAGTAATAGTAGTAGATGCAGAATCGTTTCGATCTACTTGTCACGGACGTGATGCCTATATACATGATCATGCCTAGATATTCTCATAATTATGCACAATTCTATCAATTGCTCAACAGTAATTTGTTCACCCACCGTAGAATACTTATGCTCTTGAGAGAAGCCACTAGTGAAACCTATGGCCCCCGGGTCTATTCTCATCATATCAATCTCCATCACTTTTATATTGCTTTGCTATTTACTTTGCCTTTACTTTTTTACTTTGCATCTTTATATCAAAAATACCAAAAATATTCTATCTATCAGATCTCACTCTCGTAAGTGACCGTGAAGGGCTTGACAACCCCTAATCGCGTTGGTTGCGAGTAGCTATCGCTTTGTGCAGGTACGAGGGACTTGAGCGTGGGCTCCTACTGGATTGATACCTTGGTTCTCAAAAACTGAGGGAAATACTTATGCTACTCTGCTGCATCATCCCTTCCTCTTCGGGGAAAACCAACGCAAGCTCAAGACGTAGCAGCTAGCCATTTTCAGCAAGAAAAAAACACAACTGGGCTCATGATGTGGTAAACATAAATAAAACCCTGGCTAGACGGGCCACAGCCCCCGCTCAGCCCCGTTGTTACCCTGATCCGTCGCTAAAACTAGTATAAATAACAACTGCTTGTTCCTCAAAAAAAACTGCGTGACTTGCTGGGTCCCTGGTGTCAGCCGCTCGTAGTGTAATTCTCTCGTTTATTGACTACGTTGACAATGGCGTGAGCCCTAGATGTCCAACCATTAGGAGGAACCATATTTTTGGGCTTGTACTATAGAGGCACTTGCTTGCGTACTGCCATGACGTTGGTGGGTCCCTACTGTCATCCTCTCCACGTACAGTCATCTCCTTGTTCCTCTTGGTTGTTGACGACATTGACAACGCAAGAGGGCGGCGCACCGCGCACGGAGAGCGAACCTAGGCCGCAAGGCGGAGGACGACGGCGAGGCCTCGGATGGAACAAACAGGAGCTGTTGAAGATGCGCCAGTCCAGTCGCAGGTGGAGGGGTGTACGAGGGTTGACTGGTTCGGGCGCGGGTGTGTGTTGGGGCTGACGTCACCGGAGAATAACAGGATGTGTGGGGGAATAGAGGGAGGGACTAGCCAACGTTGGAGGGTACGTACGGTAGGGCGGCGGAGGCGCAGCAAGCCATGGGAGGCGGGAACAGGCGGAGCCGACGGGGTGGTTTGGTTTCGGCAGCTGGAGGAAGAAGAAGACAAGAGATAGAAGATACACGACATATGTTGGATGTCAATCCAACGACTGGTAGGCAGAATCGTTTGTTGACTGGCTAGTAAGTCGACACCACCTTGGATATGCTATTTCCTCGTGGGTCCGAAATGTCAGAATCCAAATCTTTCACGGTCATGCAGCCTTTCCTATGAAAGTTTACAACCCATTTGATGTGCTAGTTTGAAATAAGTTTGTGGGTGCTGGTGGGGGCTAATCACTTGGCTTCTGTAATGCATAGTGAGCTCAAGCAGCTGGCGAGAGTGATGTTATTTCCCTTGGTTGGGATTTGTTACAATATTTCACTCTAAAGTAAACGAATGGCAAGCCATTTGCCTTGTTTCAAACAAAATATGACAGTCACAGCCGAGTTGAAAAGGGCAGGAACATCTAACTCCAGCTTACAAACTGTACAAAAGCACGAGGGTTGATTGTTCATCAGGTTTACAAAAAAAACCAAATTGAAAAGGGCAACAACATCTAACTCCAGCACTGTTTTCGGCAGTCACAGTCAAATGGATCGGTCAGGTCCATAGAATGAACATCCTGGGTCATAAAATTTACTGGATTATGACCACAATATGTTGTAAATAGAAGCCCGGCACGTTCAGAAGCTCTTTTGCCCACCTGAAACTCCTTTTTTTGCTCTTCGACATACCCATCCGTCAATTCAGTAAATATATGGGTTTTTGAATTGATTTTACTATTTACTAGTGTGGATGGGCTGTTTTGTCTTGGGCCCAGAGAAACAATTACTACTAGTACAGTGGAGACACTCTACAGCTACCCAGAAAAACAATTACTACTAGTACAGTGGAGACACTCTACCACTTCTGGCTCTTCCTAGGTCATTGAAACGTCTCCCTCTACTGAATGTCGTTATACTTTTGTTCACCGACATGCGGGCCATGCAGCGCGCGGGCCCAAATGCCATCCACCAAATTAGAAGGCAGTATGCATGCGGAGAGTCACCCCGGTCGTAGCACGGTAGTAACGAGCTGTCGTATCACAAAACCCCACCTCCCCGCAGTCTAAGTTTGACGGACGAAGCAACGATCATTTCACTCTTCGCTGAATCCCCTTCTCCCCCACCGTCTTCAAGAAAGGCAACACTCGCATCTGCCACTGTTCTTCTCTCCGAACGAAGGGAAGGTAAGGGGATCCGTGATGTTGGTATACTTTCATTCAGAGAAAAAAAGAACTTTTGCAAAGCAGCAACTGATCCTCACTCTCTTTTTTGTTTCATTGTCATTGCAATTGTGTTTTCCTTTTAGTGGTCTCCTAGTATTCGTCAGTTTCATGAGGGACCAAGGAGAACCAGACAATGATCTGCCGATATTGGAGCAGACGCGGGAGGCTGATCCCCACGAGACAGAGAGCTCCAAGAAGATGGAGGCAACCACCGAGCCGACCCCAGATACGCTCACGGCCACTACTAAGATGCTCAACACCCCGTTTGAGGTTACATCCCCCGTGGCACTGCAGGAGCAGTTTTCCCCCTTCGAGGATGTGTCCCCCCCCCCCCCGCTAAGCTGCGCAAGGTGATTTCCTTCTTTCCCGATCTCGATTGTGGTTTTTCATCTAAGTATGTGGTGATTTTTTTAGAAAAGGAAGTATGTGGTGATTAATAATGCAAAAATTTATTAGCTTTGATGCCATGCTATACATAGTGGTTTAAATAACTTGTGTTTCTTATACTGAAAAGTAATTCAGAATTTGTTTATGTTTCAATTAGAGCCCTGATGCAGACTAGGATTGTGTGGTTGTACATGTCACTCTCTATGACGCAAACGACCTGAATATACGCACTGGGAAAATAGAGTTCTTAGGCTGTTGGATCCTAGAAGCCATTTGCGGTTATACCAATGAAGAGTTGTATTCCAGCCTCACTGTTGTCAGGCGTGTTGTTCAGGGTGTACTGAAGCACAAGAAGTTCAAAGCTACTCCTTCGTTTGTGATGCATACTGTTCTTGTCAAGCTTACGCAGGAAGATGACGTGGCATGCCTCCACAAACAAGTTTATCAGTGGCAAGGCCGCAAGGTTGTCTTCATGAAGGTTCACAGGATTGAGCTACCGTGGGACGTCCTCGATGATGTTCATGGCAAGGTCCATCTTGTGTCCAGCCCAAATTAGATCGAGGCATGAAATAGTTGCCCCAGCTAGTGTTTAATAGTAGTTTGGATTGTGTCTAATTATCCAAACCTTGCCTATTATCGACCCCTCAGGGGCTAGTACTCTGTTTGAATCCGTCTATGGGAACTGCTGCTACTTTTGTGTGCCCATGAATCATGTGAGAACCATCGTAATTGTTGCCGAAATAGATGCGTCCTCACTAGTTTTTTCATGAATATGGCATGGTAAGACATAAGTTGTCACGGTTTATCATACGAGCAGTGTGTGTTTTGATGAAATAGAGCACTCGTTCGAGAACCGTGCGCTGACGTATACATAAGTACTTGTAAACACTGTTGGTGCTACCCCACTTGTAAGCACTTGTGCAAAACACGGCACATTGGCTCAGCTCGCTTCAACACTAGGCTATCGACCAGCTAACAATCAACAATCTATTGTCTGACATATAAGCAACTATGTATCTTGTTACAGTGGTTCATGCAGTTAATTGAGGCCACAATGTAATAAATTCCAAACGTTAACACGCTAGTCCAGCGCTCATGTGGAACACTCACATTAAACTCGTCTTCATAAAAAACTTGAAAAGCATAAGTTAAGCAATTTTATACATCTCAATGATTCATAGAACATAACAAACATATACTAGTTCACAGCAAAAGACAAAGTTGTGAGAAGGTTTACAAATTAGGAAAAAACAAGCAAGGCTTCTCTGAGCAAAGGGCCTCCCGGCAGGCTTGAATTTCCTGGAGTTCACTCTGGTTTTTTCTTGTTGCCACCATCTAGGGTTAGGTTCTCTCATTCCAGAATAACCAATTATAATTGTGGTCTCAGCTGGAATGCTGAACTGAACCATGCAGTGTACTGACCAGCTGAAATGCTTGTGCATTCCACTAAATTTAAGCACCGCTATTTGCAGAAATTAGCAGACCACAATGCCTCTTGTCCGCGCACCTGTCCAAAAAACCACCGTGCAGCCGTGCCAGCTAGTCCTCGGTCCATGGATGAACTGGTAGAAAGTGCATTCCAGACTAGGATGCAGTTGTTTTCGCTCGTCCCTACACTGCAATCAGGAAGTAAAACGTACGAATCAGCTTCTTTTAGATTGTGTTGGTCATTCTACCTTAGTTACTACCAATGTAGGGATACCTTGAAGACGGGAGGTTAGATGACGGCAACGAGGGATAGCCATCTCATTTTTTGCAGTTGTACTAAAACTGAGGTGTGTGCTTTTGATTGCGCGGATAGAAATGATATGGAGACAGACATCCCGAAACGATATGGAGATAGACATCCCTGTTTGCGCAAATACGAAATATGGTTATTTAAACAGTGACAGATATTACTACTTTCCCCCGTTTCCTCTTAGAACCAAGTCCTAGATTCATGCTACAGCTTTCCCACTTTCTTCCCTGTTTGAACCAACGCTTTGAGTTGACTGTATGAACTAGCTTTACTTCTAATAATAGTAGAAGTCTAGGTGGCTTTGGAACAGCGGACGGAAGTAGAAAGGGATCCACATGAAGGGAGCTGGGGCAGTAGAGCAAGGCATGTTTCGAAGGAATATATACCTGAGGGTCGTCGACATGTGGCAAAGACGGCATTGGGAGGCCGCATCTTGGCCACAATACCGCAGGGAGGAAGAAGGGGTCGGAGGCCCTCCCGAGCCGGCGCTCTCTCAGAGAGAACGGCACGGCCGCCGATCGGGACGCGCGGGCAGACGTTGGTCTCCTCCCTCACTGCTGACGACAGCGTGAACGATGCACCTACACCCCTGCCCCGGTCGAGGTTGTCCGGCCGGATTTGTGACCAGCCGTGAGCTGAGAGAGAGTGTGGCCACCTATGTGTTGCTTAGATCTGGAGAGCATGAGAGAGTGAACGAGAGGAACCCTAGTAAAGCAAGCACTAAGGCTCCTGCTTTTATATATAGTGGAGTGATTTTGTTGTACCAGCTTCAAAAAATGCGCTCCTACGTGTACCCGCGAGTGGGTGTGAGAGAACTAGTGCGTGCGTGCACCGCTTCTCTTCGTGAGAGAACAATATACTATGCCCAAAGAACGTTCTCCGCAAGAGTAATAGTATAAGTGTGTGACGTATGAGCTAAAATAAAATGTGTGCGCCGTCTTTTGCTTTTTAGAAGTTCTGAGGGTAGGGTGTGAAGAGCACATATGTGCGTGACGTCTACCTGCAGATAGACGGTGGGTGCGACGTGCGAGTCTGCGAGAGGACTCGAGAGAGTCGTGACTCGTGAGGGTGCATGAGAGAGAGGGGGCACGTATCAATGCAATGCATGTGTCCGTAAATCATTATCCGACAAACGTTCGCCACAAGCCTTTTCTTGACGAACGTTGTAAGAACCGTTAGATCGGCATCCGACATGTCAGTTTTGCCATGTCATTTAACAGAACAGCCACTCCTCCTACACACAAATCTTCCACGTGAGTGTTAGCAACTGCTGTATGCCGTTCCGAAATGCAGTGCATATAGCTTTATTGAAAATTCGAACCTCGCAAATTTTTACCGAGTTTTCATGTACCAAATTGCACATGTAGAATACCATGTATATATCATTTCATTCATCTTCGAGAGGTAACTATAAAGATGGGTGAGGAGTCTACAAAGAAAGACCATCATATCACCCGTAGCAATTTCAAGCATCCTTTAGTGTCGAGGAATATCATAGGAACTCTATATGATATGATTTTATAGGATTTTTTTCCCTTAGAGCCAATTGGTTCATAGGAATAGATTCATATACTCCACATTTCAAAGGAAATAAACATGATATCATTTCTATAGCTTTAGAGCCACTTGGTTCATATGAATGGATTCCTATACTCCCTTAATTTCAAAGGAAAATAAACATTAGCGTATATTCAATAGAAAAGTTCCTATGATATGAACCAAATTACATCTCTTTTCTAATCCCTTCTCATAGGAATTGAGATACATGTCATCTCTAGATTCAATAGAAAAGTTCCTATGATGTGAACCAAATGACATCTCTTTTCCAATCTCTACTCATAGGAATTGAGATGCTCCATGTCATCTCTTTCCCTACAACTTCCATGTATACATCTTCTATTCCTAAATAGATAGTACAACCCACTAGTAGCTTTTTTCCAAAACATGCAACTATGGCACAAGAACTATATAGTGTGCCAATAACTTTGAAAGATGGTCGATGGATGAAGCTAACCCGACAGTGCAGAGATAGGAAAATCCGAGAACTACTGGCCGTTGGATATCATCAACATTCCACCAGATCTGCCACATGTACAATTTAGAAGACTCCATGGTTGAACTTAAGCATAATGCACAAACCTCAAAACACAAGCACTTCTCCTTTGTTCTAGAATCTTCTGTATAATAATTGATTATTTTTTCTAAATGAATTGCCATTATTTGTTTTTACTTTATGATTTACAATGCACAACCCCATGAATTTTAACATTTTTATAAAACTAATTGATTTTGAATGAGATGAACTATAAGAACTAAACGAACATCTACATCATGCATATATGACTCAAAGCTTTACATGCTATAGTGTGTATTTATTCATAATTTGGTTTCGAAATCTCATGCGTTCAATACATGTGTACCTTACTAGTTTTGAGTAGAGTAGCAAATTTCACGCAGCCCCAAGTATATCAAAATGCAGGGCCCATGCATCATTGCCTTTCGGTCGAACCTACGTCCACAATTTTTTGTACGTACTATATCTCCACTGGTCACCGAACCCAAAATGCTGCCTCGTTCCCGTAAAACCAAGCGGCCCACACATATTTAAGGCATCGACTCGAACCCGTTTACTACGATGTGGCCCGCATGCCGTAGTACTCCTACAAACCCTACCGCCGCACTCATCATCGGTTTTCTTTAAGAGGACGAGGGAGAAGCCGATTTGTAGTGGAGGCGCTTTCAAAAAAGGATCTGTAGTGGAGACCCCTACCCTAGGGTGCCCTAGGTAGCTGCCGCACACATCATTGTTTTCTCTTTTCTTTATGCTCTTGCGCCCTAGAGTGAAATGATGGTTGCTTTGTCCGTCCAGCTTAATGCGGGAAAGGTGGGGCTTTGTGATTTGATCCCTTATCGCTCATTTTCTACTACTGCGGCGCTACGACCGGGGTGCCTCCAATTCCAACCGCTGCTTCGAACTGTAATTTGGTGCATCGCACGTGGAACAAGACGGTGGATGAGCCACATGTCGGCCAAAGGGGTCATGTTAAGTGTGTCGCCATTTCGTGTGCGGACTGACCCTGCTTGAGTTGCTACACCAACACGACGGGAGCAGCCTACCACTTGGTTTTGCTCCTTGGTGAATCCTGACTATATTGATCTAAAAAGATACGTGCTAAACTACCCTCTCCGTCTTGGTTTTTTTATTTTTAGGCGTCTCGGTTTATAGGGCATGCACGTAGTTCTAGGTCATCCATTTGACTAACTAAATATGAGTTACTATGTCACAAAAAGTATATCATTGGATTCTTAAGCGGATGTAGTTGTATTTAAAAGTCGAGGGTGGGGCTTTTCCTGCGCGGTAGCCGGGGCGGTTCCGCCTAGTCGGTTCGATAAAGACGCGAGAAGACGAGGGAGTAGGCTGCTGCAAACGTAGGGCTGTGTGTTTTGACAGTGAGTTACTGCTGGACAGGTGGGGCCCCGTGATTTGATTTGCCATTATCATTTTTAACTACGGCGCTACGACCGGCGTGAGTCTTCCGATTCCTGACCACCTCCATACAGGTGCCTCTCCCAATGCTCCACCATGTAGTAGAGGTTGGCTCTTGCATGAGAGCCCACTTCTCCACTTTTTCCTTGCCTCTCTTTCCTCCACATATGCAAAAATGCCATGTAAAGTGCACTATTGTACTTACTTTTACTTGCTCCTACAGGTGCTTAAGCTTGCCACATAGGCATAAAGTCTGATGTGGCAAGTTAATCAAGAAGAGAGAGACTAGTTTGGTGACCCAAGGAAGAAATGGTGCTAAGCGTGTGTACCTAGGTGAAAAGACAATTTTGAGTCTATAGCTAATTAAATGAAGCAAACTGAGCAACACCATTTCATTGGAAGAGGTCACTCCTTGGCAAATGCAATAAATACTGGTACTCCCCGTCTCCCATAATATAAGAACGTTTTTGGCACTACACTAGTGTCAAAAACGTTCTTATATTATGGGACGGAGGGAGTACGAAGAAAGAGATAGAGAGGAGTAAAAAATACACTTATAGCCAACCTTGTTGTAGTATGAGTGACTAAGTGATGACTATGTATGACATGCCAACATCAGATAGCCTAACACACCGTGTTAAATCTCCAAGGGCACGACCGCGCGAGCGACGCGACAGTCGTGGTAGGCGCGACCATGATACGGGCTGCTGGCAGCCCTTGGATCTGAGATCAAACGGTCGCATGCTAAGTTGCTGAAAATTTACAAAATAACCCTCCAGGATAGGATATTCACCCATAGGTCTAGAATCACGCCATGCAACCATTCGATCTCAGATCCAAGGGTTCTCGGAAGCCCGTATCATGGGAGAATGGAAAGCCACTACCCTGCCGTTCGCACGCTGGAAGTTCGCTCCTACTCGTCCCCGCACGTCCTTCAATACTATGGCGGTTCGCTCCTAGTCGTCCCGTCCATTCACATTATGGCAGTTCCACTAATCCTAACCCTCCTCCCAAATACATGGCATCCCAAATCTCCACGATCGGCGGTGAGTACAAGGTTAGAACCATCACCGGCGATGAGTTCGATGTCATCTACACATGTTCTTCCGCGACGGTGAAAGGATGCCTTTTTCGCTTCAGACGCATGTTTGAAGACTCAGATAATGAGTGGGTCGCTGGGCTAGATATTGACTACACCATAGTCCTGGGACCAGAGAAGGATCTAAAGGACGAAAAGAGGAAGAGGCCCGCCGTGATCCAGGTTTGCGTGCATGACTTATGCTTGGTCTACCACATATGCCATGCCGACGTTGAGTGCCAGGATTTTAAGGACTTCCTCCAGAGCAACCTAGTCAAATTCGTTATTGTAGACTTTGGTAACGACAAAGAATTCCTATGTCGGATAGGCCTTGTTGTAGGCAACACCTTCGACCTCCAGAAGAATCGGCTGGTGTCCTCTCGTCAGCCTTCAATGTTGACCCTGGCAGGAGCCATGGTTCATCCTTCGTATGGTAAACTGGAGAAACCTCCATACACGTTTCATCATCATGCATGGCAGTGGAATGTACTAGATATAGACCACATCCACTACGCTGCAATGGATGGCTACCTTTGCTTCAATATCTACAAGGGTTGGATGAAGAGCAACAGCCAAGTGTGCGGTTCAAGCAAAGAAGTATCAGCCAAGAGGGAGAGGGACAAGGACGAAGTCGAGGACGTGGACAAGGACTCCGAGTAAGGTGGCAGTGTCATTGCTCATGGTGGTTCTAAACTTCTAACGTAGTGTCTACCGGATTAGTTGCATAGTTTAATTTTAGGTGTGCTTAGTTTAATTTGAGTGGTGTGTTGTGCTGAGCCCCTAGCAGAACTATGTTATGTTTCTTCTCGTTACTTTAACTCTTCAGTATGTACATACTACTAGTATTTCTTTAATAGAATTTAGCACCCCAATTAAGCACGTACTAGCTTTTTTAATAGTACTATATGCATAATTTGGCGACGAGCGCTCTCTATAAGTACCACCTTTTTTTAATTTCAATTTTTGCTCCATGGCGCAATTCATCGATAGTACTACTGTACAAAAGTATACATTTTTTAAAAGGCTAGAGTACTGTTCATCACATATATAGCCGGTTAAATTATCAACCTAGAACGACGTGCATGCCATGTAGTAAACCGATACGGAGGAAGTATAGTAAAAATGAGGTGATTTTACCGAGCGATCGGCAAGGGAGCATGGCCTGTCATGCGGTCCCACATGTCATGATGTACCAAGGCGATGCGCGTGTCCCTCTTGAGGCAGAAGCAATAGTACGTGGTTTGAGATGATGGCGAACCGAAGTGTGAAATAATGGTTGCTTCGTCCGTCTGGGAAGGTGCAGCATTGTGATTTGACGTCTCATTGCTCATTACTACTGGGCCGGTACGAGTGGGGTGCGTCCCCCTGCTATTTTGCACTGTTATTTGGTGCTTGACACGTCGACCTGGTTGCTATATGTCCCACATGTCGGCGACAGGAAGTACAGAATTCATGAAAGGGAGCGTCGACGGAGGAGTATACTACAGAATTCATGAAAGGGAGCGACTTAGTTTTGGAAAAATCTGTTTTTACGGAGTACGTACCCACTAGGGTTTATAGGGCTCATCTAAAAAACATCCATTTTCCATTTGATAAGTCTCAATTCTACTATACTAGTAGTAGTACCATTACATGTTGGATTTCGAGGTGCGTTAGATCACCCGACGCAAGCAGTGTCAAGAGGAAACTAACCAATGCATGTACAAGTTCATGGAAATTTAGTGGTCATTCATGCATTCGTTCTAATTAATGCCTCGGTAAACATAACTTCTTGAGAAAAACGAGCGTACTAATTACTTGTGCAAACTACGAAATTAACTCGACCACTCACCGTCTACCTTGGTTGGAGAGATTTTGAAATTGAGCCATAAACTGGAAAGGAGGGAGTAGTAACTTTTGTCTCGATTACTATTTGTGGCCTTGTATAGATGCAAAATGTATTTTTTATAGTGGCCTTGTATAAGTAAATGGAGGGAGTACTAACCAAAGTACGTAGTAGGGACGAGGAGTAAATGGAGGGAGTAGTAAAATTTTCTCCTCGTGCTGCGAGCCACCGCGCGCGTGGGCGAGGGAGCGGGCGTAAGGCATAGTAAGCAAGCTTCACCTCATCCTGCGAGCCACCGCGCCCATGGGCGGGGGAGACGGCGTACTAAGCAAGCTTCTCCTCATTCTGCAAGTTGACGGGACACATCAAAAGTACTCCAGTGTATAGAGCCTTGCCTCTAAGGTAGGCCCCACATGGTTTGCCTCTTTTTTTAATTTAACATAACGCGTCAAGTCGCAATTTGTTTGTTCACCCGTGGTAGACGATCCTCCCTCCACCAAGTGGACAACCAGTACACGTGCCAAATTACCATGTGGGCTGCCTTTTTCGTACAGAAATGAGCTCCACCGTGTACCCGCGCGGGTGTGGTTGGGAAAGAGATGGGAGTACGTGCGCCGTGCGTGCACCTCTTCTCTTCATGCACGTCCCCCACCTACGTGGGTGTGTGTGAGAGAGATACAAACCTAGACATAATGGGCCGTCCATCCCCATGCCTCCGCCCAGTCCGACCACCAGTCACCACCACGCCCCACTCCTTCTCACCTTATCTCTCATCTTTCTCCCTCCATTTTTATATACAAGGGGCCACTATCAAAATTACAATTTGCAGATATACAAGGCCACTAACACTAATCGATGCAATATTAATGGTGTTTGCCTCGTGGTACTAGCAAAGGAGGACATTAATTATCCCTTGCATGCATGCGGGAGTTTGTAAAAAAATGCATCTTGATGTTCTGTGAAATGCACGGGCATCTTGCTAGTCCATGAAAACAACACATGGCAAAATTCCACGGCGAACGAGGGATTTGAATCTGTTGGGAGGGGCTGTTTGGATCTTACCCGGGGTAGCCAAAATATTGGCGACCCTTTTGTCCACCGGTGCCTTTGCCACCAATGAACGAGGAATGGCTCGGGTGCTCATGCTGCCATGCATCCTCCAGCGCGCACGTTGGAGATGAGCTCACACGAGCTGTGTTTTTTGTCCCACAACGCCGCCCAAGCCGCCCACAGACCGACCGGCGACCCGCAAATTACGCCATCCAACCATAGCCGCACACATTATGACAGCAACTCAACCAATCGGACGAAATTCACACAAAAACGTAGTCAAACTGATATTTCATATAAACAACGACGGAAATCATATAAAATACCGGATTTTCATACAAACATGACGGATTTCATTACATTCAAATGAACTACGTGGTGCTAGTTCTGGACAGCACAGGTATATAATACCTAGCCTAAATGGTCGCCCGCCGATCGATTTGTGTTCCTCATGTACGGCAGCACGATCACTGGACTGCTGGGAGCCCTAGAGGTATCTGCTTCAGCGCAAAGGACGGATCGCTTCCCCACTGATACGTCTCCAACGTATCTATAATTTTGATTGCTCCATGCTATATTATCTACTGTTTTAGGCAATATTGGGCTTTATTATCCACTTTTATATTAATTTTGGGACTAACCTATTAACCGGAGGTCCAGCCCAGATTTGCTATTTTATGCCTATTTCTGTGTTTTGAAGAAAAGGAATATCAGACGGAGTCGAAACGGAACGAAATCAATTGGAGAAGTTATTTTTGGAAGGAAACACACATGATGGACTTGGACCCCACGTCAAGGAAGGAACGAGGTGCTCACGAGGGTGGGGGCGCCCCCCCTAGGGCACGCCCCCTGTCTTGTGGGGCCCTCGTGGCTCCCCTGACGTGCTTCTTCTACCTATATATCTCCATATACCCTAAAACTTCCAGAACACACAATAGATCGGGAGTTCCGCCGCCAGAAGCCTCGGTAGGCACCAAAAACCAATCTAGACCCGTTCCGACACCTTGCCGGAGGGGGAATCCTTCTCCGGTGGCCATCTTCATCATCCCGGTGCTCTCCATGACGAGGAGGGAGTAGTTCTCCCTCGGGGCTGAGGGTATGTACCAGTAGCTATGTGTTTGATCTCTCTCTCTCATGTTCTTGATTTGGCACGATCTTGATGTATCGCGAGCTTTGCTATTATAGTTGGATCTTATGTTTCTCCTCCCCCTCTTCTCTCTTGTAATGAATCGAGTTTCCCCTTTGAAGTAATCTTATCGGATTGAGTCTTTAAAGATTTGAGAACACTTGATGTATGTCTTGCCGTGGATATCTGTGCTAACAATGGGATATCACGTGATTCACTTGATGTATGTTTTGGGGATCAACCTGCGGGTTCCGCCCATGAACCTATGCATAGGGGTTGGCACACGTTTTCGTCGTGATTCTCCGGTAGAACTTTGGGGCACTCTTTGAGGTCCTTTGTGTTGGTTGAATAGATGAATATGAGATTGTGTGATGCATATCGTATAATCATGCCCATGGATACTTGAGGTGACATTGGAGTATCTAGGTGACATTAGGGTTTTGGTTGATTTGTATCTTAAGGAGTTATTCTAGTACGAACTCTAAGGCTGTTTGTGACACTTATAGGAATAGCCCAACGGATTGATTGGAAAGAATAACTTTGAGGTGGTTTCGTACCCTACCATAATCTCTTCGTTCGTTCTCCGCTATTAGTGACTTTGGAGTGACTCTTTGCTGCATGTTGAGGGATAGTTTTATGATCCAATTATGTTAGTATTGTTGAGAGGACTTACACTAGTGAAAGTATGAACCCTAGGCCTTGTTTCCTAGCACTGCAATACCGTTTACACTCACTTTTATCACATGCTACCTTGCAGTTTTTATTATTTCAGATTAGAAAAACTATTATCTACTATCCATATACCACTTGTATCACCATCTCTTCGCCGAACTAGTGCACCTATATAATTTACCATTGTATTGGGTGTGTTGGGGACACAAGAGACTCTTTGTTATTTGGTTGCAGGGTTGCTTGAGAGAGACCATCTTCATCCTACGCCTCCTACGGATTGATAAACCTTAGGTCATCCACTTGAGGGAAATTTTCTACTGTCCTACAAACCTCTACACTTGGAGGCCCAACAACGTCTACAAGAAGAAGGTTGTGTAGTAGACGTCAAGCTCTTTTCTGGCGCCGATGCCGGGGAGGCGAGTGCTTGAAGGTATATCTTTAGATCTTGCAATCGAGTCTTTTAGTTTCTTGTTTTATCACTAGTTTAGTTTATAAAAGAAAACTATAAAAAAATGGAATTGATTTTGTCTCATACGCTTCACCTTTTTAATATCTTTCATGAGTATGATGGAAAGGATAATTGTGCTCAAGTGCTAGAAGAAGAAATCTATTAAATGTTTGGCACTAAATATTTGAATGATGAGCATGATTCCAATGTTGTTAGTATGAATTCTTTGAATATCCATAATACTAATGATGATTTCACTAGTTATGATGAAAATGCCTCCTATAAACATGTCAATTTTTGTGGAGTAGACTGGGTTTGCAAGTACACACCAAATAGGGAAGATAGATATTGCAAGAGGCATAGGTACTTAGAAACCAAATCGTTGCAAGAAAGCCTATATGAGTGTGCTAAAAGATTCAATATTTTTCATGCCCCTTGTGAACTTTGCAATGAACATGGTCATTTAAAGCTCCAATGCTATTTGTTTCATGATCAAGTCATGTCCAAACATTGTGATATTTTGATTACCCTTGAGCATCATAAAGAGCTTAGCCTTCTTTTGGGTTATGAAGAAATGAAACGTATAACTGAGGGTATTCCAAAGTTTAATCTTGATAGAGTTCTTGATTTTGATCTAGAGAAAATTTATATGTATTGTGCGGTGAATTGCATTGATAATCCTTATATTGCCAACTACATAAAGAAAAGAAAACAATTAGAAGATGAAGAGAATACTAATGAAAGGGAAGAGACTTCCCAATATCCTCCTATTATTTCTTATGATGAATCAGGTAACGAGGAGGAGCCTCCTATTGAACCAATCTCATTAATAAGGAGCTCCGAAAAGAGGATTGAACCCACACATGATGTGGTGAAGAAGAAGAAAAGAAAAAGGAAGAGAGGTAAAAAGACATCTCTCCCAAATAATGCCGCTCCTATTACTATTGTGCCTCATGAAAATATAATTGTGGAAGATAATGATACTTCTTATGATCTTGAAAATCTTTTTGGCACTAGCTTGGAAGAATATGATAATTGCTATACTATTGGTGCTATCTATACTATTAATGATGAGAGTGATTATGCCTATGATATGAAAAGACCCAAGCTTGGGGAAGCTATGTTTGATGAAGATGATGTTTTTGAGAATATATTTGCTGCAATTAATGTTTGTCCCAAGCTTGGGGATGCTATGTTTAATGAAGATGATATTTTTAGTCTCCCAAGTTTTGATATGCAAGTTTATAATGATGATAGCATGCCCCGTACTTATGATGATTATTGTGATGATACTTATGCTATAAAAAGTAGTGATTATATTTATAAACTTGTCATGATTATGGTTACCCCTTCTCTGAACATTACTCTCTTAATGTGGAAACAATTTATAGTATCCAAGTCTCTTATGATACTCCCACTATTATTCATGAGAAGAATTTTGCTTGTGTGGAGAGTAGTAAATTATCTATGCTTGTAGATCATGAAAAGAATGCTTTAGGTGCTGGTTATATTGTTGAATTCATTCATGATGCTACTGAAAATTATTATGAGGGAGGAATATATGCTTGTAGGAATTGCAATAATATCAAGTTTCCCCTTTATGTGCTTAAAGTTTTGAAGTTATGCTTGTTTTGCCCTCCTATGCTAGTTTATTATTGTTTCCATAAGTTGTTTGCTCACAAAATCCCTATGCATAGGAAGTGGGTTAGACTTAAATTTGCTAGTCATATTCTTCATGATGCTCTCTTTATGATTCAATTCTTATCCTTTATGTGAGCATCATTGAAATCATCATGCCTAGCTAGGGGCATTAAACGATAGCGCTTGTTGGGAGGCAACCCAATTTTATTTTTATTCCTTGATTTTTGTTCCTGTTTAGTAATAAATAATCCATCTATCCTATGTTTATATGTGGTTTTATGTATTTAATTAGTGTTTGTGCCAAGTAGAACCTTTGGGAAGACTTGGGGAAAGTCTTGTTGATCATGCTGTCAAAAACAGAAACTTTAGCGCTCATGAGAATTGCTGCCATTTTTATTTGGAGAGTGATATTTAGTTAATTCTTTTTTAATATGATTAATAGATAAATTACTCAGGTCCAGCAATTTATTTGAGAATTTTATGAGTTCCAGAAGTATACGTTTGATCTAGATTACTACAGACTGTTCTTTTTTTGACAGATTCTGTTTTTCATGTGTTGTTTACTTATTTTGATGAATCTATGGCTAGTAAAATAGTTTATAAACCATATAGAAGTTGGAATACAGTAGGTTTAACACCAAAATAAATAAAGAATGAGTTCATTACAGTACCTTGAAGTGGTGATTTATTTTCTTATACTAACGGAGCTTACAAGTTTTCTGTTAAGTTTTGTGTTGTGAAGTTTTCAAGTTTTGGGTAAGGATTCGATGGACTATGGAATAAGGAGTGTAAAGAGCCTAAGATTGGGGATGCCCAAGGCACCCAAAGGTAATATTCAAGGACAACCAAGATCCTAAGCTTGGGGATGCCCCGGAAGGCATCCCCTCTTTCGTCTTCGTTCATCGGTAACTTTACTTGGAGCTATATTTTTATTTACCACATGATATGCGTTTTACTTGGAGCGTCAATTTATTTTGTTAGTGTTTTCTTGATTTTATTTAGAATAATGTTTTGCATCTTTTATTTCAATAAAAGTGGCATTGATAGCCTTTACTATGCCTATGTTACAAGTATACATGTTGCTGTTTGAAAACAGAAAGTTTACCGTTGTTGCAATAATTCCCTAGAAAATTCAGAATGTGATAAAATGTTGAAACCTTTTGCATATTAATCTCTGATAAATTTACTACAGTGGGAATTTTATTTCATAATTTTTGGATCTAGGGAAGTGTGGATGTTGCTGTATTCTTTACAGACTATCCTGTTTAGGCAGATTGCTGTTATGTTTGCATTGTCTGCATATGTTTGCTTCTTTAATGATCCTATTTGAGGATAGGACTATTAAATATGCAGAGTCATTTAGGATGAAATGTTGAATAATAATTTTAGTGATTTGCTACAGTAGAGTATGATAAGGTTTTGGCAATGGTTTATACTAACTTATCTCATGAGTCCTTGTTGAGTTTTGTGTGGATGAAGCTTTTGAGATTTAGGGAGACCGTGATATGAGAGGAATTAAGGAGATACAAAAGCTCAAGCTTGGGGATGCCCAAGGCATCCCAAGATAATATTTCAAGAAGTCTCAATCATCTAAGCTTGGGGATGCCCCGGTTGGCATCCCACCTTTCTTCTTCAACAATTATCGGTTAGTATCGTTTGATCCTAAGTTTTTGCTTCTTCACATGATGTTTGCTATTCTTAAATGTAATTTTATTTTGCTTTCCTTGCTGTTTGAATAGAGTACAAAGATCTGAAATTATTAAATGTTAGAGAGTCTTCACATAGTTGCATAATTATTCGACTAGTCATTGATCTTCACTTATATCTTTCGGAGTAGTTTGTCATTTGCTCTAGTGCTTCACTTATACCTTTTAGAGCATGGTGGTAGTTTTATTTTGAAGAAATAGATTAACTCTCATGCTTCACTTAGATTATTTTGAGAGTCTTAAATATCATGGTAATTTTCTTAAAATCCTAATATGCTAGGTATTCAAGAATAATAAAATTCTCTTATGAGTGTGTTGAATACTAAGAGAAGTTTGATACTTGATAATTGTTCTGGGTTATGGAGATGGTAATATTAGAGTCATGCTAGTTGAGTAGTTGTGAATTTGAGAAATACTTGTGTTGAAGTTTGTGATTCCCGTAGCATGCACGTATGGTGAACCATTATGTAACGAAGTCAGAGCATGATTTATTTATTGACTGTCTTCCTTATGAGTGGCGGTCGGGGACGAGCGATGGTCTTTTCCTACCAATCTATCCCCCTAGGAGCATGCGCGTAGTACTTTGTTTCGATGACTAATAGATTTTTGCAATAAGTATGTGAGTTCTTTATGACTAATGTTGAGTCCATGGATTATACGCATTCTCACCCTTCCACCCTTGCTAGCCTCTCTAGTACCGCGCACCTTTCGCCGATACCATAAACCCACCATATACCTTCCTCAAAACAGCCACCATACCTACCTATTATGGCATTTACATAGCCATTCCGAGATATATTGCCATGCAACTTTCCACCATTCCGTTTATGACACACTCCATCATTGTCATATTGCTTAGCATGATCATGTAGTTGACATCGTATTTGTGGCAAAGACACCGTTCATAATTCTTTCATACATGTCACTCATGCATCATTGCACATCCCGGTACACCGCCGGAGGCATTCATTTTGAGTCATCTTTGTTCTAGTATCGAGTTGTATCATCGAGTTGTAAATAAATAGAAGTGTGATGATCATCATTCAATAGAGCATTGTCCCAAAAAAAGAAAGGCCAAATAAAAAAAGAAAGTCCAAATAAAAAAAAGAAGAAAGGCCAAATAAAAATAATAATAAAATATATAAAAGGGATAATGCTACTATCCTTTTACCACACTTGTGCTTCAAAGTAGCACCATGATCTTCATAGTAGAGAGTCTCTCATGTTGTCACTTTCATATACTAGTGGGAATCTTTCATTATAGAACTTGGCTTGTATATTCCAATGATGGGCTTCCTCAAAATGCCCTAGGTCTTCGTGAGCAAGCAAGTTGGATGCACACCCACTAGTTTCTTTTGTTGAGCTTTCATACATTTATAGCTCTAGTGCATCCGTTGCATGGCAATCCCTACTCACTCACATTGATATCTATTAATGGGCATCTCCATAGCCCGTTGATACGCCTAGTTGATGTGAGACTATCTTCTCCCTTTTTGTCTTCTCCACAACCACCATTCTATTCCACCTATAGTGCTATGTCCATGGCTCACGCTCATGTATTGCGTGAAGATTGAAAAAGTTTGAGAACATCAAAAGTATGAAACAATTACTTGGCTTGTCGTCGGGGTTGTGCATGATTTAGATACTTTGTGTGGTGAAGATGGAGCATAGCCAGACTCTATGATTTTGTAGGGATAGCTTTCTTTAGCCATGTTATTTTGAGAAGACATAATTGCTTTCTTAGTATGCTTGAAGTATTATTATTTTTATGTCAATATGAACTTTTGTCTTGAATCTTATGGATCTGAATATTCATATCACAAGTAAGAAGAATTACATTGAAATTATGCCAACTAGCATTCCACATCAAAAATTATCTTTTTTATCATTTACCTATTCGAGGACGAGCAGGAATTAAGCTTGGGGATGCTTGATACGTCTCCAACGTATCTATAATTTTTGATTGCTCCATGCTATATTATCTACTGTTTTAGGCAATATTGGGCTTTATTATCCACTTTTATATTATTTTTGGGACTAACCTATTAACCGGAGGCCCAGCCCAGATTTGCTGTTTTTTTTGCCTATTTCAGTGTTTTGAAGAAAAGGAATATCAGACGGAGTCGAAACAGAACGAAATCAACTGGAGAAGTTATTTTTGGAAGGAAACACACCTGATGGACTTGGACGCCACGTCAAGGAAGGAACGAGGTGCTCACGAGGGTGGGGGTGCCCCCATAGGGCGCGCCCCCCTGTCTCGTGGGGCCCTCGTGGCTCCCCTGATGTGCTTCTTCTGCCTATATGTCTCCATATACCCTAAAACTTCCAGAACACACAATAGATCGGGAGTTCTGCCGCCAGAAGCCTCCGTAGCCACCAAAAACCAATCTAGACCCGTTCCGGCACCCTGCCGGAGGGGGAATCCTTCTCCGGTGGCCATCTTCATCATCCCGGTGCTCTCCATGATGAGGAGGGAGTTGTTCTCCCTCGGGGCTGAGGGTATGTACCAGTAGCTATGTGTTTGATCTCTCTCTCCTGTGTTCTTGATTTGGAACGATCTTGATGTATCGCGAGCTTTGCTATTATAGTTGGATCTTATGTTTCTCCTCCCCCTCTTCTCTCTTGTAATGAATCGAGTTTCCCCTTTAAAGTAATCTTATCGGATTGAGTCTTTAAAGATTTGTGAACACTTGATGTATGTCTTGCCGTGGATATCTGTGGTGACAATGGGATATCACGTGATTCACTTGATGTATGTTTTGGTGATCAACTTGCGGGTTCCGCCCATGAACCTATGCATAGGGGTTGGCACACGTTTTCGTCGTGATTCTCCAGTAGAACTTTGGGGCACTCTTTGAGGTCCTTTGTGTTGGTTGAATAGATGTATATGAGATTGTGTGATGCATATCGTATAATCATGCCCACGGATACTTGAGGTGACATTGGAGTATCTAGGTGACATTAGGGTTTTGGTTGATTTGTATCTTAAGGTGTTATTCTAGTACGAACTCTAGGGCTGTTTGTGACACTTATAGGAATAGCCCAACGGATTGATTGGAAAGAATAACTTTGAGGTGGTTTCGTACCCTGCCATAATCTCTTCGTTCGTTCTCCGCTATTAGTGACTTTGTAGTGACTCTTTGTTGCATGTTGAGGGATAGTTTTATGATCCAATTATGTTAGTATTGTTGAGAGGACTTACACTAGTGAAAGTATGAACCCTAAGACTTGTTTCCTAGCATTGCAATACCGTTTACGCTCACTTTTATCACTTGCTACCTTGCTGTTTTTATTATTTCAGATTACAAAAACTATTATCTACTATCCATATACCACTTGTATCACCATCTCTTCGCCGAACTAGTGCACCTATACAATTTACCATTGTATTGGGTGTGTTGGGGACACAAGAGACTCTTTGTTATTTGGTTGCATGGTTGCATGAGAGAGACCATCTTCATCCTACGCCTCCTACGGATTGATAAACCTTAGGTCATCCACTTGAGGGAAATTTGCTACTGTCCTACAAACCTCTGCACTTGGAGGCCCAACAACGTCTACAAGAAGAAGGTTGTGTAGTAGACATCACCCACTACCCAACTGATATCATTGCTTGGTGCCGAAGATGATGGTGGCCGGCACCAGTTCGAGTTCATCGTTGGCCACTACTTCGCTATGGCCGGCACCGACTCGAGTTCATCCTAACATTCCCCTCTTCCGTGGAGCCCATGCGGGGTTAACGAAGGTCCTCACAACAAAAGGATCTGGCAAGACACCTGCTGTGTACACCGGCGTCGCCTCCGTGGTGGCCTTCATGGGACCCACGCGGCGGCGGCCTCCCGTGTTCTACTTCTCTTCGATGATGGCAGCAGACGCGGAGGCGCTGGCCACCGACTCGTCACTGTCCGCGCACCCGGCTTCTGTCGCTGCTTGCATGGCGCGGCCGCTGGCTTGGGAGTCTTGGCCACAGAACCGGGAGACACGGTACGAGGCGGCGGCGTGGACAGCAACAACGACGCTCGTGCGCCGCTCCTCGTCGAGCTGGCCTGGAGCGGCGAGTTGCTGAACCGCGCACCGGCTTGGGGCGGCAACTGGCTCCGTCGGGCGAGGGGAGGGAGGTGGATCAGTGAGCTGCATAGCTCGTATCCGGTGGGCTACCCAGCCGGCTTGGATGCTGAATAACTACTCTTTGTAAGCCATTGTAAGAGTGGACAAAATGGTGGAGGAGATAGGGGAGTGGCGGAGGTGTGCGATTCTTGGCCGGCGTTTGGCCTCGTTTAAATAGGAGATTAAATAGACGGCGGACGGGAGGAGCTCGGCCGGCTTTGCGTTTAACGCCGGCCCGGTCATGAACGGACGTGTGTCCAGAGTGGGTTTCTCGGCTTCCACACGGGCGGGTTTCATGGAGGCGTTTGAATGCGGCACAGAGGCGTGTTCAGCCGGGCGTGCTGCGAGTGGCGCCCTCGACTCTGACCTAGGACACCGCGTCGTTCTTCCACTGACGTGTGGGCTCTTTGGGTGCATAGCCTGCATGTCAGTGACCCAACGCAGGTAGCGCACATCAGAGGAACCCTTGGTGGGCCAGGGCAGTCAGAAGCGGGCATTTCATAAACCGATGATTGGTTGCATCTTTCATATGGTGTCTATTTTGCAGTGCTTCTAATTTGTTGAAATGCCTTCTGCTTAGTTACCACATCATAAGTGTGAATATGTCACACCATCCTGTTTTTCATACATATTCGATCCTCGCATCATGTGTTTGCCTATCATCCGAGTAGTGTTTGTCAGTATCATGCATGAATGAGTTCTGAAGAGCGAATTTTATTCCTTTTTCTTATCGGTTTGACTTCACAATGCAAAATCATTACAGCTGAAGGAAATTAGTCCGGCAGTGGATGATGGTGGTCCTTCAGAGCAACTCAAACAGGGGGTCTCTACAGATTCTACTCCGCCATCCTCCCAGCAAGATTCGCAAGACAACACAAGGCTGGACAGTCAACGTAGCTGTGTAGATGATGAGCACATCCCCCCTACTCCACCATCACAGGTGCTTGCTCTAACTTGACACTATTATATGTGGTTGCATGTTGCGTATGATGTCTAGCTTGTATTGCTTCTAACTTGAATTGCATCTGCTTACTTTACACATAATGCCTGTGAATATGACACGTGTTCCTGTTTCTAGAACATACGTGTACATGATGAACACATCTCCCCTACTCCACCTTCACAGGTGCTTGCTCTTACTTGGAACTATTATACATGGTTGCATTTTCCGTATGATGTCTAGTTTGTATTGCTTCTAATTATGTTGAATTGCATCTGCGTAGCTTACAACTTATACCTGCAACGATCACTTACCCATAAGACACATTTAACTTGGGACTGTGATGTAGGTTGCATCTTGCATTGTCTTCTAGCTTGTACTGGTTCTAATTTCTTGAAATGGCACTTACGATGAGACACTTTTTACCTGATAGAGTGATATTGGTTGCATGTTCATATGGTTCCTAGCTTTCATTTCTTCTAATTTTGTTGAAATGCCTTCCGCTTACTATTTTTTCATACATATTCCATCCTCCTATCGTACGTGTGAATATGAAACGCTGCCTTTTTTGTATATATTCCATCCTCCTATCCTGCGCTTGCCTTACATCAAAGTAGTGTTCGTCTGTATCATGCATCAACTAGTTATGCAGAGCTAATTTTATTCATCTTCTTGTGGTTTTGACTTCATAAGGCAATATCAGAAAATAGGAAGGAAAAGAATAAGTTAGGGGATGTTGGTGGTCCTCCGCACCGACGCAAACAGAGACTCTCTAGATTTGCCACTGCTACTGCTAATGAAGTTGAAGTCTCAAGTCTACATGATGAGTTCATCTCCCGTACTCCACCATCGCAGGTGTTTGCTCTATGTTGCATATGTTGGTAATTGGTTTCATGTTGCATATGTTGTCCAGCCTGTATTTCTTTTATTTTGATTAAATTGCACCTGCTGGGTTTATACGTTATACATGTGCATATGACATGGCTTTCTGTGTCTAGAATACATTGCATCTATCTATCATACCATGTTCTTACATCAAAGTACTACGGTTGTGTATCCCGCATCAGTCACTCATGATTGGATGCTTTTAACAAGGCAGTTTGATAGTGGTTGCATCTTGCATTGATTTCTACGTTGTACTGCTTCTAATTTTTCGAATTGCCACTTATGACAAGACACTTTTAACTTGGCAGAGTAATATTGGTTGCATCTTTCATATGGTGTCTAGCTTGCATTACTTCTATTTTCTTGAAAATCCTTCTGCTTAGTTTGCACATCGTAGCTGTGAATATGTCATGCCGTCCTGTTTTTCTTACATATTCCATCCTCATACGGTTGTCTTACATCAAAGTATTGCTTATATGTATCATGCATCAATGAGTTCTGAAGAGTGATTTTATTCTTTTGTGTTGTGGGTACAGCTTGACATGGCAAAGTCAAAAAAGAGCAAGGAAAATAATATAGTAGGGAGTGCTGTTACTCGTCGGGTGAAACGGAAAAGGTTCTGCCGTCAAGATTCTGCTGGTACTTATAGTGCAGTAGAAGGTCCAAGTCCACCGGCTAAATCTACAAACACAGTATCACCTGCTCCACCAGCTACAGCATCCGCTTCAACTGTACCAGCATCTCAACCAGTTACTCGTTCGTTTGCTTCAGAACTGGCCAGTTCCCAAGCTGCCTTCACACCTAACACTACTTCCGAAGCACTGTTGACACAACAGGACTTGGCAAGATTCGATGAACTCCATGAGCATCAACACCAAGACCATACCTGACCGAGTCAAGTTGCAATTGCATGCTCCTTTATATGTACTCTCACAGTTTGATGTACACTAACACTTTCCATATTCATTGTTGCACTAGCACCACGGCGCAAGCGGAAACAGACATCAGGGATAATGCTTGACAGATTAACAAAATCTAAAGGAGGAAGAATGGAGATCCATTTTGAAGCAGGTTTAAAAAGGCCACGTGATGCTACAGAGTCAGCCAAGTTAGTATCAGAGGCAGCCGTTGCCGTTAGGTGTCATGCACGTATCCTCCCAACGTGGATCCAGTACAGGAATGAGAAAGACAATACCTAGTTTAACACCTTCCTTGACCATTTATCCATAAGTAATGTTATTCATCGCAATTAGTAATATTGTCTTGCTCTGTCCCATACTTTCTAGCTTCCTCCTAATAAGACTCACATTCTTTTTTCAACAGATGAGGTTCAAGTTGGATCCGAAAGATGATGCAACTAAACAAGCATGCACTCATGTTTTTTAGTCTGCTCTGCAACAATATCGGTACCACCTTAGAAAATCTCACTTTGAAGGCAAGGCTAACAATGAAATCGCCCAAACATCTCCAATGGAATATATTACGGATGAAGAATGGACAACTCTCGTTAAACACTGGTCTGATCCAAAGTATCAGGTAGGCTATATGTATTTAATCAGACCACATATTGAACTTGTATTTATGTATGTGCCTTACAAGTGTATCTTCTTCTAGGCTAATTGTTTGAAGAACAAAACCAGCCGTTCTAAAGTGAAATTCCAACAAACAACAGGATCTCGTAGCTATATTGCACACTGCGAGGCTCTTGTAAATAGCTGCTACTTCCTTCTTTTTTGTGCCATATTATCGTATCTATATTGACTTGTTCCAAATACAAAGGAAAGCCCGTGCGGACCAAAAAGAACCTGAACCGAATGCAGTGAAAATCTTCAAGGATTGCCACACCAGCAAGATGAAGGGCATGAGCACACCAGTTCAAGCCGCTGTTGTAAGTCCTTTTACTCCTACTGCCTTGAACTGATTGGTACTGTGATGTGTTCATTTAACTACTTGGTTTGCAGCCAATGTCAGTTACTCTGTTCACTTTTATTCACAGTTGTGTTAATGTATAATTTCACCTTACATGGTTTAAAAGAGATGAAGGATATTCTTTTGGTCTTGATCTGTAATCTAGTTGTTATGTTCACGTGCGCACACAATGATAAAATGGCCTGTTTGTTTTATATCTATTTGCCCATGATATGAATGATGTCATACTATGTTCATCCTACTTTAAACCATGTCTCTTTATCCTTAGATGTCAACGAATGTGAGGAAATAGACAATACAGTAGGCATGCTACATGGACATATGTTCCAAAAGTGATTTTATTATGTAGTTGGCACTATAATACATGCTAATGTATTATAGTAGTTCACCAAAATAAGTAATGTATAAACTTTTAACCTACTTTGTTTGTTTTTGTCTCATTAGTAACTTATCTGGTACACTAATCTACAAGTTCAAACTTTCAGGAAGCTATGGAACAAATGATTGAATAGCCACAACCACCTGAAGGTGACGAGGCTACTACAGGCACAATGTCACCTCTTGCTGCAGTGCGTCAGTATCTCTCCACTAACAGTGCAAAAGCACCTTCCTACGTAATTCTGGGTTGGTTGTCAAGGTAACCTCGTCCAAATCGCCTACTGAACAAAATCTTCCTACTAGACAAAGTGATATATCTGTGCTCCAGACACAAGTCCAATCCCTAATGGACGTTGTTTCGAAAACAAGAATAGTGGTTGAGAAATGTCGTCAAGATATGAATGGTTTTGAAACCAGACTATCATACATTCGCTTCGTTGTTCAAGAGCAATGGCGGAAAAAGGTGGAGATTGTGCCGCTCCATCAGATTCTACAGCCTGAAACATTAGCACTCAGGTCAAATGATCTATGCTTCTATACATCTGATGGTGCTTTTATCTGGAAGGACTGTAAACTTTATGCCAACAGGCCTTTTATTGTATGGTTGGAATTTATTTTGTTGTGATACAACATTTATGATGCTGCCTCAGGCTGCAGTAATTACGACACTATTTTTGTATAGTGTAGGTTTATCTTAGTAATGTATTCGGCAGAAAGCTTCGTAGGAGCCCAAAATTGGAAAAATTAGGAAAATTAAAAGTGTCTTGTCATAAGTGGCAATTCGAAAAATTAGAAGCAGTACAACGTAGAAATCAATGCAAGATGCAACCACTATCAAACTGCCATGTTAAAAGCATCCAATCATGAGTGACTGATGCGGGATACACAATAGCAGTACTTTGATGTAAGAACATGGTATGATAGATAGATGCAATGTATTCTGGACACAGAAAGCCATGTCTTATGCACATGTATAACGTATAAACTCAGCAGGTGCAATTTAATCAAAATAAAAGAAATACAGGCTAGACAACATATGCAACATGAAACCAATTATCACACCGTCGGCCAATCAGAATTTTACACGTGAAAAATCGGCATTGGCCGTGGCTGTTAATGGGTTATCGGATCCAAAATCCGACCCGATAGCTTAACGGTGTTCCCTTATGGTGGATGTCACGTGTCGGTCACCCTTGACGAAAGCACTTATGTGACGCCCGATTTATCGTCATGGAAGTGGACACTTCTGTGATGATAATTCTGGCAATGTCATGGAACACTTCTACGACAGCACAGGTATGACTATATTGATTTTGTCATAAATTCTTCAAGGATGTACATGCATGACAGAAAACGCGACCTACTTTGACAAACACGTATTATCACGGAAGTGTATTTTTTTGTAGTGCCCATAGCTTGTCGTTTGGGTTCGAAAAAGCGCCGCAGTGTTTGCTTAACTAGCTTGTATCCCTTCAATATATTGAGGTTGTGCTCAGCCAACCTGCGTGGGATTCCTGGCATATCAGAAGGGTGCCAGGCGAATATGTCCCAGTTCTCGCGTAGGAACGCTCGTAGTGCGGTGTCCACCATTGGGTCCAGCTATGCACTGATGGAGGCTGTCTTCTTTGGGTCCATCGGGTGGACTTGAAATTTGACTATTTCATCTGCTAGTTTGAAGATGGATTTGGAGCGCTTGTCGAGGATTACGTCGTCCCTATCCACCGTTGAGCGCAGCGCAGTTAACTCTTTGGTCGTAAGGGCCTCAGAGAGTGCCTCAAGGGCTAGTGAGGCTGTTTTGTTTTTGGCACGGAGGGCTATATCCGTATCACTAGCGAGAGTGATAATACCGTTGGGCCCGGGCATTTTGAGCTTCATATACCCGTAATGAGGTATGGCTTGAAAGTGTGTTAATGCATCTTGCCCCAACAGGGCGTGGTATCCACTGTTGAAAGGGGCCACTTGGAAGTTTATCTCTTCGGACCGATAGTTCTCCGGCGTGCCGAATACCACATCAAGTGTGATTTTTCCTGTGCATCATGCCTCCCGACTGGGAATAATTCCTCAGAAGGTCGTGCTACTTTGATCGATACGGCTCCTATCTATTTCCATTTTACTGAGTGTATCCTCGTAGATGAGGTCTAATCCGCTGTCGCCGTCCATGAGCACCTTGGTGAGTCGAAAGCCATCCACAATTAGATTGAGAACCAAGGCTGCTGGTGCCTGGACTGGCCTGGTTTTTGGTTTGTCGCTGGCATTGAAATTTATGGCCATGTCGTTCTAAGGATTTATTGTTGCGACTTTACAGACTTCGGCGAGGTCGCGGAGTGCCCTTTTGCGTCGATTATTTGAAGAGAAAGTCTCGAAGACTGTCAATACTCTGCGGTCGTCGTGTTCTGGGGGGAGTTGTTCCGAGGTGTTTTTGGTGAGGATATCCTCGCCACTCTTGGCCACTTGCGGAGTATCCAACATGCTCTAAGGCTGTGGGTAGGTATGGTATCCGGTCTTGTGTGTATTTTGCATGGCCTATCGAGCCATCCCTCCAGAACAGTTCCGCGCTCCGTAATGGGTTTGGATTTCTTTACTGCTGTGTCGGGCGCCCCGTGAGGCTGCATCCTTATTGTCCAAACAAAAGGTTGAGTGGGAGCTGGCGGTACCAAACGAGCTGCCTGAGCTTTCCAGGCGCTTTCTTTTGCGCAATACTTCTGTACTATTGTTGCCAAGTCGGTGAAGTGTAATACGTGACGGCGGTTGATAGCATTGAGGATTCCTTCGTCCATAAAATTACTATGGAATATTGAGATCGCGTCTTCGTCGCGGCAATCTTTTATCTTGTTCTTGACAAGGAGGAATCTAGCCCAAAAGTGATGGACTGTTTCCTGAGACTGCTGCCGTAGGTATGTGAGACCGCGTATATCTAGGTGGGCGGGTGGATTTAAATCTGAACCCTATCCCAATTTGGGATCCGGAGTTTGAGAAATTTCCGAGCTTAATAGTTCGGGCTTCGGGAGATCGACCGATTTTTTAGGTCTACCGTCTGATTCCAAGTTCGGAGTACAAGGCATGTCGTTCTGTGGACAGGTATCCGGCTCTTCGAGCTCGGAGATCCGAACATAGTTCGTCCTCAGGATAGAGGGAGAGTTGTTGTTTTGCTCCTCCACTACCACTATCTGATGGGTGATCGATGGAGATTTGATTTCTCTATGATCGGGTTTAAGCTCAATCCGACCGTAGTCTGTAGCGACCCCCAAAGCGGTGATGTGATCCAGGAGTTCATTCAAGGATGATAATTCCGTTGGATCCATCTGTTTGGAGTATTCGGAGGCAATTTTTGATGACCCAAGAAGTCATCATTGGCTCACCGACGGAACGGGCGGTCATGATAAAGCCACCCAACCGGAGGGTTTGGCCTGAGGCCAGGGCTCCATCGGCAGTTATGTTGTCCTTGATCACAAGGCGAGCCATCAACCCGGACTTCGACGTCACAGTGGAACTCACAATGAAAGCACCAATGTCGGTGTCAAAACCGGCGGATCTCGGGTAGGGGGTCCCGAACTGTGCGTCTAAGGTTGATGGTATAGGGAACACAATGTTTGCCCAGGTTCGGGCCCTCTCGATGGAGGTAAAACCCTACGTCCTGCTAGATTAATATTGATGAGTATGGGGGTTACAACCCTAGAAGTCTAGCCTATCTGATTATGATTGTCCCTACGGACTAAACCCTCCGGTTTATATAGACACCGGAGGGAACTAGGGTTGTACAAAGTCGGTTACATAGAAAGGAAATAGTACATCCGACCACCTAGCTTGCCATCCACGCAAAGGAGAGTCCTATCCGGACACAGGAGAAAGTCTTCTATCTTGTATCTTCATGGCCCAATAGTCTGGCCCATGTCCAACAGGTCGGACGCCCGAGGACCCCTTAGTCCAGGACTCCCTCACCTGGCGCAGCCCTCCCCCTCTCCAACACCTCCTCCTCCTCCTCCATAGTGCTTGGCGAAGCCCTGCCGGAGAACTGCAAGCTCCACCACCACGCCGTCATGCTGCCGGAGCTCTCCCTCAACTTCTCCTCTCCCCTTGCTCGATCAAGAAGGAGGAGACGTCCCCAAGCTGTACATGTGTTGAACGTGGAGGCGCCATCCGTTCAGCGCTTGATCGGATCTTCCGCGATTTGAATCGCCGCGAGTACGACTCCATCAACCGCGTTCTTGTAACGCTTCCGCTTAACGATCTTCAAGGGTATGAAGATGCACTCCCTCTCTCTTGTTGCTAGCATATCCTAGATTTATATTGAATTATTGCTACATTACCCAACAGGCAGATCATCCTTCAGTGTCGACATGATTCTATCGAGGAAGCACGTGCAGGTCATGGCCTATTGCCTAGTCCACAGCAGAGGGTAGATCTCCCTTCACCATCGACACTTTCCGCTCCCAAAGCATGCATGTGCAGGTCGCGGCCTTCTGCCGGTGGAATGGTGTGGGTGGTGCATAGGACGAGAGCGAGCACTAAGCACAACAAGGTCGGTCGAAGGTTGGAAAGCACCATATGCGCACTTGGAGACTGGAGAGTGAGCTAGCTAGCTATTTCACACGTCGAATTGAGTGTCCACCTCATGACGTCATTATATACGGTCTTGGTGTGAAGGAGAGAGTGCTTGATCAACAAGTTCAGTAGCTCCATTAGAATATGTGAGCAAAATTCGCCCAACCGCCTCCACTGACGAGCTTCCTTCAGTCTGTAGTTGGAACCGAATTCTATTCCAATCTGCTTATGATTTAAATGGCCAAGGCCTAAAACGAGCCCACATAATTTGTATCACCTTCTATCAATGACTACCTAGGTGCAGTTGTGTGTCCCCTAAGGATGGCAATTTTACCCATGGACATGGATATCCATGGATATCCGTCCCAAATGGACAGGGTCTGGATATGCTTTTGTGTCCATGGACGCCGCCCAAACCCGACATGATTGCTCGTGGGTAGGGCATGGATATAATCTTGTACCCATGGATATATCCAAACCCGATCTGATAGTATGACTTAATGGGCCAAAATCTGCTATCCCTACCGCACAGTCACATGTCCCACTGCAATTTTACACTTTGTTATCTAAAACATGTAAAAGAAATTGCACAATCTCCGTCATAACTTTTATTAGTTGACATTCAATCCCCTCCGTAACATACTCCAACGCCCCTTCCCTTATTTTCATATCGTTGTTAAATGACTCATCATTCACAACTATTAGAAAAATACTAAATGCTCTTAGCTTTTTAGTGGACGTTGATTTACCATAAGTTGATGTTTAGCATAAGTGAGGCCTAGCCTGCCACAAGGTGAAGAATGGAGGAGCTTATGTTAACATTGTGTTTTGTGTTATTTATATGTCTTGAGAGGACCCAATGGATATCCAGTGGATATGGATATCCATCGGGTTTGGACATGGACAAAATTTATCACCCATGGTTTTTTTTCATGGATGGACAAAGACTGTCTTCATTGATATGGATTTAATATTGTTCAACCCAATCCAAACCCGACCCATTGCCATCCTTAGTGTCTCCTCTTTTAGTCAATTAGCAAAGTGTTTGGTATAGCGGTGCGTCCCAGAGGCATTTCCTATGAAAGTGGTGGTCTTAATTCCTAGGTCGGAGGTGCTTAATTTTTTTCTTTCATTTTAGGGAAAGCCTCAATGGTGCATTTTATTGATGCTTCAAAATAGTTACAACGCTTATTTCATCCAAAATAATAAAACTAGGGGGATTGTCATCCCAAAAAACAGAAGAGTTTGAAGTAACACTGGTACAATGACGTGCTATACAAACAGTTTTAAACCCCTTTCCGCGACGGCATTTGGAACCATCACCAAGTGAGTGTGGGCGATAGGGGGGTCCTTCCCACATGACCCAGAAATCGTCGGGGATAGGCCCTCCTGGGACACATGCTGGGGCCGTGTGCGATCGGGTGAGGCATCGAAATCCAATCATTTCCGTAGGTATGTACATCCCACACGGCAATCTGAGAAAATCATTTCCATAGGTATGTACATCCCACACGGTGAATCCCAGAAAATCATTTTCGTAGGTATGTATATCCCACACGGTGAATCCCAGAAAATCATTTCCATAGGTATGTACATCCCACATGGTGAATCCTAGAAAAACATTTCCGTACGTATGTATATCACACACTGTTCTTTGTGTGGAAACGTTTGTGCAAGGTGGCCTAACGCAAATAGTTTGCTACCGGAAGCCGTGTGTGATTGTTAGTTGATCGAACACACCTACTTTCTAGAAACTGTGCGGGTTGTTTGAGTTCATCGCCCACGGTTTTGTCTGAGTAACCGTCTTCAATAGAAAACCCCAATAAGCAGGGTAATTAGCCTATTATTGATAATACACGTACTAATCAAACCGATACTTCTTATAAAACACGCCAGATATTTCATATCCGTATAAAAGCAACCAGGATTTCATAATCGAATTACATCAGACAGCTTCGGCACTTAATTAGGCCATTACACAACAGCACCAAGTTTCATATGCTGCATCAAAAACCTTTGGAAAGTAGCATCATACACGGTAAATAGACAGATGAATCTCATTGGGAAACTGCAGAAGCGGAAGGCAAATATTGAGCCTTTAGTGATGTTGAATGTCCTTGCAACTTTAGGCCAGTGGCTATGGATAATTGCCCACCCAACCTTCGTCCTCGTCAGAAAGACTTCAATATTGTACCATGGGTGTTGAATGAATACCTTCCTCGCCTCTTGACCATGCATGTGGTTTGAGAGGTAATCATCGGTGAACTGCTTTGAAAAGTACTGAAAACAAAGCTATGCATAAATCGCTGTTTTAAATTTTGAAATGGCGCAAGGGGTAAAAACAAGGTAAAAGAGTTGGTACCATCCTATAGTTGACTGATGTCTTCTTCATTGTTCAAACAAAGATCTTGTTGTTATTCGTCGCAAGTTTTTTCATCCTAACAATCTTTCTGAGTTTCTTGACTTGACTGATATTCATGGACATCTCATTTCCCCATATGCAAAATGGGTCAAACAGTTGGTCTAAGCCTCTGACAGCAGGACCTACATGTGTAAGACCAAATTGTCAGAAACCTAAATATTAGAATGATTCCTGCAACTGCACAATAATGTGCTATTAGCCAAAGGACCTTGCTTGAACAAACCTCGATGGTAAACCGCAGTGTCTCCCATTGTTTCCCTGCAACACACATAAGGAAGATCTTGATCAGGTTAACTGAGAGTTGCCATACTATCGGTAGAATATGTATTGAGTACAACCAAATTCTATTGGTGTCACATCCATAACAATACAAAATTGTACCCACCGAAAATGAAAATCAAATTGCAGAACTGAACCAAACAGTTAAATGGACAGCAGACCAAATGAACCAAAATAGTTAACTGAGCATCACATTGCAGAATGGAAACATGTACTAGAAGATAAGACAGTTAACAAAACAAAGAATGCTTGAGAACAGTACTACGAAATGTAGCAATTGTTGGACCAAAGTGTTAACGGAACATTACATTTTAGAGGACCAAACTATTAACTGAAAATCAGATTGCATATTAACATTACAGAGGACAAATCACTAGAAGGCACTGGTGGTGGCCTTGAGAAAACAACACGAACTGTATTTTAAAGTAGAAAACTGCATGGCGGTGTCGACGGTGGCCTTGAAGGCGAGGTGCTCCTCCAAGATCTGGCGGTCGACACGCATGGCAGCCATAGAGACCTCGTGCACGTGTGCGGCCGCATGCTACTGAGCTCCATGTTATACTGTGTGCAAAATGGCTATTGGCGGCGCTTAATTGGAGGAGGGGAGCAGTGATTTCGGTGGAAGGTGTCGCGCCATCGGTCGGGGCATGTGGGACGGGAAAGGAGGAGGATCGTGTGGGTGGGTGTGGATTACCTGACCATATCGACGAGGCCGCGCAGCAAGAAGAAGGATCAGCGGCGAGGAGGCCACACAACAAGAAGAAGGGTCAGCGGCGAGGAGGCCGCGCAACAAGAAGAAGGGTCGTCGGCGAGGAGGCGGCGCTACAAGAAGAAGGGTCGCCAGCGAGGAGGCGGCACTGCAAGAAGAAGGGTAGCCGGCGAGGAGGCGGCGCTGCAAGAAGAAGGATCGTCGGTGAGGAGGCTGAGCTGCTAGTAAGCAGCAGTGAAGATTTGAACTTGGAAATCAAGGAGGAAAAGTGGGAATGTGGCTTTTGGTAGGAGGGAGGGCTGGGAGATAGATATTTCCACGGTGGCAAAAAATTTTGCTCGATGCTGCGAGAAACCGGCGCACAAGTGTGGTTCAAGCGGGGGCGGTGGACTGTAGACGACGAAGCTTCCTGCGTAAGCCACACAAGACGGTGCGCCAAGATATTTTATATCGCATCCCACACGATTCTTTCTAGTAAACTGTTTGTCGTATACATGATTTTTTCGTTATGTTTTGAAAGACAAAATGGTGTTACAGAGGGAAAGGATGGTGTTTGAATTGCTAGAACATTTACGTACAGCGAACATGCAACTAGTACATGAGTGTCGTGCCAAATTTTGGAATTATTCCGGGTTCGTTTGGCATTTTTATGCATTAATTGAGTTTCTGGGCATTTAATGTGCATAATTCAAATTTGAACTACAAGCACATGCTCCAATGCAACAAAGTTTGTTGAAAAATCACATGTGTGCCTTTGGGTGAATTTATAGGTCCCATGCAAGAAATGGGAATGAAATTCAAACATCTGGGCGTCGTGGCTCGGCCGGAAAGATTGAGAAACTTGGTTTTTTAATTCCTATAAATCCAAAACACGCCTGAAAATCATGAAACTTGGCATGGTGTCATGACATGGCACCAACATGCTGCAGTAATTTTTTTGGCCGAATTAGGACAAGCTTTGGTGTAAGCTTCTTGCAGACCGGAGCTTCCCTCAAGAAGGCTCGTGGTTCTGAGAGGGAACGTGTCACCTCCGTGTGCGAAACGAGATACGTACACTGCCTTCTCCCGCCTTAATTTTTTTACATAGGCAGATTAGACCAAATAGAAGTATTGTGCTAATTTTTCAAATTATTCCGGGTTCGTTTGGCTTTTTATACCTTAATTGAGTTTCTGCGCATTTAATGTGCATAATTCAAATTTGAACTACAAGCACATGCTCGAGTGCACCAAAGTTGGTTGAGAAATCACATGTGTGTCCTTGGGTGTATTTATAGGTCCCATGCAAGAAATGGGAATGATATTCAAACATCTGGGCGTCGTGGCTCGGCCGGAAAGATTGAGAAACTTGATTTTTTAATTACTGTAAATCCAGAACACGCTTGAAAATCATGAAACTTGTCATGGTCTCATGACATGGCCCCAACATGCTGTGGTAAATTTTTTGGCCGAATTGGGACAAGCTTTGGTCTAAGCTTCTCGCAAACCGGAGCTTCCCTCAAGAAGGCTCGTGGTTCCGAGAGGGAACGTGTCACCTCCGTGTGTGAAACGAGATACATACACTACCTTCTCCCGCCTTAATTTTTTTACATAGGCTGATTAGACCAAATATAAGTATCGTGCTAATTTTTGGAATTATTTTGGGTTCGTTTGGCCTTTTTTATACATTAATTGAGTTTCTACACATTTAATGTGCATAATTCAAATTTGAACTACAAGCACATGCTCTTGTGCACCAAAGTTGGTTGAAAAATCACATGTGTCCTTGGGTGTATTTATAGGTCCCATGCAAGAAATGGAAATGAAATTCATCTGGGCATCGTGGCTCGGCCGGAAAGATTGAGAAACTTGGTTTTTTAATTCCTGTAAATCCAAAACACGCCTGAAAATCATGAAACTTGTCATGGTGTCATGACATGGCACCAACATGCCGCGGTAATATTTTTGGCCGAATTGGGACAAGCTTTGGTGTAAGCTTCTTGCAAACCGGAGCTTCCCTCAAGAAGGCGCGTGGTTCCGAGAGGGAACGTGTCACCTCCATGTGTGAAATGAGATATGTACACTGCCTTGTCCCGCCTTAATTTTTTTACACAGGCAGATTAGACCAAATAGAAGTATCGTGCTAATTTTTGGAATTATTTCGGGTTTGTTTGGCCTTTTTTATACATTCACTACTGCAGGATACTGCTAACGCGACACTACGATCAGAGACCCTTTGCCGAAACTGTGTGCGATGCAACAATCGCAAACGGTGCTGTTAAAAAACCATCAAAAAAGGTGCAAAACATTTGCGCTGGAGGATGCATCAAACACGCTTCAGATTTTATTTGCATGTGCAATGCAGGACACACGGTTAATTCATTCAAACTGTCTGCGATGAGGCAGAACAACAGAAACGGGCAACCATAACAATGTGTGTGCGATGCAGGACACACGGTTAATCCAGTTGAACTGTTTGCGATGAGGTAGAACAACATAAACGGGCAAGCCATATCTATGTGTGTGGGTGCGATATACGACATACGGTTAACTCGGATGAACTTTTATCGATTAGAGAACACAACAGAAATGGTTCAACTTAACAAGATGTGTGTGATATGCGGCATACAGTTCACATGGATGAACTGTTTGCGTTGAGCCAAAAGAACACAAACGAGTCATGTAAACAAGATGTGTGTGATACGTGGCAAACAGCCAACAGTTTGCGATGTGAAATTACAACACAAACGATCAATGCGGTTACTTCGTGTGCGATTATGTGTATACAAAAAACTTTGAAAAATGCAAACTAGTTGCTTGCGGTGGCAGAGTATCGCACACGATGCGTCTGCGAGTACTCGTGTGCGATGATTAGTATGTTACACATACGTTTCCTTATGTTAACATGTGTGTGAATTTGCAATATGGACAGTTAATCTGCAAATGCCTTCTGGCCATCGGGCACACGCTTAAACTCAATGAACTATGTACGATAGTAATACTTTCCATGAAAATTTATGAACCTGGGTAACAGCATTTGAGTAACATATATATAGTGGTTATACTATTCGACAAAAGGAGGATCTTCGTAACACGGTTTTGACAACCATATGGTCCATATCTACATACTTAACATATATAGTAACAACAAGCACATTTTAAGAGGCCGAGGGCCAACAACAACAACTATCCACTGGAAGCAGCTTGATCACGGCGACTCGGCATCTCGTCAGTAAAAAGTAAGAGCCCTCCTGTGCCTTGGTAGATCATGAGTAGAACAATGTCTCCAATTTTCCAATATGGATGCATTGCCACGAGAAGTGAGAACTTGTTAATTTGAATGGTTCCATTTCTGCGGGAAATGCAGTACCTTGCAATCACTTTGGCGTTATTAGCAGGCACAACTGTAATTCGACCATGCTGGGAAATAGATCCAGGAACTGCTACAGGGGGCAATTTCTGTTGACATGTAGAATAAAAACAATTGTAACATATCGCTGAAGATATATATATAGTTTATGAGCATCAACATTAAAATAAGACTTTTTACCAGCGTTTTGTGCACACAATTGGTCTTGTTCAGTGTGTTCACCATAGGTCTAATTAATCCCATCCAAAATCCAGCGTTCATACGCTGTGCTATCTCTATCAGATTATCAACAAAGTTTATGACATGCTTCAAGTCCTTCCATTGAAATTTGGTACGCTTAGTAACATACAGGTCGTTCACTATGCATCCAACATATCCTGCTTAAAAGGTGGAAAGGTATTATCTAGTCAGAACATGGCAGAAGAATATTTAGTGCGCATAAATTGGTAAATAGAATTTGTTGCTGCGTAGGAATGGAGTGAGATTATGATATCACAATTGGTTGCTTAAATAGTGATCAATTGGTTTCTTAAATAGTAATATGACAGCAAGGAGAAAGTTGAAAGGACACTAACCTCGATCAGACTTTGATCAGCTGATGACGTGGGGGAAGTAAACATCCATGTTAATTAGACCAGACTGTGGTGCACACACTAGAATTTTATTGCCAGCTTTCAGTTCATAACACTTAGACATTTTTCTCCAAAGGTCCGCATTCAAATAGGAGTGGCCATCTTTATCAAGTTTTACGCTAACTGTCATTGTAAATCCATGCTGCGTTGTCAATATGACATCCTGGGAGTCATCGGCAAAGTAAAGCCCAAGATTACCTTCTGCTCGTGTTCTTGCAAAGCAAGGGATGTACTGCTTGAAATGAAAATTAAGATCGTAAATTAGATATATTGAAATAACAGAGCAAGATGCAAATATGGAAGTAACTGATAGAACAGATCCATATATATATATATATATAGAGAGAGAGAGAGAGATGAAATACAAAAATATAGAATAAAAAATAGATAATGTAACAAAGATTTGATGCAAATATATAGATAATGTAGCAACATACGGTATATGTTCACAAATTTAGGCCATGCCGACCGTGGTCGGTTGAGATTGAACATACCGAGCACTCTCTGAAGTCATCCGGAATGGTGAGATAGAACTTCGTTTCCGACTGGCCACGACCATAGTTTCCCGATTTGTGCTCGCACTATGGACACATGAATGAACACCCATGAATCAGCTAGAACAAAAATGATTCAACGACGATTTCCGCTGGTTGATTAACAGTGACGGACGGACTGCGATAAGAGGTGAGTGAATATTTTTCTAATTAATTTGATTACCTTCTCCATGAGAAAAATCCCCGGCCCAATCCCGCAGAAAACCCCAGTCGACCAGAGTCTAGAATGTCGGTTCAGATAGGCGGCGGAAAACTATGGAGGCGAAATCCGGTGACGTTTGGAGTGCGACCTACGCCCGCCACTAACAGCCGTCGAGCTTAGGGTGCAGAGTTGCGGAGGATTCCATGGCGAGTGAGTGGGGACGAAGTGGGCGAGGGTTTTCTTTTCCTTTTGCATGTGTGAGTGAACACACACGGTTCGCAGAGGCGACGGAGATGAATCGTGTGCGATATTAAATCACCGAGATTGAATGGGAACCCAAATTTCCTTTGTCTTTCATCCATGAGTTTTTTTCTACGATGAACATAAACCTTGCTAATCACCGTGTTCAAACTTGACACTTTTCCGGGTTCATTTACAATATTAAGGGGATTATGTGCATTTTGTAGGCATTAATGCACGTAATTCAAATTCAAACAATCGGTGCATGAAAGGGTGCACAAGAACGGTCTGGAAAACCATGCTCGTGCTATTTAGTACATTCTCATGTCTTTTACAAGGAATGGGCAAATATTTCAAGGAAATGTGTGGTAATAGTCAACCATAAACGCATCGTTTACTGGGTTAACAACTATACAAAAATGAAATACATGCTTGGAAAACACATGACGGCTGGTGTGGTGCCATGTTATGACCTCACCATGCCTTTGTAAAAATGTCGTCATGCATGTCTTTCATAAAACAAACCATCACCGAGGAAGTTTCATGGTTTCGTGGGGGAAATCACCAAGATTGAAGGGGGGGTCCAAATTTCCTTTGTCCTTTCTCCACGAGTTTTTTTCTATGATGAACATACAACCTGCAAATCATTGTGTTCAAATTTGGCACTTTTGTGGGTTCATTTGCCATATTTAGGGGATTATGTGCATTTCCTAGGCATTAATGCACATAATTCAAGTTCAAACAATCGGTGCATGAAAGGGTCCACAAGAACGGCCTGGAAAACCTTGCTCGTGCCATTTAGTAAATTCTCATACCTTTTAGAAGGAATAATGGATAGATATTTCGTTGAAATGTGTGGCAATAGTCAGCCACAAATGTTTGTTTGTTGGTTTTTCAACTATAGAAAAAATGAAAGAAATGCTTACAAAACATGACGCCTGTCATGGTGGCATGGTATGACCTCACCATGCCCTGGTAAAAATTTGAGAAGGTTTGGCTTATGTCGTCATGCATGCCCTTCATAAATCGAACCATCACCGAGGAAGTTCCATGCTTTCGAGAGGGAAAATCCCCAAGATTGAAGGGGAATCCAAATTTCCGTCCTAGTTTGTCATTCAGTTTTTTTCCAATGATCAACATACCGCCTCAAATGCAACATGTTCAAATTTGACATTTTCCCAGGCTCATTTACCATATTTTGGGGATTATGTGCATTTCTAGGCATTAATGGACATAATTCAAATTCAAACAATCGATGCATGAAAAGGTGCACAAGAACAATCTGGAAAACCATGCTCGTGTTATTTAGTACATTCTCATGCCTTTTACAAGGAACAGATAGATATTTCAAGGAAATGTGTGGCAATAGTCAACCATAAACGTGTCGTTTACTCGGTTAACAACTATAAAAATAATGAAACACATGGATGGAAAACATAACGCCTGGCGTGGTGCCATGGTATGGCCTCACCATGCCCTGGTAAAAATGGGAGAATGTTTTCCTTATGTCGTGATGCGCCCTTTCATAAATCGAACCATCACCGAGGAAGTTTCATGGTTTCAAGGGGGAAATCACCAAGATTGAAGGGGGGGGGGTCCAAATTTCCTTTGTCCTTTGTCCTTTGTCCATGAGTTGTTTCTACGATGAACATACAACCTACAAATCACCGTGTTCAAATTTGGCACTTTTCCGGGTTCATTTGCCATATTTAGGGGATTATGTACAAATCACAGACAGATTTTTTGATGAAATGTGTGGCAATAGTCAACCACAAATGTTTGTTTGTTGGGTTTTCAACTATATAAAAATGAAATAAATACTTAAAAACATGACGCCTGGCATGGTGCCATGGTATGATGTCACCATGCCCTAGTAAAAATTTGAGAAGGTCTAGCTTATGTCGTCATGCATGCCCTTCATAATTCGAACCATCCCCGAGGAAGTTCCATGCTTTCGAGAGGGAAATCCTCAAGATTGAAAGGGAATCCAATTTTTTTCGTTCTTTGCCCTAGAGTTTTTTTTGTACGATGAACATACACCCTGCAAATCACCATGTTCAAATTTGGCATTTTTCCGGGCTCATTTACCATATTTAGGGATTATGTGCATTTTCTAGGCATTTAGCGCATATAAATCTAATCCAGCTACAGGTGCACGGGTGTGATGTGAGGGACGTGGGTTGTCGTTCGATCGTGGCGCATCCAACGGTGCACACGCGCGATCCGCGTGGCTGGGGTTCCGACCAATCATAACGCAGACATAATAGGCTCAGCGCACACTGTTTCCAGAAGCGACGGAGATGAACCGTGTGCGGTAATGAACGAGCAAAATTGTAAGGGAAGCCAAATTTCTCTTGACGTTTGTCATTGAGTTCTTGAATACCACCGCATTGTACGGCTGCCCGGCCCCTCCATCCCAGAGCTCTCTCCAGGCGTCGTCCATGGCACCGCGGCACACAGTAACTGGTAAGGAAGCGATGGCATCCCGCCGCGCCGCGTTCCTCGCCGCCCGCGACCGCACACATGCCAAGGAAGCGATGGCATCTCTCTACGCCGAGTTCATCGCCGTCGGTGGCCAGACAGTTATATGGGCGGACTTTGAGCCTGCCATGGCCGAATGGGTGGTGGATCTAGAGGCGGCCAAAGCCGCACAGAAGGAGCAGAAAAGGCAGAAAGCAGTCAAGAAAAGAGAGTCCCGCCTCCGCAAGAAAAAAGAGGCCGCTCGCCGTGGTGAGGAGATCTTGGCAGAGATCGAAGCACGCTGGGCTGCCGCCTACAAGGCCGGGAAGGAGAACGCCGACGTCTGGCCAGCATGCCCTGATGGCAGCATGTGAGAAGTAGTTTAAGTTTGTAGTATTAGAGCAAATTACTAGTAGTACTTTAAGTTTGTAGTATTAACGTACAATGTCGGTAAGAACATCCTTTGAGGGCTTTGAGCATTGATTAGCATGTGTGCCCATGTGCGTTTATTTTGCGTTAATCATTAGAAGATCACAAAACACACGGTTTCTATGCCATACTTGTGTGCGTTTTTTTGCGTTAATGACCCATAAGTCAGTTAACTGTGCGATATTTACTAATAAACCAGGCGTACCATTGACCGAAAAAAATCAAGTACACGTGTACATTTTTTTGGAGACGGGATCTGCCTACTTTCTTTTTTTCTCGCACACGAGTATTTTATGCGCTTCGTCTGCGTTGTGTGTTTTCCCCGCCCAAGTTTCAAGTTTCGCACTGAAATTTTCATTAGGCACGCGATTTTAGAATTTATTCCTCCAGCCACATCCCCTTCCCCTCAGTATCCTCCTCCCTCGCCCCTCCCGCTACCGGAATCTCAAACCGCCGCCACCGGAACCACAGCTTCAACCACATCTACGTTCTGCTCGGATCTAGTCAGGTAACCCACCAATCTCTATCACGTCTCCGGCCTGATTGCTTAAATGGCGTCTGTGAAACATCCTCATGCCTCCAAATCCCCCCGCCAGGAGCTGATAGCGGTCCATGGCGCGATGGCCGCTGTGCGTGTTGACCTGGAGGAACACCTCGCCTCCGCCTCCGCTGCCGCCACCGACATGGTGCAGGATCCGGCCCAGATTTAGTCCCCCAGCGACTACCCCCCAGGACTTAACAGGTAAGGTCTGACCAGCTAAATCTTACCAATACCACTTGCAATGGCTATGATATTTACGGTTGATGTATTAAGCTTGTTCGTGCCTTGTTTATTTCAGTACTGCACATTGTGTGATGTTCAAATATTACCGTGTCCAGCTCAATTTCACCAATACCAGCAACAAACTTACAATACATGACTCAGGATATCACTGGAGATGCTGCCCATTTGCTATTTTTAGTGGATGCTAACCCTGTTGTACTTAACGTGCCCGTCCATGTACTTATGCAGGGTCATAATGGCCGATGCTTTTGTTTGCCGTCAAGGTGAGCTGCATCCGATGTCTTACAGTATTTCACATACGTTGTACAATTACAGTTTAACTTCTACCATTCACTGGTTGCCTGTAGGTACACATGTCAGTGGCATTGATCCACACTTCGTCCTGGAGGAACAGCTCGCCTCCGCCGTCGCTGACTTTGGGCGAGCTCTGGCCAAGATGAAGTGCCCCAGCAACTACCTCTTAGGACTTACTAATACATCTCCAACATATCTATAATTTTTGATTGTTCCATGCTATTATATTATCTGTTTTGGATGTTTAATGGGCTTTAATATGCATTTTTATATTATTTTTGGGACTAACCTATTAACCAAAGGCCTAGTGCAAATTGCTGTTTTTTGCCTATTTCAGTGTTTCGCAGAAAAGGAATATCAAAGGGAATCCAAACGGAACGAAACCTTCGCAAGGATCTTTCTTGGAACAAACGCAACCCAGGAGACTTGGAGTACAAGTCTGGAAGTCCGCGAAGCTTCCATGAGGCAGGGGGCGCGTCCAGGGGGGTAGGCGCGCCCCCACCCTCGTGGGCCCCACGGAGCTCCACCGGTGTACTTCTTTCGCCTATATATACCCATGTACCCTAAAAACATCCAGGAGAGCCACGAAACCACTTTTCCACCGCTGCAACCTTCTGTACCCATGAGATCCCATCTGGGGACCTTTTCCGGCGATCTGCCGGAGGGGGAATCGATCACGGAGGGCTTCTACATCAACACCATAGCCTCTCCGATGATGTGTGAGTAGTTTACCACAGACCTTCGGGTCCATAGTTATTAGCTAGATGGCTTCTTCTCTCTCTGGTTCTCAATACAAAGTTCTCCTCGATGTGTGAGTAGTTTACCACAGACCTTCGGTTCCATAGTTATTAGCTAGATGGCTTCTTCTCTCTCTTTGGTTCGTAATACAAAGTTCTCCTCGATATTCTTGGAGATCTATTCGATGTAATACTCTTTTGTGGTCTGCTTGCCGAGATCCGATGAATTGTGGGTTTATGAATTTGATTATCTATGAATATTATTTGGTTCTTCTCTGAATTCTCATATGCATGATTTGATAGCTTTGCAAGTCTCTTCGAATTATCGGTTTAGTTTGGCCTACTAGATTGATCTTTCTTGCAATGAGATAAGTGCTTAGCTTTGGGTTCAATCTTGCGGTGGCCTTTCCCAGTGACAGCAGGGACAGCAAGACACGTATTGTATTGTTGCCATGAAGGATAAAAAGATGGAGTTTATATCATATTGCTTGAGTTTATCCCTCTACATCATGTCAGCTTGCCGAATGTGTTACTCCGTTCTTATGAACTTAATACTCTAGATGCATGCTAGATAGCGGTCGATGTGTGGAGTAATAGTAGTAGATGCAGAATCGTTTCGGTCTACTTGACACGGACGTGATGCCTATATTCATGATCATTTCCTTAGATATCATCATAACTATGCGCTTTTCTATCAATTGCTCAGCAGTAATTTGTTCACCCACCGTAATATATGTTATCATGAGAGAAGCCACTAGTGAAACCTATGGCCCCCGGGTCTAATTTACATCATATAAGTTTCCGATCTATAGTTCTAGTTTACTATTTATTTTGCAGTCTTTATTTTCGAATCTATACAACAAAAATACCAAAAATATTTATCTTATTATCTTTATCAGATCTCACTTTTGCAAGTGGCCGTGAAGGGATTGACAACCCCTTTATCGCGTTGGTTGCAAGGTTCTTGATTGTTTGTGCAGGTACTAGGCGACTTGCGTGTAGTCTCCTACTGGATTGATACCTTGGTTCTCAAAAACTAAGGGAAATACTTATGCTACTTTGCTGCATCACCCTTTCCTCTTCAAGGGAAAACCAATGCATGCTCAAGAGGTAGCAAGAAGGATTTATGGCGCCGTTGCCGGGGAGATCTACGCTCAAGTCAAGACATACCAAGTACCCATCACAAACTCTTCTCCCTCGCATTACATTATTTGCCATTCGACTCTCGTTTTCCTCTCCCCCACTTCACCTTTGCCGTTTTATTTGCCCTTTTTTCGTTCACCTCTTTTCACTTGCTTCTTGTTTGCTTGTGTGTTGGATTGATTGTTTGTCACGATGGCTCAAGATAATACTAAATTATGTGACTTTTCGAATACCAACAACAATTATTTTATTAGCACTCCGATTGCTCCTATTACCGACGCTGAATCTTGTGAAATTAATGCTGCTTTGTTGAATCTTGTCATGAAAGATCATTTTTCCGGCCTTCCTAGTGAAGATGCCGCTACCCATCTAAACAACTTTGTTGATTTGTGCGATATGCAAAAGAAGAAAGATGTGGATAATGATATTGTTAAATTGAAGCTATTTCCGTTTTCACTTAGAGATCGTGCTAAAACTTGGTTTTCTTCTTTGCCTAAAAATAGTATTGATTCATGGAATAAGTGCAAAGATTCTTTCGTCTCTAAGTATTTTCCTCCTGCTAAGATCATCTCTCTTAAAAACGATATTATGAATTTTAAGCAACTTGATCATGAGCATGTTGCACAAGCTTCGGAGAGGATGAAATTAATGGTACGTAATTGCCCTACACATGGTTTGAATTTATGGATGATTATACATAATTTTTATGCTGGATTGAATTTTTCTTCTAGAAATCTTTTAGATTCGTCCACGGGAGGCACTTTTATGGAAATCACTTTCGGAGAAGCTACTAAACTCCTAGACAATATTATGGTTAATTGTTCTCAATGGCACACCGAAAGATCCACTAGTAATAAAGTTCATTCTATTGAAGAGATTAATGTTTTGAGTGGAAAGATAGATGAACTTATGAAATTGTTTGCTAATAAGAGTGTTTCTTCTGATCCTAATTATATGCCTTTGTCCACTTTGATTGAGAATGAATCTATGGATGTGAATTTTGTTGGTAGGAAATTTTTTGGTAACAAGGCGTATAGAGGAAATTTTAATTCTAGGCCGTTTCCTAGTAATTCCTCTAATAATTATGGTAATTCCTACAACAACTCTTATGGAAATTTTAATAAGATGCCCTCTGATTTTGAGACTATTGTTAAATAATTTATGAATTCGCAAAAGAATTTCAATGCTTTGCTTGAAGAAAAATTGCCTAAGATTGATGAGTTGGCTAGGAACATGGATAGAATTTGTCTTGATGTTGATTCTTTGAAACTTAGATCTATTCCACCTAAGCATGACATCAATGAGTCTCTCAAAGCCATGAGAATTTCCATTGATGAGTGCAAAGAAAGAATCGCTAGGATGCGTGCTAAAAAAGATTGCTTTGTGAAAGCGTGTTCTTCTAGTTTTCATGATAATAATGATGAAGATCTAAAAGTTACTGATGTGTCTCCTATTAAATCTTTGTTTTCCAATATGAATCTTGATAAAGATGGGACTGGAGATGAGTCACCTTTAGTTAAAAGGCGTCCCAATGATTCAGAGTTTTTAGATCTTGATGCTAAAATTAATAAAAGTGGGATTGAAGAGGTCAAAACTTTACATAGCAATGAACCCACCATTTTGTATCTCAAGGAATTTAATTATGATAATTGCACTTTGATAGATTGTATTTCCTTGTTGCAACCCGTGTTAAATTCTCCTCATGCTTATGATCAAAATAAGGCTTTTACTAAACATATCGTTGATGCTTTAATGCAATCTTATGAAGAAAAGCTTGAACTAGAAGTTTCTATCCCTAGAAAACTTTTTGATGAGTGGGAACCTACCATTAAAATTAAGATCAAAGATCATGAATGCTATGCTTTATGTGATTTGGGTGCTAGTGTTTCCACGATTCCAAAAACTTTGTGTGATGTGTTAGCTTTCCATGAATTTGAGGAGTGTTCTTTAAATTTGCACCTTGCGGATTCCACCATTAAGAAACATATAGGAAGAATTAATGATGTTCTTATTGTTGCAAATAGGAATTATGTGCCCGTATATTGCATTGTTCTTGATATAGATTTCAATCCTACATGTGATATTATTCTTGGTAGACCTTTCCTTAGAACGATTGGTGCAATTATTGACATGAAAGAAGAAAATATTAGATTCCAACTTCCGTTAAGGAAAGGCATGGAACACTTTCCTAAAAGAAAATTAAACTACCTTATGAATCTATTATGAGAGCCATTTATGGATTGCATACCAAAGATGACAATATTTAGATCTATTCTTGCTTTTATGCCTAGCTAGGGGCGTTAAACGATAGCGCTTGTTGGGAGGCAACCCAATTTTATTTTTGTTCCTTGATTTTTGTTCCTGTTTAGTAATAAATAAATCATCTATCCTCTTTTATGATTGTGTTTCTTATGTTTTAATTAGTATTTGTGCCAAGTAAAGCCTTTAGGATCTTCTTGGGTGATTGTTGTTTGATCTTGCTGAAAAAAACAGAAAGTATGCGCTCGCGAGAATAATTTTTATTTTTTACCTGAGAGTGATAAAATACCAATTCCAACTACAGTATATTAATATAAAAACTATTTACGTCTTCCTAATTTTTCAGAATTGTTGGAGCTACAGAAGTATTCGAAACCTCCATATTGCTACACACTGTTCTGTTTTTGACAGATTCTGTTTTTCGTGTGTTGTTTGCTTATTTTGATGAATCTATGGCTAGTATCGGGGGGTATGAACCATAGAGAAGTTGGAATAAGTAGGTTTAACACCAATATAAATAAATAATGAGTTCATTATAGTACCTTAAAGTGGTGATTTATTTTCTTATACTAACAGAGCTCATGAGATTTTCTGTTTAAGTTTTGTGTTGTGAAGTTTTCAAGTTTTTGGGTAAAGATTTGATGGATTTTGGAATAAGGAGTGGCAAGAGACTAATCTTGGGATTCCCAAGGCACCCCAAGGTAAAATTAAAGGACAACCAAAAGCCTAAGCTTGGGGATGCCCCGAAAGGCATCCCCTCTTTCGTCTTCGTCTATCGGTAACTTTACTTGAGGCTATTTTTTTTATTCACCACATGATATGAGTTTTGCTTGGAGCATCTTTTATGATTTGAGTCTTTGATTTTTATTTTACCACAATCATCCTTGCTGTAGACACCTTTTGTGAGAGACACACATGAATCAGAATTTATTAGAATACTATATGTGCTTCACTTATATCTTTTGAGCTAGATAATTTTGCTCTAGTGCTTCACTTATATCTTTTTAGAGCACGGTGGTGGTTTTATTTTATAGAAATTATTGATCTCTCATGCTTCACTTATATTATTTTGAGAGTCTTTTAGAATATCATGGTAATTTACTTTGGCTATAAAATTAGTCCTAATATGATTGGCATCCAAGATGGGTATAATAAAAACTTCCATATATAGTGCATTGAATACTATGAGACGTTTGATACTTGATGATTGTTTTGATATATGAAGATGGTGAAATTAGAGTCATGCTAGTTAAGTAATTTTGAAATTGAGAAATACTTGTGTTGAGGTTTGCAAGTCCCGTAGCATGCACGTATAGTAACCGTTGTGTGACAAATTTGAAGCATGAGGTGTTCTTTGATTGCCTTCCTTATGAGTGGCGGTCGGGGACAAGCGATGGTCTTTTCCTAACAATCCATCCCCCTAGGAGCATGCGCGTAGTGCTTGGTTTTGATGACTTGTAGATTTTTGCAATAAGTATGTGAGTTCTTTATGACTAATGTTGAGTCCATGGATTATACACACTCTCACCCTTCCATCATTGCTAGCCTCTTCGATACCGTGCATTGCCCTTTCTCACCTCGAGAATTGGTGCAAACTTCACTGGTGCATCCAAACCCCGTGATATGATACGCTCTTTCACACATAAACCTCCTTATATCTTCCTCAAAACAGCCACCATACCTACCTATTATGGCATTTCCATAGCCATTCCGAGATATATTGCCATGCAACTTTCCATCGTTCCATTTTTTATGACACGCTCCATCATTGTCATATTGCCTTGCATGATCATGTAGTTTACATCTTATTTGTGGCAAAGCCACCGCTCATAATTTTTATACATGTCACTCTTGAATCATTGCACATCCCGATGCACCGCTGGAGGCATTCATATAGAGTCATATTTTGTTCTAGTATCGAGTTGTAAATAAATAGAAGTGTGATGATCATCATTATTAGAGCATTGTCCCGTGAGGAAAAAAAGAGAAAGGCCAAATAAAAAAAGAGAAGGCCCAAAAAAATAAAAGAAAAAATGAGAGAAAAGGAGAGAAGGGGCAATGTTACCATCCTTTTTCCACACTTGTGCTTCAAAGTAGCACCATGATCTTCATGATAGAGAGTCTCTTATTTTGTCAGTTTCATATACTAGTGGGAGTTTTCATTATAGAACTTGGCTTGTATATTCCAACATTGGGCTTCCTCAAAATGCCCTAGGTCTTCGTGAGCAAGAAAGTTGGATGCACACCCACTTAGTTTCTTTTATTGAGCTTTCATACATTTATAGTTCTAGTGCATCCGTTGCATGGCAATCCCTACTCCTTGCACTCACATCAATTGATGGGCATCTCCATAGCCCGTTGATTAGCCACGTCAATGTGAGACTTTCTCCTTTTTTGTCTTCTCCACACAACCTCCATCATCATATTCTATTCCACCCATAGTGCTATGTCCATGGCTCGCGCTCATGTATTGCGTGAAAGTTGAAAAAGTTTGAGAATACTAAAGTATGAAACAATTGCTTGGCTTTTCATCGGGGTTGTGCATGATGGGAGCATTTTGTGTGACGAAAATGAAGCATGGCCAAAATACATGATTTTGTACGGATGAGCTTTCTTTGGCTATGTAATGCCCTGGATGTAACTTACCATATTTGTACTCCGACTCTTACCATTTCCGGCTTTAAGTTATGAGATTCCCTTCGTGGTTGGGTTTTTGTCTTTGTTTTGCATTTTTCATGTCATGCATTTCATATCATGTCATCATGTGCATCGCATTTGCATACGTGTTCGTCTCATGCATCCGAGCTTTTTCCCCGTTGTCCGTTTTGCAATCCGACCCTCCTACGTCCTCCGGCGTACCCCTTTTGTCTCTTTTCATGAGCGGGTGTTAAATGTTATCGGAACAGTCCGAGATTTGCCAAGCGGCCTTGGTACACCACCAGTAGACCGCCTGTCAAATTTCGTGCCATTTGGAGTCCGTTTGATACTCCAACAGTTAGTCGGGTAACCGGAAAGTCCTCTTGTGTGTTGCAGCCCAACACCCATCAAACACGGCCCAATAACCCTTCCAAACCATCTCCATGTCCTCCGCCGTCGGATCAGGATCGCGTGGGCGAAAACTACACTCCATTTGGACACTCCTACCTCCTCCTACATATATATATGTGATCCCCTCCAAAAATCTCGTAGTCTAACCCTAGCCCCGCTCCTCTCGCGCCGCTGGACACGTCCGCGTCTGCCGGACACGTCCGCCTCCTCCACCCGCGCCTATTGCACGCCGCCACGTGTCCCTGCCGCCACCTCGCCGCCGCCGGCCCGCTCGGCCTAGATCCGCCCCCCCGCGGCCCGTACGCCGAGACCCGCCCAGAGTCGCCGCCCCGCCGCCGTCCCACGATGTTCTTTGTCCTCACTGGAGCTCGCCGGTCGCCGCCCTCCTCGCCAGAGCTCCGCACTGGCCGGATCCACCGCAGGGTGGATCGATCCACCCGCACGACGAACCAAACAGCCGCCTCGTCCCGCACCACTCCGTCCCGCTGGACCATCCGATCTCGTTTCTCGCGAGGTTGTTATTCCACTAAGTCCTTTTCCCCCCTCATGTTTTGATGCCCTGTTCATCATGCCATAACTCCATGACCATAACTCCGTTTCATGCACATGAGATATAGAAATGTTCATTGGGAGATGCTCTTAATTTCATTCCATTGTGACATGCTTGTTTGAGTCCATCTTGATGCCCAAATCGTTGTTGCAAGAGTGCTATAAATTATTAGGTGTTGTTACTTATCAGAGTATGAGGATTTGTCATTTTTGTCACATTTGTTGTGTGCATCATATGGGCATGAGCTCTACATGTGTTTTGGTCTATGCCATGTCATCTTTACAGGGGTGCTTGCCATGTATTTTTTGTGATCAAAGTGGTGACTAGCACAAGCATGCAAAGTATCCTTCGTAATATTGATGATTTCAGGGACTTAGCTTTCTGCTAAGTCCTTGTTCTACTGTTATTTTTATCCCATGCAAATTTGATGCTACAGTGAGATCCATGCTTGTTTTGAGTAACTTCAGTAAGGGTGTTTTGGACATATGGTTGTGATCTATCCATCCATGCCCCTGTTTGCATTTATGGAGTGCCCTAGCATGTCTTAATATTGCTCTACTTTTGCTATAAAATGTTCCTGGCAGATTGTTTATGTGTTAATCAATTTTGCCATGGTTGTTGTTAGTGGTCGTTGCATTCTATGAACTTGCTCTTGCCATGGTTAGCTTCAAGAACATGTCTTCTTGCTGATGCTATGCTTATTTTGTCATGCAATGCCTTGTGATGAGTGATTTGAGCTCGCAAAGATGCCTTCATAATTTTTTTTATGCCATGCTCTCTTTTCTGCTAAGTCTGAAACTGTTTATAAAACTTGCTATGTTTACATGAGTGCCATCATATCTTCTGTGCCTTTTTGGCTCATGATCAGTAAGGGACTTTTGTTCTATGCATTTAGTAGATTCATGCCATGCCTTGTTTTGCTATGATATGTTCCTGTAGCATGTTGTTTTCTTGCTCTAAACATGACTTCCTGATGTCATTCATGGCATGCTAGTATTTTCACTAAGTCTGTGAAGCTGATATATTTTGCACTTTTGCCATGCTTGTTTGAACCTGTTCTTGTGTGATTTAGACATAGCTCAGTGTTCATGTTTTTTCAAGCATATTGAGTAGATCACTGCCATGTGCTTTGTTGCTATGTTGGGGTGCAGTAGAAGAGTAAAGGTGGTAACGGATCTTCCCACCCACCCAACCCAGGCTATCAGAACAAAGCTCAGTCTCAAGCTCCAGGGGCAAGTGCTCCTTATCACCGTCTGCTCTCAGAGGTTACTTGCAACAAGTGTCAGCAGAAAGGGCACTACGCAAACAAGTGCTTCAACCAAAGGCGCCTTCTGCCTCCTCCTCCCGTGAGATCTGCCAGCAATGCAGTGGTCAAGCATAATCCCAAGCATGCTAAGGTTAACATGATGAACGGAGCTCAGGCATAGGATTCTTCAGAAGTGATCATGGGTAACCTTCCAGTTAACTCCATTCCTGCTAAAGTCTTATTTGATACTGGTGCATCGCATTTCATGCCATTCCCATTTGCATCAGAGCACAATGTTGATACAGAGGTTTTTTCCAAAGTCATGCAAGTTGTTTCTCCGGGAAAGCTTATGACTTCTAGTTTGGTTTCTCCTGATGTCTCTGTCTAGTTTGGAGACTATAAATTCCTGTCCTCTCCAATTGTTCTTGGTGACTCTAATATTGATCTAATTCTCGGCATGGACTGGCTTTCTAAGCACAAGCTCAGCTTGATTGTGCTGCCAGGCAGATTCAATTGACACACTCTTCTGAGGATGTGATCATCTATGCCGCTCGTGACGAAACCATTCGTCTATTTTCTCTCCATGAGAAGGGCGAGTTGAATGCCATCTCTTAGATTCCAGTCGTTTCTGAATATCAAGACGTCTTTCCAGGAGAGCTTCCAGGAATGCCTCCTCACCGGCCAGTTGAATTCGTCGTCGATCTTGAGCCTGGCACGAAACCTGTTTGCAAATGTCCTTACAGCTTGGACCAAAGGAATTGAAGGAATTGAAGGAATCTTAAGGCCCAATATTGTAAACCGTCGTATGTAAGGAAATACTTGTAAGGAAAGGCATGTAAAAGAAGTCACCGAGCCGGACACGCTGTATGAGCCGGCTGGGACTCTGTAGGCCACCAGGCGTCAACCCGTGTATATAAGGGGATGGCCCGGTGGCGACTTAGGGCAAGAAAGGAGAGATCGATAACCAAGCCGGCAGATTAGCCTCTTGGTGATCGAAACCCCAGCAATTCCAACACAACTAGACGTAGGCTTTTACCTTCATTGTAAGGGGCCGAACTAGTATAAAACCTCTCGTGTCCTTTGTCCCGATTAACCCCTTTAAGCTTCCTAGTTGTGATGGCCCTGCGACTAAGTCCTTTTGCTAGGACATCTGCCGTGACAATTCAACGACAGTTGGCGCCCACCGTGGGGCCAGCGCATAGTGGATTTGAGTTCTTGAAGGGCAGCTTCGAAGGGCTCAAGGGATACGTTGTGGGCCGGATGACCAAGAGTCGTCACGGCAAGCTCTACATCGACGATGAAGGCTGGGGCCCTGAGGCTGGCTCAATTGAGTACGGGTACCGGGTCCCCTTCGGCGGGATTCATGTCTTAATCGGCCGGATCAGCGAATCAGGCCCTGAGCCGGACATCTGCATCAACATCATCGAGACGGCTCAGCGTGCGAGACCCGCCTAGGCTCGACCCGCCGTAAACCATGCTTTTGTGGGTTGCATCCATGGAGGTGAACACTCGGAAGGATCAGTGGATGGCGGTGAGACGGCCATTTGTTCGGATGCTACATCATCAACAGGCGAGACGGACTCGTTATATCAGCTACAGGATCGTATGCTTGGGGACTGTTCCGATGGTAGCAGTATTCTGGACCCCTTTGAGCCGCCAAATCAAGCTGGAGTCTTCATGGCAGGCACCCAGCCCGGGCAGAACTCCACAGCTGCGGCAGCGGCGGCCACCGGGTCGGCGGCGTCCGGGTCAGGAGACCCCGTGCGCTCCCCGGCTCAGATACTAATGGACCTCATGGATAAGCTGACGGTTCTGTTGACTGCCATGGTGGAGCCGGCGGATAAAGTTCAACATGATGCGGATGTGTCTCAGGTACGCGAAGAGATGGCACAGGCCAAGGAAAACTTAGCAGCTGAAGAGGTCAGGATGGCTGCGGAGCGGGCGGCTTTGGACGCTCGTGCTCAGCAGCTTCAAGCGGAGACTTTCCAGCTCTCGGTGGATCTGAACATGTCAAACGAGGTCATGAGGAGAAGGCATCAAAAAACTCAATCACGTCTACCTCTGACGCTTGATCCCAGGAACCTTTTCCATACACCTGGGGCTGGTCCAAGTAACCCACCGGAAGCAAATTGGATAACGACTCCCGGAGCACCGGTTTAGCCGCGGACCATGGAACCACCTCACATGTATACCGCTCCGCCTCATTATGCGCCAACTCTGCCGGGTCACTTCTCCAATCCTTTGGAAAACCTCATCGCTGCGTCAGCTCGTTTGGCGGCTCTCTCGATGGAAGGCGACCCTCCGACAGCAGTCGAAACACAAAGGGTGAGGGAGCTTCTTCAGACAGCCCTGGCACAGCAGGATACGTACTCTTACAGTCGAGACAGAATCCATTCAACCCCTCGCCCGAGCCGGAGCCCGAGCTATAGCAGGCATATGGACTCAGCTGAGATGTCAAGCAACGCTCAACGCCGCAACTAGCCGCGCAGGCATGAACCGATGCAGGCGGGAGCCCTTAACTTAGCGGATCAGGAGAGGATTCGACAAGAGGCGGAGCGGGCGATTCAACTGGCAGCTGAGCAGGCGGCTCATCAGACTTTCCCGGCTTATCCAGCAACCTCTGTTGAGGCAGGAGTAGCCACAAGGACCGGAGGCGTTCCTTGCTTGGTGCTGGCTATACGCAATGAGCGCTTACCTAAGGACTTCAAGGGGCCTTGTAAAGTGCCTAACTACACGGCCGATTTGCAGCCTAGGGCATGGATTGAGAGTTATGAGATGGCAATGGAGCTTTTGGAGGTCAGTGATGCAGCAATGGCTAAGTATTTCACCATGATGTTGGATGGAACGGCTCGCACTTGGTTGAAAGGGTTGCCACCCAATTCCATTGGCTCATGGGCGGAGTTAAAGGCCCGGTTCATCCAAAACTTCAAAGACACATGTAAGCAACCTATGTCAATCGTGGACCTAACTAATTGTAAACAGGAGGAAGGGGAATCCATAACCCATTGGGTGCGCTGGGTCAAGGAGATAATACATTCATCTGATAAGATGGATACTGGTTCGGCAGTCTTAATGTTGGAGAAAAATTGCCGTTTTGAACCTCTAAAACAAAAGCTGGGGTGGCTCAAGCGTGACTGCAATGACATGGGCCAGTTGATGGTGGCTCTGGTTAAGTATGTTCATTTTGATAATACCAAGGATCCCTTATCTGATGAGGAGAAAATAGGGAAGGGAAAGAAGAATGGCAACGGCAAGGGTCACCAGCATAACCCGGCAAATCAAGGAGGTAATAAACATAAGGCTAACGAATTTGTGGCTAACACCAATACACAGGGCAACAATCAACGGCGCAAGGGCAGGCAACCCCCTCGGTCAGGAGGGTCAGGTCCCACCCTCGAGCAACTATTGAATGAACCTTACCCAAGACACGGCACACGGGAGAAGCCAGCAACCCATCTGTGGAAGGACTGTACGATCATGAAGGCATTTAAAAATTCAAACGCGTTTGACGGAGGTCACGGGCCTGGCGGTGGTTCATGGGGAGGCGGCTTTCAGGGCCCGGGCGCCGGTTCAGGTGGAAGCGGTTTTCACGGTCAAGGCCATACAGGTAACCAGGGAAGTTACAATCAACAATCCGGCCAAGGCAATCAGCAGCAACAGTTCGGATATCAGAGCAACCCAAAGCAGTTGAATAGTGGGCAATACCATGTATTTACCACTAGTTTATGCAAGAGGGACCCGAAGCTTCATAAGAGGGCTATCAATGCTATTGAGCTGGCGATACCACGTTATTTGAGGTGGTCTGAACAGCCTATTGTGTGGAGCAGAGAAGATCATCCTCCCCGGGTTGACAACCTGGGTCACTTAGCCTTGGTAGTGGCACCTCTGGTCGGTGGATATAAATTCGCTAAAGTGCTTATGGATGGAGGTAGTAGCATCAACATCCTCTACTATGAGACGTTCCATCGGATGGGGTTGACTGATAAGAGTCTTAAGCAATCCAACACTGTTTTTCACGGTATTTTACCTGGCAAGTCGGCATACCTAGTTGGCAAGATTGAGATGGAAGTAGCCTTTGGGGATGAATATGATTCCAGGGCGGAGAAGTTAACTTTTGAGGTGGTTAAGATCAAAATTCCATATCATGCTCTGTTTGGATGGCCGGCTTACGCCAAGTTCATGGCTCGGCCGTGTTATGTGTATCTACAGCTCAAGATGCCGGGTTATAAGGGCACCATTACGGTGCATGGAAGCCGGAAAATAGATCTAGAGTGTGAAGAAGGAGATGTTGCGTATGCTGAGTCTGTTTGTGCAACAGAGGAGTTAAAATTTGATAAGGATAATGTTGACCCGGCAGACATGACATCGTTAAAGAAGCCAACAACGGAGCATGAGCCGGTGCTGAAATTCAAATCAGATGATGATACCAAGATGGTTGACTTTGTTCCCGACGACTCATCCAAGCAGTTCATCATCAGTGCCAACTTGGATCCAAAATAGGAAAGCGCGCTCATCGAGTTCATCCGTGAGAACCGGGACATCTTTGCATGGAAACCTTCTGATATGCCGGGTGTCCCGAGAGAACTCGCTGAGCACACTCTCAATATTGATCCAAAGTTTAAGCCGGTCAGACAGTTTCTCCGGCGGTTTAACGAGGAAAGGCGCAAGGACATTGGAGAAAAGGTGGCCCGGCTCTTGGCAGCCAGGTTCATTGTGGAAGTTTTTCACCCAGAGTGGTTGGCCAACCCGGTGCTTGTACTCAAGAAGAACGGCACCTGGCATATGTGTGTGGATTACACTGATTTAAACAAAGCTTGTCCAGCTGACCCTTTTGCTCTCCCTCATATTGATTAGATCATTGATGCTACGGCGGGTTGCGTGCGTTTGAGTTTTTTGGATGCTTATTCAGGTTATCATCAGATCAAAATGGCAGTGAAGGACCAGGAGAAGACATCCTTAATCACTCCGTTTGGAGCCTTCTGCTATGTGTATATGCCTTTCGGGCTTAAGAGTGCCCAGGCGACTTATCAATGGTGTATGTAGAATTGCCTTCACAATCAGATTGGGTGCAATGTTCATGCTTATGTGGATGATATAGTGGTGAAGTCTAGAAAAGAGGAAACCTTAGTAACAGATCTGAAGGAGACCTTTGATAACCTCTGGGTCTACAAGATTATGCTTAACCCGGCTAAGTGTGTTTTTGGAGTTCCCGCTGGCAAACTCTTGGGTTTTTTGGTATCTAATAGAGGTATTGAAGCTAACCCGAAGAAAATTAAAGCAATCACCTCCCTAGCCAAACCGGTGTGCATCAATAGCGTTCAACGGCTGGCGGGTCGTGTCGCTGCTTTGAGCCGGTTCATAAGCTGGTTAGGGGAGAAGGCGATGCCTTTGTATCAGATGATGAAAAAGACGGATGATTTCATTTGGAGTGATGCTGCAAACTCTGCTTTTGAAGATCTGAAGAAACAACTTGCTGAGCCGCCGGTTCTTGCTGCTCCGGTTGAGAAAGAGCCGCTATTGTTATATGTAGCCGTTAACTCATGAGTTGTTAGTGTGGCGATTGTGGTGGAACACAAGGAGGCTGGCAAGGAACATCCGGTCCAACGGCCGGTTTACTACGTCAGTGAGGTGTTGATTGAGTCTAAACAAAGATATCAACATTGGCAGAAACTCGTATATGGGGTGTTCATGGCAAGCCGGAAGCTCAAACATTACTTTCAGGGTCACCCAATCATTGTAGTTAGCTCTGCTCCGTTGGGAGACATCATTAAAAATAGAGAAGCCACTGGACGAGTCGCATGGGTTGAAGTATGTACCACGTACTGCGATCAAGTCTCAAGCGTTGGTTGACTTTATTAATGGTTGGACAGAACTGCAGATGCCAGAAGAGAAACCAGACAACACGTATTGGACGGTTCATTTTGATGGGTCTAGACAATTGGAAGGCTCGGGGGCTGGAGTTGTTTTAACTTCCCCTCGAGGTGACAAGTTTTGTTATGTGCTCCAACTGATGTTTCCTTGTACTAACAACACAGCAGAGTATGAAGCCTTGCTCCATGGTCTTCGAATGGCCAAAGAGATGAGTCTGAGCTGGGTCCGGTGTCTTGGCGATTCAGATCTGGTGGCTCAATAGGTGTCAGGCAAGTGGGATTCCAAGGACCCTCTCATGGCGGCTTATCGCCGTGAAGTTGATGTTGTGGCAGGACATTTTAAAGGTTGTCAGGTGGAACACATTGACCGTAAGAAGAACGAAGCGGACAATGCTTTAAGCCGGTTGGGATCTCAGCGTAAGCCGGTGCCCCCTAACACCTTCTTGGATGTTTTGCATAACCCGTCTGTTAAGTTACCTACAGAAGAAGATCTGGCCGTTCCTGACCCAGAGGCACAATTGGTGGCGGCTCTTCACGTCATCCCAGATTGGACAGTCCCGTTCTTGGCTTACATGACCCGGGGCGAGTTGCTAGCGGATGAGACCCTGGCCCGACAGATAACCCGACGGTCTAAGTCAATGACGATTTCAGACGGAGAATTATACCATCGCAGCGTCTCCGGAGCGTTTCGGCGGTGTGTTTCACCTGAAGAAGGCCAAGAAATATTTCATGAGATCCATGAAGGCGACTGTGGTCATCACGCCGGGTCAAAATCTCTTGTGGCCAAAGCTTTTCTTCATGGCTTTTACTGGTTAACGGCTCATGCCGATGCAGGAGATCTGGTCAGTAGGTGTGATGGATGTCAAAAATTCGCACTGCGAGCACATGTGCTAGCTCAAGAGTTGCAGATGATTCCGATCACCTGGCCGTTTGCGGTCTGGGGGCTTGACATGGTTGGTCCTTTCAAAAGGTCTAAGGATAAAAAGACACATCTTTTAGTGGCAGTTGACAAATTCACAAAGTGGGTTGAGGCAGAGCCAGTGAGTAAGTGTGATGTGGCCATGGCGGTTTAGTTCATGAAAAAGGTGATTTTTCGTTTTGGTTTTCCACACATCATTATCACTGACAATGGCACTAATCTGTCCCAAGGGGCTATGGAGGCGTTTTGTCAACGTGAGCATATCCGGCTTGATGTTTCTTCTATAGCCCATCCTCAATCCAATGGTCAAGCTGAGAGAGCAAATCAGGAAATCTTAAAAGGTCTCAAACCCCGGCTTATGGTTCCCTTACAACGGACACCGGGTTGTTGGATAGAGGAGTTACCCTCGGTGCTGTGGAGTATTAACACCACCCCTAACAGATCTACGGGTTATACACCCTTCTTCATGGTTTATGGAGCGGAAGCAGTGCTGCCTAGTGGCATCCGTCATGACTCGCCTTGTGTGACGGCTTATTTTGAAGAAAATAATGAACAAGCCAGACAGGATGTGCTTGACTTATTAGATGAGGAAAGAGACTTAGCAGCAGCTCGATCAGCAATTTATCTACAAGACCTGTGCCGCTATCACAGCCGCCGGGTTAAGTCCAGGACTTTTCAAGAAGGTGACCTGGTGCTCCGGCTCATCCAGGATCTGTCAGATGCACACAAGCTATCCCCGCGTTGGGAAGGACCCTTTGTGGTCAGTAAGAACATAAACAACAGGTCGTATTACCTCATTGACGTTCGAGAGCACAAAGACTCACGTAACTCGGAGGAGGAGACCTGCCGGCCGTCGAACATTGCTCAACTTCGGCCATACTACACCTAAGCCACCGGCTCTCATCATGTACATACCTTGACATTGTATATATCATGATAAGTAATAAAGCAGGACCTTTGTCCTTTTCCTTTTCAAAGATTTTAAATCTTTACTCTTTTTTACTATTTAAAATGACTATTAAGGAGCTGATCATATCCGAATCAAGTCTAACCTTTTTCATCCAGCTATGATCGTATTCGAATCTAGCTGAAAATCTCAAGGTCACTTGGGGGCTTCCTATTCAAACATAGGTCATATTCGAACCAAAGAGAACATAGCTGTCGTAACCCTCTTGATCGGCAAAAAGCCAAACTCACTAGGGGGCTTCTTGATCGTATCCGAATCATAGCTTAACCCCTTTTGGTTCGAACTTGGATCGTATTTGAATCAGGGTCGTTAAAAACCTCTCAAGGTCATTTGGGGGCTTCCTGTTCAAACATAGGTCGTATTCGAACCAAATAGAACATAGCTGTCGGTACCCTTTTGATCGGCGCAATGCCAAAGCCACTGGGGGCTATTTGATCGTATTCGAATCTTAGCTTAACCCTTTTGGTCCGGTTTACTGATCGTATTCGAATCAGAAACCCCCAACCTTTCATTTCAAGGTTATTTATATTTTTTGCCACCTGGTATTTGTTTTATCGGTCTTTTATTGTCTCAATTTTAAACAATCAGCATGGTCTTTTTGCCGGCTTGACTATTTGACAATAAGCCGCCAAGGCATAAGAATCATCAGGTATTCAGAAGCAGTGACTTCTCAAAAAAGGACTGGATCATCAGCCTCATCACCCGGGTCGTATAAACCGGTGGTCCAGAGGTCAAAGATACATGTATGACTGTTGTTTATGAACAGTTTCTTTATGTGTTACTCCAAGGTTATTTCAAGCCAGTTTTATCTTTACGTTTAGTTCTGCTTATCTACTATGATAAAACTTTTGGTCATGAACCGGGTCTTTTGACCTGTTCGGTGTTAAACCGCCAAGCAAGTATTTCCTTTTGTTACAGGAACAGAGTGGAAATATTACAAGGATAACCATGACTGTGATGCATATATTGAAATAAGAAAGCAAAGAGTCACACACGGCGTTTTATGCACGATGGCATAGGAAAAATATGCAGTGTTTCAAAGCTAATTCTGTTACAAGGCTTCTTAAAGCCCACAAGGATGGTTCTCACTCTTCCCTCGCCGGTTCACCTCCTTCTATCAATTGAAAGCTGGGATTGGACCAATCAAAGCCGTTCACAGCAACGAACTCTGATTCATCGTCAATCAATCCAGTCGGATCAATATCTGGAGCGAAAGTGTGTTGACGAACTGGCGGGATAAGATCTGTCACTTTGTAGGAAGGAGTTGCCATCTTCTTATTTTCCAAATCAAAACCCGGCTGGTATTTGTCAATATTAGTTTCGTCTCCAAGGATAGTAGCTTGAGGTCGAACTCCCCGTACACAATCCATGAAGTCATCTTGCTCAAAGAGAGACCCGTCTTCCTTTATAGTCAGGTACCCCCTAGCTACGTCCACCGGGTCTAAGTCTGGCACCCAAGCCTTGGAGCGGCTCAGGGCAGTCCAAGCTCCGGCTCTGGCACAGGATCGCTTGACTTCTTGGAACCTGGCGGGTAAGATCGACAGCTTTTTCAAGACATCGCTGAGCCGGTTGGGTCCTTGATTGGCAGGAGAGATAGCGGCAAGTTCTTGTTGTGCGCCAATGTACAACTGCTCCACTAAGGTATAGACCGCCTTCATTTTAGTCACGTTGTGTTGGTTCAGATTCTTGCTTTGCGGGCCTCCACATATTTTGTACACAAAGGGTCAGCTAACGGTTTATATTCTGGGTCAGCAGAAGGTACAAAAGATCAGTATAGATAACGTACCAAAGATGGCGGAAACCATCTAAGACAGCCGGTCCTTTAATCCGGTCAGCTCCGTAGTAATCTCTTCGAGAGCTGCTTCAGCTTTTTCGACGCGTTGTGTCAGCAGCGTTTTCTCTTCAGCCCAGGTTTTCTTCTTGGCGGTCAAGCTGGTTCTCAAATTCTCCATCTCAGCAAGACTTAATTCCAGCTTCAAGTCAGCAGACTTGATTTCTGCCTCCTGATCCACCAGCCGGGTCTTTGCATCAGTTAATTGCAAACTCAGTTCAGATAAGGCATTCTACAAAACATACACAGGTGTGTCAAGGTTTCAATTAAAGTTCAAGAGTCAAGATTCAAGTCTCAAGTACTTTGCACTGCAAAACTACTTGACACTTGGGGGCTAATGTATGCCAAAACAAATTCTTATGACTCTACTATACTTCAAGTCCCAAGTACTTTACAAAGTAACAGCACTTGGCACTTGGGGGCTAATGCATAATATTCAGAAAGTCTCTCAAGATTAAGCCGGATTGCAATATTTGTTGAGTTTGGTACAAGACAGTTATGAAATTAAAAGTACCGGCTCATTTATGATCAAATAAACCGGCCCTTGGGGACTATAGGTGAAGTTTATTCTACTTTCTTGGACTTCGGAAAAAATCTAAAGGTAAAGCTTTTAGCCTATATCATCAGTCTACATATCATTCAGGTTTTATGATAATCTATAGACTTGGGGGCTGGAAAAATATAAGTAAGCCGGAAAAACATACCTCATACTTCAGTTGTAACTGTTTGACCATCTTAATTTCCAACTCACGGCTGGAGTGCACATGGCTGAGATAGCCGGATAATATGTCATTCGCGTTCAGATGGCTGTAATGAGAAATATTAAAACACACTTTCTGTCTCTCCAATGCCTCTTGTTTAGCAGTATGACGGGCCAACATGATGGGATTCCCCGGCTCAACAAAGCGGCTTCCAGTGATCAGAACGTCCTGGACAGACGATGATGGCGGGTTGGCCGAGCTAGCTGGTCCGGTAGCAGAAGGGTTAACGATGGTATCGTCAACTGACAGCTCAGGAGGATCTAATTGAGTGTTGGCCGGCTCTTCTGGTGCTTCAGTACGAGGGGGAGAAGGTGGCATGGCCAGTTCAGATGCAAGGATTGACGGGTCTTCCACCGGTCTAGTCACCTTGGCCTTCTTGGACTTGGCTTGGCCACTAAGAAAGATGTTAAGGAAAAGTTAGTATAAAGAGGTAGTTTGAAAGACACGGAGGAAAGATGATTTCTTCCTTACCCAGGGGTAGTCTTAAAGGCCGGGAATTGAGTTTGAGCCAAGTCGCCAGAAGAGCGAGACACCTCCCGCGAAGACAAAAATAAAGTTAGTAATGCAAGGGAGAAGATCCATTAAGGAAGAGTAAAAGATGAAGAGATAAACCTCATTCGGGCGTTTTTGAGGAGTTTGTTGAAGAACAGAAGGCGGTTCATCGTCGTTCCGGGCCTGACGGCGGCTCTCATGCTGCTGCTTTTTCAAAAGGAAATGAGGGTCCAGATAAGCCAAAGGGTGTGAAAACCTTACTTTCCGGGTTATGACTCGAAGTTTCTGTCTTGGCAAATGGGCTGAGTCGGAGGAAATAGTTACCTCTTCTTCCATGGCCTGACTGGCTCCCGTGTCATCCTGGTAATGATCAGTGTTAATAAGATTGTTAAAAAGCTGACCAAGGGAGTCAAGGGCTACCTCCGACTCAGAAGTATCATCATCAAGCTTCAACAGATCCTCAGTGGTGCTTTTCTTCTTCTTCTTAGATCTCCCGGTTGTCTTCTTGGTGGTTATGGCGGTGGCTCTAGCCTTCTTGGCGACTTCGTGGTCATACTTGGCTTTCCAGAAATCAGATTTATCCTATAAGCAAATAAGCAAGATGAAAGTCCGTGCAGGTATTTAAAACGGCTGAGAAAAATACAAAGAGGAAGAGATCAGAGTTGTATGGGGGCGGTGAGGCCTCCGCGGTAGCACAGCCGGCCACAGGAGGCAGGAGCAGGCGGCACGACCGGTGCTTCTTTGGGCGGCTGGAGCAAGAAGACCAGAGGTTGAAGAAGCACTATGGTCGTTGGATGGACATCATACGATCATTGGAGTATTGACTAAGTTGGCAAAGCCCTCTGTCCCCGTCAACTTAGTAGGCCCACAAGTCAGCCCAACAATATGGTGGGTCCCAGCTAGCAGGGGGTATTCATTTTTTTGGGTGTAATAAGGAGGCACTTGCTTGCGTGCGAAGATATAGCTGGTGGGTCCGACCTGTCAGTGGGGGGAACGTTTTTTTTCGTGAAATACAGAGGCCCTTCCTGTGGGTCCTAGCTGTCAGGTGGAGGAATCATTATTTTGCGCGTAATAAGGAGGCATTTCCTTGCGTGCGGCCGTGGACACAGCTGTTAGCCTCTCCACGTACAGTACACTTCCGATGGATGTCGTTCATTGACCACGTTGACCAGGCCGCGCCGAGGGCACCAGAGCGGTGGATGACGGTGAGGCCTAGGAAGGGAACGACACGGAGCTAGGGAATACTCGGCAGTTGTTTCCCACGCGGAGGGGTACGAGGGTTTACTGGTTCATCTGCCGTCGCCAGAGAATAACAACATGTGTGGGTGAGTAGAGGGATGGGTAGGCCAGCGATGGGAGTATGGTGGGGCCGTGAGGCCTGCGCGGCAGCATAGCCGGCCGCGGGAGGAGGGAGTAGGCAGTCCCGCCGGTGCTTGTTTGAGCGGCTGGAGCATGAAGAGCAGAGATTGAAGAAGCACGACAGCCGTTGGATGGACATCCAACATTCACTGCTCTCGTGTGTTGACTAAGTTGACAGGGCATTGCGTGTGCATCAACCTTTTTTTATGAAAGCATACGCGTCAACCTATAGTAGGCGCACAAGTCAGCCTCAAATCAGTGGAAAACAGCATACAACCCATCTGCCATTATTTCTAATAATGTACAGCCCATTTGCTAATTCTTAAGAATTTTTTTGGAGCCCATCTTCTTTTTGTTAGCATTACACCCCATATTGTGGCCATGGTTAAAAAGTATACGAAATTTTGCATATTTCGGTGCGGTCAACTGTTTTTAATCCAGAAATATCGATTCACATTCAAACTATTTTGAAAAATAATTTATATAAATATAAAATCCAAATAATTTTCCACACATAAAAATCAATGGAATTTAAGATCTTGTAATGAAAAAAATTTGAAACTAATTCCCGGTTTGATGTGTTTTAAAAATGTACAGCCCATTTCTGGGCAAACCGAATGAAACTCTCCTCGTCTTGAAAGATTTGCAGCCCAGCAGGGCCGATAAAGCAAGTACGCCTTGTTTGGGTATTTCTTTAAAAAAAATAGAACTGGGCTAGTGATACGTCTCCAACGTATCTATAATTTTTGATTGCTCCATGCTATATTATCTACTGTTTTGGACTATATTGGGCTTTATTTTCCACTTTTATATTATTTTTGGGACTAAGCTATTAACCGGAGGCCCAGCCCAGAATTGTTGTTTTTTGCCTATTTTAGTGTTTCGGATAAACAGAATATCAAACGGAGTCCAAACGGAATAAAATCTTCGGAAACGTGATTTTCTCACCGAACGTGATCCAGGAGACTTGGACCCTACTGCAAGGGATCAAAGAGGTGGTCACGAGGGTGGGGGGCGCCCCCCGCTAGGGCGCGCCCCCTGCCTCGTGGGCCCCTCGGTGCTCCACCGACGTACTCCTTCCTCCTATATATACACACGTACCCCCAAACGATCAGAACAGGAGCCAAAAACCTAATTCCACCGCTGCAACTTTCTGTATCCACGAGATCCCATCTTGGGGCCAGTTCCGGAGCTCCGCCGGAAGAGGGTCGTCATCACGGAGGGCTTCTACATCATCCTAGCCCCTCCGATGAAGTGTGAGTAGTTTACCTCAGACCTTCGGGTCCATAGTTAGTAGCTAGATGGCTTCTTCTCTCTCTTTGAATCTCAATACAAAGTTCCCCCCCTCTCTTGTGGAGATCTATTCGATGTAATCTTCTTTTTGCGGTGTGTTTGTTGAGACCGATGAGTTGTGGGTTTATGATCAAGTCTATCTATGAATAATATTTGAATCTTCTCTGAATTCTTTTATGCATGATTGGTTATCTTTGCAAGTCTCTTCGAATTATCTGTGTGGTTTGGCCAACTAGATTGGTAGTTCTTGCCATGGGAGAAGTGCTTAGCTTTGGGTTCGATCTTGCGGTGTCCTTACCCAGTGACAGAAGGGGCGGCAAGGCACGTATTGTATCGTTGCCATCAAGGATAACAAGATGGGGTTTATTTGATATTGCATGAATTTATCTCTCTACATCATGTCATCTTGCTTAAGGCGTTACTCTGTTTTTAAACTTAATACTCTAGATGCATGCTAGATAGCGGTCGATGAGTGGAGTAATAGTAGTAGATGCAGAATCGTTTCGATCTACTTGTCACGGACGTGATGCCTATATACATGGTCATGCCTAGATATTCTCATAATTATGCACAATTCTATCAATTGCTCAACAGTAATTTGTTCACCCACCGTAGAATACTTATGCTCTTGAGAGAAGCCACTAGTGAAACCTATTCCCCCCGGGTCTATTCTCATCATATCAATCTCCATCACTTTTATATTGCTTTGCTATTTACTTCGCCTTTACTTTTTACTTTGCATCTTTATATCAAAAATACCAAAAATATTCTATCTATCAGATCTCACTCTCGTAAGTGACCGTGAAGGGCTTGACAACCCCTAATCGCGTTGGTTGCGAGTAGCTATCACTTTGTGCAGGTACGAGGGACTTGAGCGTGGGCTCCTACTGGATTGATACCTTGGTTCTCAAAAACTGAGGGAAATACTTACGCTACTCTGCTGCATCATCCCTTCCTCTTCGGGGAAAAGCAACGCAAGCTCAAGATGTAGCAAGAAGGATTTCTGGCGCCGTTGCCGAGGAGTCTACGCAAAAAGTCAACATACCAAGTACCCATCACAATCCATATCTCTCGCATTACATTATTTGCCATTTGCCTCTCGTTTTCCTCTCCCCCCAATTCACCCTTGCCGTTTTATTCGCCCTCTCTCTCTATCCTCCCTCTCTATTTGCCTCTTTTTGTCCGCTTGCTTTTTGTTTGCCCGTGTGTTGGATTGCTTGTTTGTCGCGATGGCTCAAGATGCTACCAAATTGTGTGACTTCACCTATACCAATAATAATGATTTCCTTAGCACTCTGATTGCTCCTCTTACCGATGCTGAATCTTGTGAAATTAATACTGCTTTGTTGAATCTTGTTATGAAAGATCAATTCGCCGGCCTTCCTAGTGAAGATGCCGCTACTCATCTGAATAGCTTCGTTGATTTATGTGATATGCAAAAGAAAAAAGATGTCAATAATGATGTCGTTAAATTGAAGCTATTTCCTTTTTCGCTTAGAGATCGTGCTAAAGCTTGGTTTCCGTCTTTGCCTAAGAATAGTATTGATGCATGGAACAAATGCAAAGATGCTTTTATCTCTAAGTATTTTCCTCCCGCTAAGATCATCTCTCTTAGAAACGATATAATGAACTTTAAACAACTTGATCATGAACATGTTGCACAAGCTTGGGAGAGAATGAAATTAATGATACGTAATTGCCCTACTCATGGTTTGAATTTGTGGATGATTATACAAAAAATTTATGCCGGATTGAATTTTTCTTCTAGAAATCTTTTAGATTCGGCCGCGGGAGGCACTTTTATGGAAATCACTTTAGGAGATGCTACTAAACTCCTAGATAATATTATGGTTAATTATTCTCAATGGCATACTGAAAGAACTTCTAATAAAAAAGTGCATGCGATAGAAGAAATTAATGTGTTGAGTGAAAAGATGGATGAACTTATGAAATTATTTGCTACTAAGAGTGTTTCTTCTGATCCTAATGATATGCCTTTGTCTACTTTGATTGAGAATAATAATGAATCTATGGATGTGAATTTTGTTGGTAGGAATAATTTTGGTAACAACGCTTATAGAGGGAATTTTAATCCTAGGCCATATCCTAGTAATCCTTCTAATAATTATGGAAATTCCTACAACAACTCTTATGGAAATTATAGTAAGATGTCCTCTGATTTTGAATCTAATATTAAAGAATTTATTTCTTCGCAGAAGAATTTTAATGCTATGATTGAAGAAAAAATGCTTAAGATTGATGATTTGGCTAGGAACGTTGATAGAATTGCTCTTGATGTTGATGCTTTGAAACTTAGATATATTCCACCTAAGCATGATATTAATGAGTCTCTAAAAGGCATGAGAATTTCAATTGATGAGTGTAAAGAAAGAACCTCTAGGATGCGTGCTTCCAAAGATGCCTTTATTAAAGCGTGTTCTTCTAATCCCTATGAAAATCAAGATGAAGATCTAAAAGTTATTGATGTGTCTCCTATTAAATCTTTATTTTGCAATATGAATCTCGATGAAACTGAATATGATCTTCCTTTACCTAGAAGGCGTTCTAAAAATTCGGAGTGTTTAGATCTTAATGATGAAATTGATGAAAGTGGGATGGAAAGAAATAAAAATCTAGATGTTGCTAAACCCACTATATTGGATTTCAAGGAATTTAGTTATGAAAATTGCTCTTTGATTGATTGTATTTCCTTGTTGCAATCCGTGCTAAATTCTCCACATGCTTATAGTCGAAATAAAGCCTTCACCGAACATATTGTTGATGCCTTGATGCAATCTTATGAAGAAAAACTTGAGTTGAAAGTTTCTATCCCTAGAAAACTCTATGATGAGTGGGAACCAACTATTAAAATTAAAATTAAAGATCATGAGTTTTATGCTTTGTGTGATTTGGGTGCTAGTGTCTCTACTATTCCTAAGACTTTGTGTGATTTAGTAGATTTCCGTAATGTTGATGATTGCTCTCTAAACTTGCATCTTGCGGATTCCACTATTAAGAAACCTATGGGAAGAATTAATGATGTTCTTATTGTTGCAAATAGGAATTTTGTGCCCGTAGATTTCATTATTCTTGATATATATTGCAATCCTTCTTGCCCTATTATTCTTGGTAGACCTTTCCTTAGAACGGTTGGTGCGATTATTGATATGAAGGAAGGGAATATTAGATTTCAATTTCCATTAAAAAGGGCATGGAACACTTTCCAAGAAAGGAAATAAAATTACCTTATGAAACTATCATGAGAGCCACTTATGTATTGCCTACCAAAGATGGCAATACTTAGATCCATTCTTGCTCGTTATGCCTAGCTAGGGGTGTTAAACGATAGCGTTTGTTGGGAGGCAACCCAATTTTATTTTTATTCCATTCTTTTTGCTCCTGTTTAGTAATAAATAAATTATTTAGCCCCTGTTTTGGTTGTGTTTTTTTGTGTTTAATTAGTGTTTGTGCCAAGTAGAACCGTTGGGAAGACTTGGGGAAAGTCTTGTTGAACTTGCTGTAAAAAACAGAAACTTTAGCGCTCACGAGAACTGCTGTCATTTTTATTTGAAGAGTGATATTTAGTTAATTCTTTTTGAATATGATTAATAGATAAATTCCTAACGTCCATAAATTTATTTTAGAATTTTTGGGGTTCCAGATCTTGTGCTAGCTACAGATTACTACAGACTGTTCTGTTTTTGACAGATTCTGTTTTTCATGTGTTGTTTGCTTATTTTGATGAATCTATGGCTAGTAAAATGGTTTATAATCCATAGAGAAGTTGGAATACAGTAGGTTTAACACCAATATAAATAAAGAATGAGTTCATTACATTACCTTGAAGTGGTCTTTTGTTTTCTTTCGCTAACGGAGCTCACGAGTTTTCTATCTTGAATTTTGTGTTGTGAAGTTTTCAAGTTTTGGGTGAATTATTTTGATGGATCATGGAACAAGGAGTGGCAAGAGCCTAAGCTTGGGGATTCCCATGGAACCCCCAAGATAATCCAAGGACACCAAAAATTCAAAGCTTGGGGATGCCCCCGGAAGGCATCCCCTCTTTCGTCCACTTCCATCGGTAATTTACTTGGAGCTATATTTTTATTCACCAACATGATATGTGTTTTGCTTGGAGCATCTTGTATTATTTGTGTCTTTGTTTGTTAGTATGACACAATCATCCTTGCTGTACACACCTTTTGAGATAGCCATACATGAATTAAAATTTGATAGAATGCTCTATGTGCTTCACTTATATCTTTTTAAACTAGATAATTTTGCTCTATGTGCTTCACTTATATCTTTTAAGCTAGATAATTTTGCTCTATGTGCTTCACTTATATCTTTTGAGCTAGATAATTTTGCTCTATGTGCTTCACTTATATCTTTTGAGCGTTATAATTTTTCTCTATGTGCTTCACTTAGATCTTTTAGAGCACGGTGGTGGATTCATTTTAAAGAAACTATTGATCTCTCATGCTTCACTTAAATTAATTTGAGAGTCTCTTAACAGCATGGTAATTTGCCTAATAACAATATGCTTGGTATTCAAGATTTGTGAAACTTTCTTTTGAGTGTGTTGAATACTAAGAAAAGATTGAAGCATGATAATTGTTTTGAGATATGGAGGTGATAATATTAAAGTCATGCTAGTTGAGTAGTTGTGAATTTAGAGAATACTTGTGTTGAAGTTTGTGATTCCCGTAGCATGCACGTATGGTGAACCGTTATGTGATGAAGTTGGAGCATGATTTATTTATTGATTGTCTTCCTTATGAGTGGCGGTCGGGGACGAGCGATGGTCTTTTCCTACCAATCTATCCCCCTAGGAGCATGCACGTAATATTCTGCTTTGGTAACTTCTAAATTTTTGCAATAAGTATATGAGTTCTTTATGACTAATGTTGAGTCCATGGATTATACGCACTCCCACCCTTCCACACTTGCTAGCCTCTCTAATACCGCGCAACTTTCGCCGGTATCATACACCAACCATATACCTTCCTCAAAACAGCCACCATACCTACCTATTATGGCATTTCCATAGCCATTCCGAGATATATTGCCATGCAACTTTCCACCATCTAGTTCATCATGACACATCCACCATTGTCATATTGCTTAGCATGATCATGTAGTTGACATAGTATTTGTGGCAAAGCCACCGTTCATAATTCTTTCATACTTGTCACTCATGATTCATTGCATATCCCGGTACACCGCCGGAGGCATTCATATAGAGTCATACTTTGTTTTAGTATCGAGTTGTAATCATTGAGTTGTAAATAAATGGAAGTGTGATGATCATCATTCAATAGATCATTGTCCCAAAAAAAGCAAGGCCAAAAAAAAGAAGGCCCCAAAAAAGGGGCAATGCTACTATCCTTTTCCACACTTGTGCTTCAAAGTAGCACCATGATATAGCGAGTCTCATATATTGTGCTTCAAAGTAGCACCATGTTCTTCATATAGGGAGTCTCATATGTTGTCACTTTCATATACTAGTGGGAATTTTACGTTATAGAACTTGGCTTGTATATTCCAATGATGGGCTTCCTCAAAATGCCCTAGGTCTTCGTGAGCAAGCAAGTTGGATGCACACCCACTAGTTTCTTTTGTTGAGATTTCATACATTTATAGCTCTAGTGCATCCGTTGCATGGCAATCCCTACTCACTCACATTGATATCTATTGACGGGCATCTCCATAGCCCGTTGATACGCCTAGTCGATGTGAGACTATCTTCTCCTTTTTGTCTTCTCCACAACCACCATTCTATTCCACCTATAGTGCTATATCCATGGCTCATGCTCATGTATTGCATGAAGATTGAAAAAGTTTTGAAAAAGTTAGAGTATGAAACAATTGCTTGGCTTGTCATCGGGGTTGTGCATGATTTAAATACTTTGTGTGGGGAAGATGGAGCATAGCCAGACTATATGATTTTGTAGGGATAACTTTCTTTGGCCATGTTATTTTGAGAAGACATAATTGCTTTGTTAGTATGCTTGAAGTACTATTATTTTCTATGTCAATATAAACTTTTTTCTTGAATCTTTCTAATCTGAATATTCATACCACAATTAAGAAAATTTACATTGAAATTATGCCAAATAGCACTCCGCATAAAAAATTCTCTTTTTATCATTTACCTACTCGAGGACGAGCAGGAACTAAGCTTGGGGATGCCTGATATGTCTCCAACGTATCTATAATTTTTGATTGCTCCATGCTATATTATCTACTGTTTTGGACTATATTGGGCTTTATTTTCCACTTTTATATTATTTTTGGGACTAACCTATTAACCGGAGGCCCAGCCCAGAATTGCTGTTTTTTGCCTATTTCAGTGTTTCGGATAAACAGAATATCAAATGGAGTCCAAACGGAATAAAATCTTCGGAAACGTGATTTTCTCACTGAACGTGATCCAGGAGACTTGGACCCTACTACAAGGGATCAAAGAGGTGGTCACGAGGGTGGGGGCGTGCCCCCTGCCTCGTGGGCCCCTCGGTGCTCCAGTGACATACTCCTTCCTCCTATATATACACACGTACCCCCAAACGATCAGAACAGGAGCCAAAAACCTAATTCCACCGCTGCAAATTTCTGTATCCATGAGATCCCATCTTGGGGCCTGTTCCGGAGCTCCGCCGGAAGAGGGCCGTCATCACAGAGGGCTTCTACATCATCCTAGCCCCTCCGATGAAGTGTGAGTAGTTTACCTTAGACCTTCGGGTCCATATTTAGTAGCTACATGGCTTCTTCTCTCTCTTTGAATCTCAATACAAAGTTCTCCCCCTCTCTTGTGGAGATCTATTCGATGTAATCTTCTTTTTGCGGTGTGTTTGTTGAGACCGATAAATTGTGGGTTTATGATCAAGTCTATCTATGAATAATATTTGAATCTTATCTGAATTATTTTATGCATGATTGGTTATCTTTGCAAGTCTCTTCGAATTATTCGTTTGATTTGGCCAACTAGATTGGTAGTTCGTTCCATGGGAGAAGTGCTTAGCTTTGGGTTCGATCTTGCGGTGTCCTTACCCAGTGACAGAAGGGGCAGCAAGGCACGTATTGTATCTTTGCCATCGAGGATAACAAGATGGGGTTTATTTCATATTGCATGAATTTATCTCTCTACATCATGTCATCTTGCTTAAGGCGTTACTCTGTTTTTAAACTTAATACTCTAGATGCATGGTGGATAGCGGTCGATGAGTGGAGTAATAGTAGTAGATGCAGAATCGTTTCGATCTACTTGTCACGGACGTGATGCCTATATACATTATCATGCCTAGATATTCTCATAATTATGCACAATTCTATCAATTGCTCAACGGTAATTTGTTCACCCACCGTAGAATACTTATGCTCTTGAGAGAAGCCACTAGTGAGACCTATGGCCCTCGGGTCTATTCTCATCATATCAATCTCCATCACTTTTATATTGCTTTGCTATTTACTTTGCCTTTACTTTTTTACTTTGCATCTTTATATAAAAAATACCAAAAATATTCTCTCTATCAGATCTCACTCTCGTAAGTGGCCGTGAAGGGCTTGACAACCCCTAATCGCGTTGGTTGCGAGTAGCTATCGCTTTGTGCAGGTACGAGGGACTTGAGCGTGGGCTCCTACTGGATTGATACCTTGGTTCTCAAAAACTGAGGGAAATACTTATGCTACTCTGCTGCATCATCCCTTCCTCTTCGGGGAAAACCAACGCAAGCTCAAGACGTAGCAGCTAGCCATTTTCAGCAAGAAAAAAACACAACTGGGCTCATGATGTGGTAAACATAAATAAAACCCTGGCTAGACGGGCCACAGCCCCCACTCAGCCCCGTTGTTACCCTGATCCGTCGCTAAAACTAGTATAAATAACAACTGCTTGTTCCTTAAAAAAAACTGCGTGACTTGCTGGGTCCCTGGTGTCAGCCTCTCGTAGTGTAATTCTCTCGTTTATTGACTACGTTGACAATGGCGTGAGCCCCAGATGTCCAACCATTAGGAGGAACCATATTTTTGGGCTTGTACTATAGTGGCACTTGCTTGCGTACTGCCATGACGCTGGTGGGTCCCTACTGTCATCCTCTCCACGTACAGTCATCTCCTTGTTCCTCTTGGTTGTTGACGACGTTGACAACGCAAGAGGGCGGCGCACCGCGCATGGAGAGTGAACCTAGGCCGCAAGGTGGAGGACGACGGCGAGGCCTCGGATGGAACGAACAGGAGCCGTTGAAGATGCGCCAGTCCAGTCGCAGGTGGAGGGGTGTACGAGGGTTGACTGGTTCGGGCATGGGTGCGTGTTGGGGCTGACGTCGCCGGAGAATAACAGGATGTGTGGGGGAATAGAGGGAGGGACTAGCCAATGTTGGAGGGTACGTACGGTAGGGCGGCGGAGGCGCAGCCAGCCATGGGAGGCGGGAACAGGCGGAGCCGATGGGGTGGTTTGGTTTCGGCAGCTGGAGGAAGAAGAAGACAAGAGATAGAAGATACACGACATATGTTGGATGTCAATCCAACGACTGGTAGGCAGAATCGTTTGTTGACTGGCTAGTAAGTCGACACCACCTTGGATATGCTATTTCGTCGTGGGTCCGAAATGTCAGAATCCAAATCTTTCACGGTCATGCAGCCTTTACTATGAAAGTTTACAACCCATTTGATGTGCTAGTTTGAAATAAGTTTGTGGGTGCTGGTGGGGGCTAATCACTTGGCTTCTGTAATGCATAGTGAGCTCAAGCAGCTGGCGAGAGTGATGTTATTTCCCTTGGTTGGGATTTGTTACAATATTTCACTCTAAAGTAAACGAATGGCAAGCCATTTGCCTTGTTTCAAAGAAAATATGACAGTCACAGCCGAGTTGAAAAGGGCAGGAACATCTAACTCGAGCTTACAAACTGTACAAAAGCACGAGGGTTGATTGTTCATCAGGTTTACAAAAAAAACCAAATTGAAAAGGGCAACAACATCTAACTCCAGCACTGTTTTCGGCAGTCACAGTCAAATGGATCGGTCAGGTCCATAGAATGAACATCCTGGGTCGTAAAATTTACTGGATTATGACCACAATATGTTGTAAATAGAAGCCCGGCACGTTCAGAAGCTCTTTTGCCCACCTGAAACTCCTTTTTTTGCTCTTCGACATACCCATCCGTCAATTCAGTAAATATATGGGTTTTTGAATTGATTTTACTATTTACTAGTGTGGATGGGCTGTTTTGTCTTTGCCGGGGTACTGATCCACGGGCACCTATGGGACCGGCGGGCCGGGTCCCTTTCGGTTCGGCGGGGCGGAGATCGCGCAAAGAGCAAATCAAGGCGAAGCACGCGAGCGATTTACCCAGGTTCGGGCCGCACGGATGCGTAAAACCCTACTCCTGCTTTGTGGTTTTGTATTGATTTCTAGCTCGGGAGCGCGGAGTGCTATAGTACACACCAGCGGCTAGCAAGACCGAGCGTGAGAGTTCGAACTGGCTAAGCCCCCCCTCCTATGTTGCACACGGGCCTCCTTTTATATGCTCAAGGGGTTACCGACAGGTGGCAACGGAGGTAAAGGGCAAAAATGGAAAGGTGCTGTGGTAGGCACAGCTACCTATTACAGTGTATCATACCTAACCCTGGCGGCAGGGGACAAGGGCATTAATTGCCCGTCTGTGTCGCCTAAACAGTACCGAAAGGGACCGCTAGAGATGCCACCGTTTGCCATGATGGTTATCTTGTCAGCGCCTGCTTGCCACCGCGCACCCCTAGCTGCACGGCCTCCTGCCACGTGTGCTTGGGAGGGTCCTAGGGCGACACGTTGGCGGGTGTGCTGGAGCATGGGCACGAAGTGGGGGTTTCCCGCGGCAAGCTCCTTGCCGCGGTCGTCGTCTTGTCGTGTTCGGGAGCTTGTCGCTCACCGGGCCTTGCCGGGACGCGTGGCGCGTCGCGGCAAGTTTCTTGAAATGCCTTGAGTGGCCTTCCCGGCAAGCTCCTCTTGCCGGGGTCTTGTCTTCTTGACTTGGACACTTTGTTCTTGAATGGCTCCAAAGGAACCACGGAGGATCTTGGCGGTCACCCGGCAAGCCTTGCTGCGAGATGCTGCGACTGCCCGTGCACAAGTTCGGGATACTAGGGTACCCCTACTCTAGTACACCGACAGTCTTGGGCCCAGAGAAACAATTACTACCAGTACAGTGGAGACACTCTACAGCTACCCAGAAAAACAATTACTACTAGTACAGTGGAGACACTCTACCACTTCTGGCTCTTCCTAGGTCATTGAAACGTCTCCCTCTACTGCATGTCGTTATACTTTTGTTCACCGACATGCGGGCCATGCAGCGCGCAGGCCCAAATGCCATCCACCAAATTAGAAGGCAGTATGCATGCGGAGAGTCACCCCGGTCGTAGCGCGGTAGTAACGAGCCGTCGTATCACAAAACCCCACCTCCCCGCAATCTAAGTTTGACGAACGAAGCAACAATCATTTCACTCTTCGCTGAATCCCCTTCTCCCCCACCATCTTCAAGAAAGGCAACACTCGCATCTACCACTGTTCTTCTCTCCAAACGAAGGGAAGGTAAGGGGATCCATGATGTTGGTATACTTTCGTTCAGAGAAAAAAAAGAACTTTTGCAAAGCAGTAACTGATCCTCACTCTCTTTTTTGTTTCATTGTCATTGCAATTGTGTTTTCCTTTCAGTGGTCTCCTAGTATTCGTCAGTTTCATGATGGACCAAGGAGAACCAGACAAAGATCTGCCAATATTGGAGCAGACGCGGGAGGCTGATCCCCATGAGATAGAGAGCTCCAAGAAGATGGAGGCAACCACCGAGCCGACCCCAGATACGCTCACGGCCACTACTGAGATGCTCAACACCCCGTTTGAGGTTACATCCCCCGTGGCACTGCAGGAGCAGTTTTCCCCCTTCGAGGATGTGTCCCCCCCCCCCCCCGCTGAGCTGCGCAAGGTGATTTCCTTCTTTGCCGATCTCGATTGTGGTTTTTCATCTAAGTATGTGGTGATTTTTTTAGAAAAGGAAGTATGTGGTGATTAATAATGCAAAAAATTATTAGCTTTGATGCCATGCTATACATAGTGGTTTAAATAACTTGTGTTTCTTATACTGAAAAGTAATTCAGAATTTGTTTATGTTTCAATTAGAGCCCTGATGCAGACAAGGATTGTGTGGTTGTACATGTCACTCGCTATGAGGCAGACGACCTGAATATACGCACTGGGAAAATAGAGTTCTTAGGCTGTTGGATCCTGGAAGCCATTTGCGGTTATACCAATGAAGAGTTGTATTCCAGCCTCACTGTTGTCAGGCATGTTGTTCAGGGTGTACTGAAGCACAAGAAGTTCAAAGCTACTCCTTCGTTTGTGATGCATACTGTTCTTGTCAAGCTTACGCAGGAAGATGACGTGGCATGCCTCCACAAACAAGTTTATCAGTGGCAAGGCCGCAAGGTTGTCTTCATGAAGGTTCACAGGATTGAGCTACTGCGGGACGTCCTCGATGATGTTCATGGCAAGGTCCGTCTTGTGTCCAGCCCAAATTAGATCGAGGCATGAAATAGTTGCCCCAGCTAGTGTTTAATAGTAGTTTGGATTGTGTCTAATTATCCAAACCTTGCCTGTTATCGACCCCTCTGGGGCTAGTACTCTGTTTGAATCCGTCTATGGGAACTGCTGCTACTTTTGTGTGCCCGTGAATCATGTGAGAACCATCGTAATTGTTGCCGAAACAGATGCGTCCTCACTAGTTTTTTCATGAATATGGCATGGTAAGACATAAGTTGTCACAGTTTATCATACGAGCAGTGTGTGTTTTGATGAAATAGAGCACTCATTCGAGAACCGTGCGCCGACGTATACATAAGTACTTGTAAACACTGTTAGTGCTACCCCACTTGTAAGCAGTTGTGCAAAACACGGCACATTGGCTCAGCTCGCTTCAACACTAGGCTATCGACCAGCTAACAATCAACAATCTATTGTCTGACATATAAGCAACTATGTATCTTGTTATAGTGGTTCATGCAGTTAATTGAGGCCACAATGTAATAAATTCCAAACGTTAACACACTAGTCCAGCGCTCATGTGGAACACTCGCATTAAACTCGTCTTCATAAAAAACTTGAAAAGCATAAGTTAAGCAATTTTATACATCTCAATGATTCGTAGAACATAACAAACATATACTAGTTCACAGCAAAAGACAAAGTTGTGAGAAGGTTTACAAATCAGGAAAAAACAAGCAAGGCTTCTCTGAGCAAAGGGCCTCCCAGCAGGCTTGAATTTCCTGGAGTTCACTCTGGTTTTTTCTTGTTGCCACCATCCAGGGTTAGGTTCTCTCATTCCAGAATAACCAATTATAATTGTGGTCTCAGCTGGAATGCTGAACTGAACCATGCAGTGTACTGACCAGCTGAAATGCTTGTGCATTCCACTAAATTTAAGCACCGCTATTTGCAGAAATAAGCAGACCACAATGCCTCTTGTCCGTGCACCTGTCCAAAAAACCACCGTGCAGCCGTGCCAGCTAGTCCTCGGTCCATGGATGAACTGGTAGAAAGTGCATTCCGGACTAGGATGCAATTGTTTTCGCTCGTCCCTGCACTGCAATCAGGAAGTAAAACGTACGAATCAGGTTCTTTTAGATTGCGCTGGTCATTCTACCTTAGTTACAACCAATGTAGGGATACCTTGAAGACGGGAGGTTAGATGACGGCAACGAGGGATAGCCATCTCATTTTGCGCAGTTGTACTAAAACTGAGGTGTGTGCTTTTGATTGCGCGGATAGAAATGATATGGAGACAGACATCCCAAAACGATATGGAGACAGACATCCCTGTTTGCGCAAATACGAAATATGGTTATTTAAACAGTGACAGATATTACTACTTTCCCCCGTTTCCTCTTAGAACCAAGTCCTAGATTCATGCTACAGCTTTCCCACTTTCTTCCCTGTTTGAACCAACGCTTTGAGTTGACTGTATGAACTAGCTTTACTTCTAATAATAGTAGAAGTCTAGGTGGCTTTGGAACAGCGGACGGAAGTAGAAAAGGATCCACATGAAGGGAGCTGGGGCAGTAGAGCAAGGCAGGTTTCGAAGGAATATATACCTGAGGGTCGTCGACATGTGGCAAAGACGGCATTGGGAGGCCGCATCTTGGCCACAATACCGCAGGGAGGAAGAAGGGGTCGGAGGCCCTCCCGAGCCGGCGCTCTCTCAGAGAGAACGGCACGGCCGCCGATCGGGACGCGCGGGCAGCCGTTGGTCTCCTCCCTCACTGCTGACGACAGCGTGAACGATGCACCTACACCCCTGCCCCGGTCGAGGTTGTCCGGCCGGATTTGTGACCAGCCGTGAGCTGAGAGAGAGTGTGGCCAACTATGTGTTGCTTAGATCTGGAGAGCATGAGAGAGTGAACGAGAGGAACCCTAGTAAAGCAAGCGCTAAGGCTCCTGCTTTTATATATAGTGGAGTGATTTTGTTGTACCAGCTTCAAAAAATGCGCTCCTACGTGTACCCGCGAGTGGGTGTGAGAGAACTAGTGCGTGCGTGCACCGCTTCTCTTCATGAGAGAACAATATACTATGCCCAAAGAACGTTCTCCGCAAGAGTAATAGTATAAGTGTGTGACGTATGAGCTAAAATAAAATGTGTGCGCTGTCTTTTGCTTTTAGAAGTTCTTAGGGTAGGGTGTGAAGAGCACATATGTGCGTGACGTCTACCTGCAGATAGACGGTGGGTGCGACGTGCGAGTCTGTGAGAGGACTCGGGAGAGTCGTGACTCGTGAGGGTGCGTGAGAGAGAGGGGGCACGTATCAATGCAATGCATGTGTCCGTAAATCATTATCCGACAAACGTTCGCCACAAGCCTTTTCCTGACGAACGTTGTAAGAACCGTTAGATTGGCATCCGACATGTCAGTTTTGCCATGTCATTTAACAGAACAGCCACTCCTCCTACACACAAATCTTCCACGTGAGTGTTAGCAACTGCTGTATGCCGTTCCAAAATGCAGTGCATATAGCTTTATTGAAAATTCGAACCTCGCAAATGTTTACCGAGTTTTCATGTACCAAATTGCACATGTAGAATACCATGTATATATCATTTCATTCATCTTCGAGAGGTAACTATAAAGATGGGTGAGGAGTCTACAAAGAAAGACCATCGTATCACCCGCAGCAATTTCAAGCATCCTTTAGTGTCGAGGAATATCATAGGAACTCTATATGATATGATTTTATAGGATTTTTTCCTTTAGAGCCAATTGGTTCATAGGAATAGATTCATATACTCCACATTTCAAAGGAAATAAACATGATATCATTTCTATAGCTTTAGAGCCACTTGGTTCATATGAATGGATTCCTATACTCCCTTAATTTCAAAGGAAAATAAACATTAGCGTATATTCAATAGAAAAGTTCCTATGATATGAACCAAATTACATCTCTTTTCTAATCCCTTCTCATAGGAATTGAGATACATGTCATCTCTAGATTCAATAGAAAAGTTCCTATGATGTGAACCAAATGACATCTCTTTTCCAATCTCTACTCATAGGAATTGAGATGCTCCATGTCATCTCTTTCCCTACAACTTCCATGTATACATCTTCTATTCCTAAATAGATAGTACAACCCACTAGTAGCTTTTTTCCAAAACATGCAACTATGGCACAAGAACTATATAGTGTGCCAATAACTTTGAAAGATGGTCGATGGATGAAGCTAACCCAACAGTGCAGAGATAGGAAAATCCGAGAACTACTGGCCGTTGGATATCATCAACATTCCACCAGATCTGCCACATGTACAATTTAGAAGACTCCATGGTTGAACTTAAGCATAATGCACAAACCTCAAAACACAAGCACTTCTCCTTTGTTCTAGAATCTTCTGTATCATAATTGATTATTTTTTATAAATGAATTGCCATTATTTGTTTTTACTTTATGATTTACAATGCACAACCCCATGAATTTTAACATTTTTATAAAACTAATTGATTTTGAATGAGATGAACTATAAGAACTAAACGAACATCTACATCATGCATATATGACTCAAAGCTTTACATGCTATAGTGTGTATTTATTCATAATTTGGTTTCGAAATCTCATGCGTTCAATACATGTGTACCTTACTAGTTTTGAGTAGAGTAGCAAATTTCACGCAGCCCCAAGTATATCAAAATGCAGGGCCCATGCATCATTGCCTTTCGGTCGAACCTACGTCGACAATTTTTTATACGTACTATATCTCCACTGGTCACCGAACCCAAAATGCTGCCTCGTTCCCGTAAAACCAAGCGGCCCACACATATTTAAGGCGTTGACTCGAAACCGTTTACTACAATGTGGCCCGCATGCCGTAGTACTCCTACAAACCCTACCGCCGCACTCATCATCGGTTTTCTTCAAGAGGACGAGGGAGAAGCCGATTTGTAGTGGAGGCGCTTTCAAAAAAGGATCTGTAGTGGAGACCCCTACCCTAGGGTGCCCTAGGTAGCTGCCGCACACATCATTGTTTTCTCTTTTCTTTATGCTCTTGCACCCTAGAGTGAAATGATGGTTGCTTCGTCCGTCCAGCTTAATGCGGGAAAGGTGGGGCTTTGTGATTTGACCCCTCATCGCTCATTTTCTACTACTGCGGCGCTACGACCGGGGTGCCTCCAATTCCAACCGCTGCTTCGAACTGTAATTTGGTGCATCGCACGTGGAACAAGACGGTGGATGAGCCACATGTCGGCCAAAGGGGTCATGTTAAGTGTGTCGCCATTTCGTGTGCAGACTGACCCTGCTTGAGTTGCTACGCCAACACGACGGGAGCAGCCTACCACTTGGTTTTGCTCCTTGGTGAATCCCGACTATATTGATCTAAAAAGATACGTGCTAAACTACCCTCTCCGTCTTGGTTTTTTTATTTTTAGGCGTCTCGGTTTATAGGGCATGCACGTAGTTCTAGGTCATCCATTTGACTAACTAAATATGAGTTACTATGTCACAAAAAGTATATCATTGGATTCTTAAGCGGATGTAGTTGTATTTAAAAGTCGAGGGCGGGGCTTTTCCTGCGCGGTAGGTGGGGCGGTTCCGCCTAGTCGGTTCGATAGAGACGCGAGAAGACGAGGGAGTAGGCTGCTGCAAACGTAGGGCTGTGTGATTTGACAGTGAGTTACTGCTGGACAGGCGGGGCCCCGTGATTTGATTTGCCATTATCATTTTGTAGCGACCTGACCCGAATGGATCACGTCTACTGTGCTACGGTGTCATCCCTGGATCAGTAATGCTGACACCACACAGTACATCGAGGTTTTATAGCAGAGTTGCAATCACACACTTATTACATCGATGGCTCAAAAAGAACTTATTACAATAAATATGGCTTAAGGCCATATTTTAAAGATAACAGCGGAAGACTTGGAAGATAAATGGGTCCATCAACTCCAGCGGCATCACTGAGTATAGAACCACGACCTAAAACACCTCAATCGTCGTCTGAAAAGTCTGCAACATTAACGTTGCAGCCCGAAAACGGGTCAGCACATGGAATATGCTGGCAAAGTAACACATAGAGAGTAATGGAATGAAACAGCTATACTACATGCATATATGGCTGGTGGAAAGCTCTATGGTTACAGTTTTGCGTAAAGCCAGTTTTTCCCTACTGCAAAGGAATAAATTTTATTTACTATCATGGTGGTTGTGAAACATTGAGAATGGTTGACAGCATTCTCAATCCCAATTAAAAGTAATTAAAACCCAATAACATTAATTAGAAGTAACATGTTGAGATTCACAATGATATTCAAGTACTAGATACTCAAGTTGTCCATAACCGGGGACACGGCTAATCATGATTAGTTTGTTACTCTACAGAGGTTTGCGCACTTTTCCCCACATGACTCGATCGCCTCCGTTTGTTTTCTCGCACTACATGGTGTTTGAGAAGACGGATGACCGAGACATAGTCTTTCAGAAGCACTAGCACCTTACATGTGGGGTAGACCGGTACACCTACATCCCCTACATCTGCTAGTCCACCCCGTAAGAGTTCACACAACTTAGTCAACTATGCTAGAGCCCATAGTAGCATGTGGCTGCACACGGAAGTTTCTAGCATGAATTATCTTATGATCCCTTTGAGCCTGGGTGGCGGTCCAAAAAAAAACAGGCAAGTCCTGATAGACATCAGGTGCCTCAATCCACCCAGATGTGTGTTTAAGTTGCCACCTTAGATAAACCATTAAAATTATCAATCTCACATCTGTCATGGATATCACTCACCCAATCCACGTCTACTAGCATAGCATGGCATAATAAGCAACGTAGAAGTAACTCCCAAAGGTTTGATAATAATACAGGTAATAGGTACTACCTCATCTACTTCCCATCCCACAATTTAATTAGATCCTAATCATGCAATGTGTGAGGATTGATCTAATGCAGTAAAACATGGGTTGTAGAAAAGGTATGATCAAAGTGTTACTTGCCTTGCTGATGATCCGCGAGTCCTAGGGTTTCGAAGTAACAAGCGGCGCAATCCGGGTAATCTATCGCAGACAAACAACAAGCATACAATAAGTACTCATCTAATGCACAGGTAAAACTCGAACGAGAGAACGAACCAAGTAGTTCAACTTAAGAACTCCGGTTGCAAAGAAAGAACGAAAAACAAACGGCGGAAGAAAACAACTCAGTTCTAGCAAGTTGAAACTAGGTCAAAATTTTACTGTAGCAAAAGCTTGTTCAAGTTGATTAGATGGAACGGCGGTTTCGAGACGAAACTCCAGGCGCTTGAATCACCTGATTCCGATAAACGAGCGAAAAGATAGACTAGGAAGAAGATCGGATCTGAGATCGCGATCGCGGAATAAATCCGACAAAAAGAAAAAGAAGAACAGTTAAATGAACGGACGTCGTTAACCTAGAAGAATCCGGTGATCACGTTCGTTAGGACGAACGGTCCGGCGAATGGTCCAAAGACAACTAAATCAAAGAAGAAAACGAATCCGATCTAGGGTTTCGGAGAAGAAAAACCGATCGAAAAACTGATCTAGAAAACCGGAACGGTTTAGAGAAGAAAAGAATCGGAACGATTAGAAGAAAACGATCCGAGAAAAAGAATAGATGTAGCGCGGGGCAACCTTGGCGAGGTCTCCGGTGAGGGGCTCCGGCGGCGTCGGCGTAGGGCGGCGGCGTGGGCAAGGTGCGGCGGCGGCGCGGGTGTGGGGCGGCGGCGGTAAGGTGCGGCGGCGGCGCGGGGTGTGGGGCGGCGGCGGCATGGTGCGGCAGAGGCGCGGGTGTGGCGGCGCGGCGGCGGTGACGCAGGGCGCGGTGTGATGCGGCGCGGCGGCGGTGCAAGGCGCGGTGTGGAGGAGGGCTTTGATTTGATGTGTTTAGAGGAGGGGGTGCTTGGGTATTTATATTGGGGAGGGGAGGGGTTTACTTGGGGTAGAGGACAAGGAATTAGAATAGGAGTCGGAAAGATCTAGAAAATAAACGGAATAAGGAAAAGGGACAAGGGGGCGCCCTAGAATCATAAAAGGATTCGGTCCTAGCAAGAGGCGGCGGCGGCCGACCGGCTCCTGGCTCGGCGCCTGGCGCCTGGGAGCGCGGCGGTAGGTGGCTTGGCTTGGGCCTTTGGCCCAAGGCGCTGCTCAAATTTTTTTTTAATAGTTTCCTCGCGCAGAAGAAAAACAAAAAAGGGATCTAAACGAACTCCAAAAAATCTAAAGTAAATTTTCCCCGACTCCTAAAAATGAGCCGAACAAAATGAACTTTTCTCCGGACCTAAAATGCAATTTTTGAAAACGCGCATTTTTCCCTATCCAAATAAAATGCAAATAAACACCGGAAAGCAAAATTGATCTATTTATTATATCTTCATTTTTCCTAAATTTGGGAAATTCATATTATTCCCTCTCTCATATATTTTGACACCGGAAAAATTATTGAAGATAAAATAAATAAATCAAATGATCCTATTTTCAAAATTCGAGAGAACTCTCAAATATGAAAATAACGAAATCTCCAACTCTCTCCAAGGGTCCTTGAGTTGCGTGAAATTTCTAGGATCAACCAAAATGCAAGAAAATATGATATGCATATGATCTAGTGTATAACATTCCAAATTGAAAATTTGGGATGTTACAAACCACCCCCCTTAAGATGAATCTCGCCCTCGAGATTCGGGTTGGCTAGAAAATAGGTGAGGGTGGTCTTTGAGCAAATCTTCTTCTCTCTCCCAGGTGGCTTCATCCTCTGAATGGTGGTTCCACTGAACTTTGCAAAACTTGATAACCTTGCTGCGAGTAACTCTACTGGCAACATCGAGAATCTTGACTGGCTTCTCCTCATATGTTAGGTCATCCTTTAACTGAATCGCTTCTAATGGCACTGTATCTCTTAGCGGTACATCCGCCATCTCGGCGTGACATTTCTTCAGCTGAGAAACATGGAATACATCATGAACTCCTGACAGTCCTTCTGGTAGTTCCAACTTATAAGCGACTTCTCCCATACGTTTCACGTTCTTAAACGGTCCAACGAAACGCGGTGCTAACTTTCCCTTAACTCCAAAGCGCCTAACTCCTCGAAGTGGGGATACTCGAAGGTAAACTATGTCTCTGGTTTCGTAAACGGTCTCCTTGCGTTTAGAATCTGCATAGCTCTTCTGCCTGGACTGGGCTACCTTGAGCCTATCGCGAAACAACTTAACCTTCCGTTCTGACTCCTTAATCAAATCTGGTCCAAAGAATTGACGGTCTCCAACTTCGTTACTGTTGTCATGGAACGAAACTGTTATCTGATACGATACTCCTCGGAACTCCATGCAAACAAATGATTCTAGTCATGTATATCTTTGCCAACTTAGCACTGGTGTAAGTGGTCTTAACTGGAATGAAATGTGCTACCTTCGTCAAACGATCAACTACTACCCATATCGAGTCATATCCGGCTTTTGTCCTGGGTAGCCCTGTGATAAAATCCATGCCTATCTTATCCCACTTCCATTCGGGTATCGGCAGTGGTTGTAACAATCCTGCTGGCTTTTGATGTTCTGCTTTTACTCTTTGACATACGTCACAAACTGCTACATACGCTGCAATATCCTTCTTCATTCCGGTCCACCAGAATGTTTCCTTCAAATCCAAATACATCTTGGTATTCCCTGGGTGAATCGAATATGGTGAATCATGTGCCTCCTGCAAAATCAACTTCCTAATCTCCGGGTCATTGGGCACATAAACACGGTCCTCAAACCATAAGGTGTCGTGCTCATCCTCACAAAATCCCTTTGCTTTTCCTTCGCTCAATTTCTCCTTTATAGCAGCAATCTCTTTGTCAGATTTCTGAGCTTCTCTGATCTTATCCATCAATGTTGATTGAATCTCCAATACTGCTACATAGCCTTTCGGAACTATCTCTAAGCTTAGTTCACGAAGGTTTTCTGCTAATTCCTTTGGTATTTTCCCCGTCACTATGGTATTGACATGGCTCTTACGGCTCAATGCGTCAGCTACTACATTAGCTTTTCCGGGATGATAATGCAATCTCATGTCATAATCCTTGATGAGCTCCAACCATCTCCTTTGTCGGAGGTTCAACTCCTTCTGCGTGAAAATGTACTTCAAACTCTTGTGATCCGTGTACACCTCACAATGATTTCCAATGAGGAAATGTCTCCACGTTTTCAATGCATGCACTACGGCTGCTAACTCCAAATCATGCGTGGCATAATTCAACTCATGAGGCTTTAGTTGTCGTGATGCATACGAAACAACTCTCCCTTCCTGCATAAGCACTGCTCCAAGTCCTCGACGTGAAGCGTCGCAATACACCTCATAATCCTTGGTCTGATCTGGCAAAATCAATACCGGTGAGGTAACCAATCGTTTCTTCAACTCCTGGAAACTAGCCTCACACTCCTCAGTCCATTTGAACTTAGTATCCTTTTTCAACAACTCTGTCATAGGCTTTGCAATCTTTGAAAAGTTCTCAATGAATCTCCGGTAGTATCCTGCGAGTCTAAGAAAACTCCGGATCTCTCCAACTGTTGTTGGTGCTTCCCATTCGGTTACGGTCTCAACCTTTGTGGGGTCAACTGCTATACCTTCTCCGGATATAACGTGTCCGAGGAATCCAACTTCCTTCAACCAAAACTCACATTTGCTGAATTTGGCATATAACTGATGTTCCCTTAATTTCTCCAAAACCAAACGCAAATGTTCCTTATGCTCCTCTTCATTCTTTGAATAAACTAGGATGTCATCAATGAACACTACGACGAACTTATCCAAAAACTCCATAAACACTTTGTTCATCAGGTTCATAAAATAGGCAGGTGCGTTAGTCAATCCAAATGACATAACGGTATACTCATACAGTCCATATCTTGTGGTGAATGCTGTCTTAGGTATGTCCTGCTCTCGAATCTTCAACTGATGGTACCCTGATCGCAAATCGATCTTGGAAAACACTTTAGCTCCTTGCAATCGATCAAACAGATCGTTGATCATTGGCAGTGGGTACTTGTTCTTGATGGTTACTTCATTCAATCCCCGATAATCTACAACCATCCTTAATGATCCATCCTTCTTTTCCACTAGAAGTACGGGTGATCCCCAAGGTGACGAACTTGGGCGAATGTAACCTTTATCCAATAACTCCTTAATCTGATTCTTAATTTCCACCAAATCCTTTGCTGGCATCCGGTACGGTCGCTTCGATATTGGGCTTGTACCTGGCAATACCTCAATCAAAAACTCAATGTCTCTATCCGGTGGCATGCCTGGTAATTCCTCAGGAAATACATCAGGAAAATCCTTTACCACTGGTACTTCCTCCTGCACAACTCCTGATAAGCAATTCACTTGTGTCCTGTTTGGCACATGCCGGGATACAGACTTGATCCTTCTTCCTTCTGGTGTGGTAAGCAAAATTGTCTTACTGGCGCAATCGATGTTTCCTCCATACATCGACAGCCAATCCATACCAAGAATCACATCCAGACCTTGGGATTCTAGAATAATTAAATCCGTTGGGAATACATGCCTTCCTATACTCAATGGTACTTGAAAACATCCTTGTCTGGCCATGTATTCTGTTCCTGGTGAGCTTACTAGCATAGGTGTTTTAAGAATCCTAGTGGGCAGGCTATACTTTTCCACAAATCCCCTTGATATGTATGAATGCGATGCACCAGTATCAAAAAGAACGAGTGCAGTAAATGACTTAACCAAAAACTTACCGATTACTGCATCGGGCTGATCTTCAATCTCCTCCACATTAACGTGGTTCACCTGTCCCCTATTGAAAGGGTTCGGCTTCTTCCCAGAGCTTCCATTGCCATTTCCATTCTGGCCTTCAGGACATTCATTGGCATAATGTCCAGTCTTCGAACACTTGAAACAGGTGACTTGACTCAGGTCTCTCTTGGTTGGGGTTGATGGGGTTGTTCGGTTCTGGCCGTTGCTTCCTCCATTCCCATTACCATTCTTGTGGCCATTATGGTTGTGCGAGCTACCTCCTCCATGGGTGTGCTGAAACTTAAATCCCGGTTTAGGGGAAAAATGGGGCTTCTGCTGGGCTCCAGAGTTATACTTCCCCTATCCATACTTCCTCTTACGGTTCTCAATCTGCTGTTGCTTCCCTTCAATCATGATGGCACGATCTACCAACTCCTGGTAGTTGTTGAAACTTGCTACCATCAACTGCATGCTTAGTTCATCATTCAATACTTCCAGAAACTTCTCCTGCTTGGCTGCATCCGTAGCAACGTCATATAGGGCATAACGGGCTAGCTTACTAAACTCTTCCACATACTGGCCAACAGTCCTTCCTCCTTGGCGTAAGTTGCGAAACTCACGCTTCTTTATGGCCATAGCTCCTGCTGAAACATGGGCAGTGCGGAAAGCTTGCTGAAACTGATCCCATGTGACAGTGTCAACTGGGTAAGTGGCTGTGAAATTCTCCCACCATGTTGCCGCGGGTCCGTCAAGCTGGTGTGCGGCAAACTTCACCTTCTCACCATCCGTGCATCCTGCAGTGGTCAACTCCCTTCCTATCTTGCGGAGCCAATCGTCTGCTACTATTGGCTCGGTGCTACTAGAAAACACTGGCGGATTCAGCCTAAGGAAACGGGCTAAGTGGTCAACAGGTGGTGCTGGTGGGTTGTTGTTGTTGTTCTGCTGATTCTGAACTAACATCTGCATCAATTGATTCTGCTGCTGGATCAACTGAGTGAGCTCCGGTGGAAATCCATTGTCACGTCTCGAAGGCATCTAAGGGTTTAGAAAAGACGAGAATTAAGAATAGAGGGGGTCTAAAGGGAAAACACTACCCATATGCACATGAGGCAAAAGCACACAATTCACTTCAATCAATCAAACAAGGGCTTACAAACGGTCTAACTATCGCAAAAGTGCTCGACTATAATGTGTTTACATGGGGAATACTACTACTATCTGGTGGTCACCTAGAAATTTGATCCGATGGAAGACTCCATGATATCTACTCCAGCTTCGTCTTCAATGTCGGGTTCACTTGGATCCGAATCGGTGTCGTCGATGATGATGTAGTTGTCCGGACATGCGACGTACTCGTCTTCCTCCTGGGATGCTAACTTCCTCTTGAGTTCTTCAATCTCCTGCTTAAGATTGCCATTGTGCCTTGCTAGAGCTACGATCTCGTCCATGTAGTCCTTGCGTGTAGACTTTAGTTCTCCTTCTAGCTCGATGATCCTTGCCTTCGCATTCTTCAACTCTATCATGTCATTGCACATCTGGTTCTCGTGGCGTCGAATGTGCTGGTTTAACTCCTGGATGAAAGATGCAATGGATCTATCCTTCTTGGTGCTGACTAACTCCCATTGTTCATCTCGGCGTCCGCAAATCTGGTAGATAGTGTCCTTGAGGTCTTCTTGGTAAACTTCTCCAATGCGTCCTATGGTGATATGAGCTGCCATGCTCCTTCCTAGACTCCAGGTTGGTGCATTGAAAACACTGTCTATGGGTTTCGTGATTGGCGCGAATGTTCTTCCCGGAACGTGAGCTTGAATCTTCCAGCGCTCCTCTTCAGGCAGAGTGGCGTTGAAGGTTCCCGTGAAGCTTGGTAATCCAATGTTCAGGTACTTGGTGACTTCCTTCAGGTGAAATCCAAATGGTGTGCCTTCATCCGGTTGAGCGTACTTAACCTTCGCGTGCGTCATCCTAATAGAGTAGAAAAGATGAGGGGTTAGAAAATGAGAAGAGAAGGGTGATCTATGGCTTTAACTTAGTGGTCGTGTCCTACAGTCAGCGTGTGCTCTGATACCATCTCTGTAGCGACCTGACCCGAATGGATCACGTCTACTGTGCTACGGTGTCATCCCTGGATCAGTAATGCTGACACCACACAGTACATCGAGGTTTTATAGCAGAGTTGCAATCACACACTTATTACATCGATGGCTCAAAAAGAACTTATTACAATAAATATGGCTTAAGGCCATATTTTAAAGATAACAGTGGAAGACTTGGAAGATAAATGGGTCCATCAACTCCAGCGGCATCACTGAGTATAGAACCACGACCTAAAACACCTCAATCGTCATCTGAAAAGTCTGCAACATTAACGTTGCAGCCCGAAAACGGGTCAGCACATGGAATATGCTGGCAAAGTAACACATAGAGAGTAATGGAATGAAACAGCTATACTACATGCATATATGGCTGGTGGAAAGCTCTATGGTTACAGTTTTGCGTAAAGCCAGTTTTTCCCTACTGCAAAGGACTAAATTTTATTTACTATCATGGTGGTTGTGAAACATTGAGAATGGTTGACAGCATTCTCAATCCCAATTAAAAGTAATTAAAACCCAATAACATTAATTAGAAGTAACATGTTGAGATTCACAATGATATTCAAGTACTAGATACTCAAGTTATCCATAACCGGGGACACGGCTAATCATGATTAGTTTGTTACTCTGCAGAGGTTTGCGCACTTTTCCCCACATGACTCGATCGCCTCCCTTTGTTTTCTCGCACTACATGGTGTTTGAGAAGACGGATGACCGAGACATAGTCTTTCAGAAGCACTAGCACCTTACATGTGGGGTAGACCGGTACAGCTACATCCCCTACATCTGCTAGTCCACCCCGTAAGAGTTCACACAACTTAGTCAACTATGCTAGAGCCCATAGTAGCATGTGGCTGCACACGGAAGTTTCTAGCATGAATTATCTTATGATCCCTTTGAGCCTGGGTGGCGGTCCAAAAAAAAACAGGCAAGTCCTGATAGACATCAGGTGCCTCAATCCACCCAGATGTGTGTTTAAGTTGCCACCTTAGATAAACCATTAAAATTATCAATCTCACATCTGTCATGGACACTCACCCAATCCACGTCTACTAGAATAGCATGGCATAATAAGCAACGTAGAAGTAACTCCCAAAGGTTTGATAATAATACAGGTAATAGGTACTACCTCATCTACTTCCCATCCCACAATTTAATTAGATCCTAATCATGCAATGTGTGAGGATTGATCTAATGCAGTAAAACATGGGTTGTAGAAAAGGTATGATCAAAGTGTTACTTGCCTTGCTGATGATCCGCGAGTCCTAGGGTTTCGAAGTAACAAGCGGCGCAATCCGGGTAATCTATCGCAGACAAACAACAAGCATACAATAAGTACTCATCTAATGCACAGGTAAAACTCGAACGAGAGAACGAACCAAGTAGTTCAACTTAAGAACTCTGGTTGCAAAGAAAGAACGAAAAACAAACGGCAGAAGAAAACAACTCGGTTCTAGCAAGTTGAAACTAGGTCAAAATTTTACTGTAGCAAAAGCTTGTTCAAGTTGATTAGACGGAACGGCGGTTTCGAGACGAAACTCCAGGCGCTTGAATCACCTGATTCCGATAAACGAGCGAAAAGATAGACTAGGAAGAAGATCGGATCTGAGATCGCGATCGCGGAATGAATCCGACGAAAAGAAAAAGAAGAACGGTTAAACGAACGGACGTCGTTAACCTAGAAGAATCCGGTGATCACGTTCGTTAGGACGAACGGTCCGGCGAACGGTCCAAATACAACTAAATCGAAGAAGAAAACGAATCCGATGTAGGGTTTCGGAGAAGAAAAACCGATCGAAAAACTGATCTAGAAAACCGGAACGGTTTAGAGAAGAAAACGATCCGAGAAAAAGAATAGATGTAGCGCGGGGCAACCTTGGCGAGGTCTCCGGTGAGGGGCTCCGGCGGCGTCGGCGTAGGGCGGCGGCGTGGGCAAGGTGCGGCGGCGGCGCGGGTGTGGGGCGGCGGCGGTAAGGTGCGGCGGCGGCGCGGGGTGTGCGGCGGCGGCGGCAAGGTGCGGCGGCGGCGCGGGTGTGGCGGCGCGGCGGCGGTGACGCAGGGCGCGGTGTGATGCGGCGCGGCGGCGGTGCAAGGCGCAGTGTGGAGGAGGGCTTTGATTTGATGTGTTTAGAGGAGGGGGTGCTTGGGTATTTATATTGGGGAGGGGAGGGGTTTACTTGGGGTAGAGGACAAGGAATTAGAATAGGAGTAGGAAAGATCTAGAAAATAAACGGAATAAGGAAAAGGGACAAGGGGGCGCCCTAGAATCCTAAAAGGATTCGGTCCTAGCAAGAGGCGGCGGCGGCCGACCGGCTCCTGGCTCGGCGCCTGGCGCCTGGGAGCGCGGCGGTAGGTGGCTTGGTTTGGGCCTTTGGCCCAAGGCGCTGCTCAATTTTTTTTAATAGTTTCCTCTCGCAGAAAAAAAACAAAAAAGGGATCTAAACAAACTCCGAAAAATCTAAAGTAAATTTTCCCCGACTCCTAAAAATGAGCCGAACAAAATGAACTTTTCTCCGGACCTAAAATGCAATTTTTGAAAACGCGCATTTTTCCCTATCCAAATAAAATGCAAATAAACACCGGAAAGCAAAATTAATCTATTTATTATATCTTCATTTTTCCTAAATTTGGGAAAGTCATATTATTCCCTCTCTCATATATTTTGACACCGGAAAAATTATTGAAGATAAAATAAATAAATCAAATGATCCTATTTTCAAAATTCGAGAGAACTCTCAAATATGAAAATAACGAAATCTCCAACTCTCTCCGAGGGTCCTTGAGTTGCGTGAAATTTCTAGGATCAACCAAAATGCAAGAAAATATGATATGCATATGATCTAGTGTATAACATTCCAAATTGAAAATTTGGGATGTTACACATTTTTAACTACGGCGCTACGACCGGCGTGAGTCTCCCGATTCCTGACCACCTCCATACAGGTGCCTCTCCCAATGCTCCACCATGTAGTAGAGGTTGGCTCTTGCATGAGAGCCCACTTCTCCACTTTTTCCTTGCCTCTCTTTCCTCCACATATGCAAAAATGCCATGTAAAGCGCACTATTGTACTTACTTTTACTTGCTCCTACAGGTGCTTAAGCTTGCCACATAGGCATAAAGTCTGATGTGGCAAGTTAATCAAGAAGAGAGAGACTAGTTTGGTGACCCAAGGAAGAAATGGTGCTAAGCGCGTGTACCTAGGTGAAAAGACAATTTTGAGTCTATAGCTAATTAAATGAAGCAAACTTAGCAACACCATTTCATTGGAAGAGGTCACTCCTTGGCAAATGCAATAAATACTGGTACTCCCCGTGTCCCATAATATAAGAACGTTTTTGGCACTACACTAGTGTCAAAAACGTTCTTATATTATGGGACGGAGGGAGTACGAAGAAAGAGATAGAGAGGAGTAAAAAATACACTTATAGCCAACCTTGTTGTAGTATGAGTGACTAAGTGATGACTATGTATGACATGCCAACATCAGATAGCCTAACACACCGTGTTAAATCTCCAAGGGCACGACCGCTCGAGCGACGCGATGGTCGTGGTAGGCGCGACCATGATATGGGCCGCTGGCAGCCCTTGGATCTGAGATCAAACGGTCGCATGCTAAGTTGCTGAAAATTTACAGAATAACCCTCCAGGATAGGATATTCACCCATAGGTCTAGAATCATGCCATGCAACCGTTCGATCTCAGATCCAAGGGTTCTCGGCAGCCCGTATCATGGGAGAATGGAAAGCCACTACCCTGCCGTTCGCACGCTGGAAGTTCGCTCCTACTCGTCCCCGCACGTCCTTCAATACTATGGCGGTTCGCTCCTAGTCGTCCCGTCCATTCACATTATGGCGGTTCCACTAATCCTAACCCTCCTCCCAAATACATGGCATCCCAAATCTCCACGATCGGCGGTGAGTACAAGGTTAGAACCATCACCGGCGATGAGTTCGACGTCATCTACACATGTTCTTCCGCGACGGTGAAAGGATGCCTTTTTCGCTTCAGGCGCATGTTCGAAGACTCAGATAATGAGTGGGTCGCCGGGCTAGATATTGACTACACCATAGTCCTGGGACCAGAGAAGGATCTAAAGGACGAAAAGAGGAAGAAGCCCGCCGTGATCCAGGTTTGCGTGCATGACTTATGCTTGGTCTACCACATATGCCATGCCGACGTTGAGTGCCAGGATTTTAAGGACTTCCTCCAGAGCAACCTAGTCAAATTCATTACTGTAGACTTTGGTAACGACAAAGAAGTCCTACGTCGGATAGGCCTCGTTGTAGGCAACACCTTCGACCTCCAGAAGAATCGGCTGGTGTCCTCTCGTCAGCCTTCAATGTTGACCCTGGCAGGAGCCATGGTTCATCCTTCATACGGTAAACTGGAGAAACCTCCATACACGTTTCATCATCATGCATGGCAGCGGAATGTACTAGATATAGACCACATCCACTACGCTGCAATGGATGGATACCTTTGCTTCAATATCTACAAGGGTTGGATGAAGAGCAACAACCAAGTGTGCGGTTCAAGCAAAGAAGTATCAGCCAAGAGGGAGAGGGACAAGGACGAAGTCGAGGACGTGGACAAGGACTCCGAGTAAGGTGGCAGTGTCATTGCTCATGGTGGTTCTAAACTTCTAACGTAGTGTCTACCGGATTAGTTGCATAGTTTAATTTCAGGTGTGCTTAGTTTAATTTGAGTGGTGTGTTGTGCTGAGCCCCTAGCAGAACTATGCTATGTTTCTTCTCGTTACTTTAACTCTTCAGTATTTAAATACTACTAGTATTTCTTTAATAGAATTTAGCACCCCAATTAAGCACGTACTAGCTTTTTTAATAGTACTATATGCATAATTTGGCGACGAGCGCTCTCTATATGTACCACCTTTTTTAAATTTCAATTTTTGCTCCATGGCGCAATCCATCGATAGTACTATTATACAAAAGTATACATTTTTTAAAAGGCTAGAGTACTGTTCATCACATATATAGCCAGTTAAATTCTCAACCTAGAACGACGTGCATGCCATGTAGTAAACCGATACGGAGGAAGTATAGTAAAAATGAGGTGATTTTACCGAGCGATCGGCAAGGGAGCATGGCCTGTCATGCGGTCCCACGTGTCATGATGTACCAAGGCGATGCGCGTGTCCCTCTTGAGGCAGAAGCAATAGTACGTGGTTTGAGATGATGGCGAACCGAAGTGTGAAATAATGGTTGCTTCGTCCGTCTGGGAAGGTGCAGCATTGTGATTTGACGTCTCATTGCTCATTACTACTGGGCCGGTACGAGTGGGGTGCGTCCCCCTACTATTTTGCACTGTTATTTGGTGCTTGACACGTCGACCTGGTTGCTATATGTCCCACATGTCGGCGACAGGAAGTACAGAATTCATGAAAGGGAGCGTCGACGGAGGAGTATACTACAGAATTCATGAAAGGGAGCGACTTAGTTTTGGAAAAATCTGTTTTTACGGAGTACGTACCCACTAGGGTTTATAGGGCTCATCTAAAAAACATCCATTTTTCCGTTTGATAAGTCTCAATTCTACTATACTAGTAGTAGTACCATTACATGTTGGATTTCGAGGTGCGTTAGATCACCCGACGCAAGCAGTGTCAAGAGGAAACTAACCAATGCATGTACAAGTTCATGGAAATTTAGTGGTCATCCATGCATTCGTTCTAATTAATGCCTCGGTAAACATAACTTCTTGAGAAAAACGAGCGTACTAATTAATTGTGCAAACTACGAAATTAATTCGACCACTCACCGTCTACCTTGGTTGGAGAGATTTTGAAATTGAGCCATAAACTGGAAAGGAGGGAGTAGTAACTTTTGTCTCGATTACTATTTGTGGCCTTGTATAGATGCAAAATGTATTTTTTATAGTGGCCTTGTATAAGTAAATGGAGGGAGTACTAACCAAAGTACGTAGTAGGGACGAGGAGTAAACGGAGGGAGTAGTAAAATTTTCTCCTCGTGCTGCGAGCCACCGCGCGCGTGGGCGAGGGAGCGGGCGTAAGGCATAGTAAGCAAGCTTCACCTCATCCTGCGAGCCACCGCGCCCATGGGCGGGGGAGACGGCATACTAAGCAAGCTTCTCCTCATTCTGCGAGTTGAGGGGACACATCAAAAGTACTCCAGTGTATAGAGCCTTGCCTCTAAGGTAGGCCCCACATGGTTTGCCTCTTTTTTTAATTTAACATAACGCGTCAAGTCGCAATTTGTTTGTTCACCCGTGGTAGACGATCCTCCCTCCAGCAAGTGGACAACCAGTACACGTGCCAAATTACCATGTGGGCTGCCTTTTTCGTACAGAAATGAGCTCCACCGTGTACCCGCGCGGGTGTGGTTGGGAAAGAGATGGGAGTACGTGCGCCGTGCGTGCACCTCTTCTCTTCATGCACGTCCCCCACCTACGTGGGTGTGTGTGAGAGAGATACAAACCTAGACATAATGGGCCGTCCATCCCCATGCCTCCGCCCAGTCCGACCACCAGTCACCACCACGCCCCACTCCTTCTCACCTTATCTCTCATCTTTCTCCCTCCATTTTTATATACAAGGGGCCACTATCAAAATTACAATTTGCAGATATACAAGACCACTAACACTAATCGATGCAATATTAATGGTGTTTGCCTCGTGGTACTAGCAAAGGAGGACATTAATTATCCCTTGCATGCATGCGGGAGTTTGTAAAAAAAAATGCATCTTGATGTTCCGTGCAATGCACGGGCATCTTGCTAGTCCATGAAAACAACACATGGCAAAATTCCACGGCAAACGAGGGATTTGAATCTGTTGGGAGGGGCTGTTTGGATCTTGCCCGGGGTAGCCAAAATATTGGCGACCCTTTTGTCCACCGGTGCCTTTGCCACCAATGAACGAGGAATGGCTCGGGTGCTCATGCTGCCATGCATCCTCCAGCGCGCACGTTGGAGACGAGCTCACACGAGCTGTGTTTTTTGTCCCACAACGCCGCCCAAGCCGCCCGCAGACCGACCGGCGACCCGCAAATTATGCCATCCAACCATAGCCGCACACATTATGACAACAACTCAACCAATCGGACGAAATTCACGCAAAAACGTAGACAAACTGATATTTCATATAAACAACGACGGAAATCATATAAAATACCGGATTTTCATACAAACATGACGGATTTCATTACATTCAAATGAACTATGCAGTGCTAGTTCTGGACAGCATAGGTATATAATACCTAGCCTAAATGGTCGCCCGCCGATCGATTTGTGTTCCTCATGTCCGGCAGCACGATCACTGGACTGCCGGGAGCCCTAGAGGTATCTGCTTCAGCGCAAAGGACGGCTCGCTTCCCCACTGATACGTCTCCAACGTATCTATAATTTTTGATTGCTCCATCCTATATTATCTACTGTTTTAGGCAATATTGGGCTTTATTATCCACTTTTATATTATTTTTGGGACTAACCTATTAACCGGAGGCCCAGCCCAGATTTGCTATTTTATGCCTATTTCTGTGTTTTGAAGAAAAGGAATATCAGACGGAGTCGAAACGGAACGAAATCAATTGGAGAAGTTATTTTTGGAAGGAAACACACCTGATGGACTTGGACCCCACGTCAAGGAAGGAACGAGGTGCTCACGAGGGTGGGGGCGCCCCCCCTAGGGCGCGCCCCCTGTCTTGTGGGGCCCTCATGGCTCCCCTGACGTGCTTCTTCTACCTATATATCTCCATATACCCTAAAACTTCCAGAACACACAATAGATCGGGAGTTCCACCGCCAGAAGCCTCGGTAGGCACCAAAAACCAATCTAGACCCGTTCCGACGCCTTGCCGGAGGGGGAATCCTTCTCTGGTGGCCATCTTCATCATCCCGGTGCTCTCCATGACAAGGAGGGAGTAGTTCTCCCTCGGGGCTGAGGGTATGTACCAGTAGCTATGTGTTTGATCTCTCTCTCATGTTCTTGATTTGGCACAATCTTGATGTATCGCGAGCTTTGCTATTATAGTTGGATCTTATGTTTCTCCTCCCCCTCTTCTCTCTTGTAATGAATCGAGTTTCCCCTTTGAAGTAATCTTATCGGATTGAGTCTTTAAAGATTTGAGAACACTTGATGTATGTCTTGCCGTGGATATCTGTGCTAACAATGGGATATCACGTGATTCACTTGATGTATGTTTTGGTGATCAACTTGCGGGTTCCGCCCATGAACCTATGCATAGGGGTTGGCACACGTTTTCGTCGTGATTCTCCGGTAGAACTTTGGGGCACTCTTTGAGGTCCTTTGTGTTGGTTGAATAGATGAATCTGAGATTGTGTGATGCATATCGTATAATCATGACCATGGATACTTGAGGTGACATTGGAGTATCTAGGTGACATTAGGGTTTTGGTTGATTTGTATCTTAAGGAGTTATTCTAGTACGAACTCTAGGGCTGTTTGTGACACTTATAGGAATAGCCCAACGGATTGATTGGAAAGAATAACTTTGAGGTGGTTTCGTACCCTACCATAATCTCTTCGTTCGTTCTCCGCTATTAGTGACTTTGGAGTGTGACACTCCAAAGAATTTTAATTGGTTTTCATCAAAAACATTGTTGGATTTTTAAGAGAGGGCATTTAAAACTTCTTTTCCAGAAATCCTTCCTCTTAAAAACTTCCTTTTCTTTGGCAAGAATTTTATTTTTGCTTCAAACTATGGTATTTGATCTTTTGAAACTTCTTCTCTGTTGGTTCCCTCTCAAATTATTTTGGGAGTTTAATCCTTTTCTTTTAAAAAGAAACTCTATGAAAATTTGGGATTTTCATATCTTGGAAACCACCTATGACTTTGTATTTTTGCCCATCTGGTAAAACCCCTCCAAAAACCTCCCCTTCTCCTTGTAATCAACCTAAGTTCTCTGTCCCAACTCATTCAAGCAAGTTTCGGATTTTATTCTAATTATTTTTCCCCTCAAATCATTTCTGCAAATTATTTGGAGCCTGGGAGATTTTCAAAGCAAGTACCCTATTGCATTTGAGTTTTGACCTCAAACCAACTCCTCTGGATTGTCCTTAGCATCCACAACCCAGAACCATCTTGATCCACTCCTCCTCTTTTCAAATTTTTCAAAATTCAGTCTTTGCAAGTTTGGACCAGATTTGCCAAATTTGGTGAAATTCATATCTACACTTCTCCAAAAATTCCACCAAAATTCAGGCAGCCTACTGGAGCAATGAGTAGCCACTCCACCAAAAATCAGCTCAAGGAAAAATCCCCAGAGGCCAAAAGCATTCTGTCGAACACCTGAGCTGCAATGTTCCTTTGTAAATTCAGAAAATTCAGACTTCAGTGTCATTTTTCGTCCGTCGGCTTCACTCACGCGTTGACAGTGCGCTTGGCGTGTTGCACGCGGCTTCTTCTCCCTGGCCAGCACCCCCGCACGCGCAATTGGCGTCTTCCCGGCGTTGGTGGCGCCCCTGGCCGCCCGCGTCGGCGTGTCTTGCGGCGGCCGAAACCCCGTTACAGCCGACAGGGAACAAGAACGGCGGCTCAACGCCGTTCCGCGCCGCCCAACGTTTCTCCGCTCTCCGCGTGGCCTCATGCATGCCAGCGCACGCCCGTGGCACCGTCTTCGTGGCCCGGCAAGCACGGGACGTGCTCCCTGCCGCCGACGGGCCCGCGCCGCCCCGTTCTGTCGAACTCGCCCCAAAACACCAAATCCCAGCCCGATTAGCACCTAAATGGAACCGTGGACATCCACGATGACGCCCAACGTCCTAATTACCCCCGACCAAGCCCTGCGCCGCCGTAACCTTCACCGGAGACCCCCGTTCACGGCCACCGCCTCGGGCCGCCTATAAAAAGGGCCCCCGAGCTCACCCTCGAGCACGCACCACCTCTACACCTCACCAAAGCTCTGCCAGGCCACCCGGAGAACCTCGAGGAGGTCTCCTCCCCCAACTCCGGCCGCCCCGATCCGCCTCGGCCTCCACCACGATTCGCTCCGGTGAGGCCGTCTCCGGCGCCCAAACCCCGTCAGTTACTCCCTCTAGCACCCAGTAAGCTAACGCCAGCATCAATTTGTCCTTCGCAGCTCTCTCCGACGAGTCCCTCGACCACCCGAGCCGCCGTCCGCCGGCGCAAAGCTCGCCGTCGACGTGGTACTCGCCGGCGACCACCACCACCACCAACCGACGCGGGAAGGTGCCCTGATCACGGAGGTACCCTCCGATCCCCCTGCCTCACCGTGGATCGCCACCGGCGACCACCGCGGCTCTCGGGCGCCGACGAGCTTCGTCCCCCCCCATTTGAAAGTTTAAACCTGACGAGTGGGACCCCACCATCAGCCTCTCTGTCACTTCTAAGTGAATCGTTTTCTGGAAGCGCCTTCGGGCAAAATACGCTTTCCCCTCTGGGCTGGCGTATTCAACACTGGAACGTTTTCTGTTTTTATGAGCTAGCCCCTGGAAACTTTCTGTTTCATTACAGATGAGTCCCTGGACAAAAACCTTTATAACTTTTAAGCAGGATAATATTTTTGATTGATTCTTTTTCTGTCCTCTTCAGATTTTTGTCTAGTTTTTATCATATTTATTTGAAAAAAATTTGGAATACTTTTTGTGCACCTCACGGTATTTACGATAGCGCATACATTTTCTTTATACCGTAGATACCGAAGGAGGTGACGGAACCGCAAACTTCACCGAGCTAGGCTCCGACTACTCCGAACCAGGCAAGCATGTTTGAACTTTTGATATGATGAGTGTCTTGGCATGTTTTGCATTTAGTTAGTCTCATGGCATGTTGTTGAGCCTACCGATGAACGTCAGTTCCATGCATTGTTGAGGTAAGTGAGTTCGATGATCCATAAGTGGATGGATGTGAGTATGAATGGCCATGTGTTGGCATGAGGATGGGTAAGATGGCAGTGTTGTAGCATGCCAGTCTTATGCCAGGCTGTGTGACCACAGTGTCAAACCGTATCGGTCCAGTTCCTCCCACTTCCTTCCCTGTACTACCACATGTTTTCCGCAAGGAATATGGCTTAGTAAGTTGCAAACCGCTTTCCCGGTACACACCAAAAGGAGAGGCCGGGATGATGGTTCCATGGCCCTGGATTAAAGCCAGTCATCCGGTCAGGGGGCATGGGTGTTTCCGGTTGGGACCGAGAGGGGGGCACCCCTTAGAGCGCGCGTATATAAATTTGATCCCATGCTATTCGAGATTGTGATCTCCCCGACTCAAAAGTTTTTCTTGGACGATGTCTAGGGTGATTCCTAGCATCGAGAGGTAGGATGGGTGTGTACTGGTTAGCTGTGTTTTCTTCCGAAATACCGTAAACGGAACTAGTCCTTCGTGACTACGGAAATCCATTGGCTGTGGGAAATTTTTGTACAAACTCTGCAGAGTCATATATTCCTTGAATCATCTATTCCATATCCAAGTTCAGTATTATCTTATCCTGACAAGTGCCAGTTTTGATGACAGAGACTCCGATGAATCGCATGAGTGCTAAGTCTGGTTAAATGATTTTTATTCTGTGGATGGACTAACCCGTTTATTTTCATGGATTGAATATTTATTATGGACATTATTTCCTTGTGAATAAAAGCCCTTTATGCGATGTCGCTCAGACGTCCGACTGTGGCATTGTTATTACTTACTTTCAATAAAAGCCCTTTATGTGATGTCGCCCCGACGTCCGACTGTGGCATTTCTTTTAAAGCCCTTTATGTGGTGTCGCTAAGACGCCCGACTGTGGCATTTCTTTTAAAGCCCTTTCTGTGATGTCGCCCCGACGTCCGACTGTGGCATTTCTTTTAAAGCCCTTTATGTGGTGTCGCTAAGACGCCCGACTGTGGTATTACTTTTAAAGCCCTTTCTGTGATGTCGCCCGACGTCCGACTGTGGCATTTCTTTTAAAGCCCTTTATGTGGTGTCGCTAAGACGCCCGACTGTGGCATCATTTCCTTATATTTATTTGTTCACCTTTCGAGGCGTCGCTTCAGACACCCGATCGGTTTTCATTTATGTTTTGTTGGGATTTCAGGCGGACTACCGCCGTTTCCCTTTTAATTGCTTCGTTATGCTAATTCTTTTGAATTTACATTGGTGAATTAATCATGACGCATTCATGCATGCATTTGTTATATCTTACGTCCGAACTGTCTTGCGAGTACTTTCAAAGTACTCACTGGCTTGTTGATTTGGCCAAATGCTGACGAAGGCGATCTCATGGATGAAGAATTTGATAGCGAGTCCGACGCCTAGAGGAATCCCAGTCAGTCTCGTGCGACCCTGGATTTGGTCACTGTATTATATCCGCTTCCGCTACCAAATAAATTCATCGAGCCTCACCTCCACGCTCGATGAGATGCCAGTTTTAGAGTCTTGTATCTCACTCCCCGCTGTGTTTTTCCACCACCACCCTATCCTCGAGTCAGTAGTATGCCTCCACACCACTGTGTCATGTCCGCCATTATGTATAATTATTGGCGTGCTTGTAATAATTTGGTTGAGCACCCGTAGCTCGACCCTGTAATATATTTTATGCTACTGGCTTATTGTATCAAGAATTTGTCTACCGGTAAGGAGAATTTTTTTTCTCATACTGGACTCAAAAGATTGGTTTCTCAATAAATATTTTTATTGGAAAACTGGTCGTGACAAGCTTGGTACCAGAGCCAGGCTGACTGTAGGAAGCCACTAGGTGCGATCGCTAATTGGTTATTAGCATGATTGAGCCTTTTCGTATTTTCTTGATTGTAGTCATTTTCTGTCAGTCAGCATAAATTTATGATCTGACCATGCAGAATTTTTGCCTACTTTTGTAGATGGCCGACAACAGCTGCGAGTCTCAGACCTTCGCCAACGTGCCCGATGGGTTCGTCAAGCTTCTTTCCTTCATCGTTCAGGTCGCGATGGGGCCATCTGTGCGCCCAGTCTTCACACTCTGCCAGCACCGAGTCAACGACAGTCTGACCATGCACCAGGTCGCGGTGCAGTTCAAGGGAGGGCATGGTGAGTTACGCCGCTTCCGGTTCTTGGGAAGAGCCATGCCTACGGAGAAGCATGCTATGCAGATGGCAGCCCGCGAGGCGATAGCTCGTCTCAGGGATGTCCTCCCCGTGATGAGGACTCGTCGTTAACGTTATCTTCCATGCCATGTGCCTTACACCTGTCACTACGCATTCTCCTGCCCCAGAGGAGAAGGAGACGAGGCTTTTGAGATGCTTATTGAGTATCTCCGGGCCCTGGAGGCAGCCTTCGACAACCTGGTGGACGACTTCGTGGCTGCCCGCATGGACTCAGTTCATGGCTGTGCTGCCAACAGGAGGGAGCTCCTACCCACCGCACCGCCACTGACTTGGGTCTCGTCCTCAGCATCTTATGCACCTACTCGTCGCCTGCCTACCATCGAAGAGTTCAACCAAGTCATTGCGCCCACTCCAGCGCGCACTGCACCACCCTGCGCGCCCACTCCTATTCGTGTTGTTCCGCCCCTGGCACCCGCTCCATCTACTCAGCGCAACACTACACGTATGGAGCCTATTAGCGAGGAGGAAGTCGAGTCCCCAGCCTCGCTACGCCTCACCCTCGGCAGGGCAAAGGAGGTCGTCAACATCTCCGCCTGAGTACGCTTAGCCGCCATGCAATGTACCGCTTTGTATGATATGTTTATATGTACATAGGTTGTGAGAAGTAGCTTGTTTGCGCATCATGTAGGATCTGGAAGAGTGCACTAGCCTAAATAACATGTTAGGATTATGTACACATATCCTGAGTGATGTATTGTATAATTACCGCTCGCGTGTAAGATATGTAATGAGCAGTCCTTCTCCGTGCGCAACTCGATTTGTTTTTCTTGAGTAAGCTTGGTTATTTAATTTTTATTTGCCAGCTTTATGCATTTCTGGAATTGTTTTTGCGACTCTTTTCGTGTTTCTTATGGATTGTACAAAATATATCCCCAGAGTGAAAAATGTCTCGTCCTTGGACTCGTTCCATGCCAACTCCACCAGAGGAAAATTATGATACACAACCCAGCAACAAGTTCACACAAGGACAGTCAAGCCAACAGGGAAATGAATCGGCACTTTCACAAATGTGCCGCCTTTATGAGCAGAGTCAGCAACAACATCGGGAAATGATGAACCAAGTCATCAACATGGGAAATCACCATGGACAGTATCGGCAGCATTCCAAGTTATCTGAGCTACAGAAGACACGTCCCCAAACATTTTCTCATACTGATAAACCACTTGAGGCCGAGGATTGGCTTCGAGATATGGAGAGAAAATTAATTATTGCAAAATGTTCCGATCTCGAGAAAGTACTATATGCTCCGCACTATCTCATAGGAGCAGCCGCATCATGGTGGGAGAATTTTCATACATGCACCCCAATGAAAATGATATAACCTGGGATGGTTTCAAGGAAGGTTTCCGTGGTGCACACATTCCCAAGAGTATTATGAAAATCAAGAAGAGAGAGTTCGAAGACCTCAAACAAAGGAACATGACTGTGTCAGATTACAACGGTCAATTTACTCTATTGTCTCGCTATGCCAATGAAGACCGTATGACTGAAAGTAAGAAGATGGAGAAATTCCTTGACGGTCTGGCGCCCGCGCTAAAATGCCAACTAGTCGTGCATACTTTTCCAGATTTTAAAACGCTGGTGGACAAAGCCATTACTCTGGAAAATGAGAGACGCAGCCTGGAAGATATCCGCAAGCGAAAAAGGGACCAGACTAACCATGCTCGCAATCATCGAAGCAGGACAGATTTTCAGAAAGGTGGGACACACAAACCTATGACAAACATCTCACGCCCAATCAAGAATTTCCATGCAAGGGACAAAGAGTTCACATATCGCCCAGGCGTTACTTGCTACGCTTGTGGAGAAGAAGGGCACTACGCCAAACAGTGCCCCAAGCCAAGGAACTCGACCCCGAAGCCAAACAATGGTGGAAATAATTCAGCGCCCAAGCGCAACAATTTCAACCCCAACAACAACCACAGGAAGGGTCATCTAAACCACGTGACCAAAGAAGAAGCACAAAACGCTCCGGATATCGTACTCGGTATGTTTCCTGTCAACACAATACCTGCAACGGTTTTGTTTGATTCTGGAGCTTCTCACTCATTCATTTCGAAAAGTTTTGCCTTGCAAAATAATTTTTCGATGTTTCCCTTCGAAAAATCCATGATCATCAAGTCCCCTGGGATTCAGCAAGTTACTCAGAGTTACTGTCAGAATGTGGTTATTGAGTTCGAAGGATTGAAATTTTACGCCAATCTTATTGTGTTGGAAAATAAAGGACTGGATGTCATCCTAGGGATGGACTGGTTAACCACCAACAAAGGTTTTATTGACTGTTTCAACCGGACCGTAATTCTCACGCATCACCACGGGAAGACAATAAAAGTATCATCCAAGGAAAGAAAAATACCCCGGCAGCCGAGATTGAATAAGGTGGACGTTTCTGAGTTAAGCAAGGTTCCAGTGGTATGTGAATTTCCAGATGTATTTCCCGAAGAACTACCAGGCATGCCACCAGATCGAGAAATAGAATTCAGCATTGAGCTAGCACCAGGAACCACCCCCATATACAAGAAACCATACAGAATGGCACCATCCAAAGTGATTGAGTTGAAGAAACAGATAAAGGAATTACTGGACAAGGGATACATTCGAGCCAGCTCCTCACCTTGGGGATCACCAAATTTTATTTGCCAAAAAGAAAGATGGAACACTGAGATTGTGCATAGACTACCGAGCACTTAACATGGTCACAATCAAGAACAAATACCCGATGCCATGAATAAATGATTTATTTGATCAGCTCGCTCAGGCCAAGGTATTCTCAAAGATTGACTTAAGGTCAGGATATCATCAATTAAAAGTACGAACAGAGGATATTCCCAAAACAGCCTTCACCTCTAGATATGGACTATATGAGTTCACAGTTATGCCTTTTGGATTAACAAATGCCCCTGCCTATTTTGTTCACCTCATGAACAAAGTATTTATGAAGTTTATGGACAAGTTCGTTGTGGTATTCATCAACGATATTCTAGTATACTCCAAGACACCAGAAGAGCACGCGGAACATCTCAGGATTGTGCTAGGAGAACTCAGAAAACACCAATTGTATGCCAAGTTCAGCAAGTGCGAATTTTGGCTAAGACAAGTAGGCTTTCTAGGCCACGTGCTGACCCAAGACGGTATCGCAGTGGACCCGGAGAAAGTCAGGGCCATACTTGACTGGAAGGCACCAGCCAGCGTAACGGACGTACGAAGTTTCTTGGGAATGGCAGGATATTACCGCAGATTTATTGAGGGATTCTCCACCCTAGCCAAGCCAATGACGCAGTTGCTCAAGAAGGACAAGAAGTTTGAATGGACAGAGGCCTGCGAAAAAAGTTTCCAGGAGTTAAAACAGAAATTAACCACAGCACCGGTATTAATTGTGCCAGACATACACAAAAACTTTGAGGTGTATTGTGACGCGTCCAGAAAGGGTCTCGGATGCATGTTGATGCAAGAAGGCAAGGTTGTCGCATACGCTTCACGACAACTCCGCAAGCATGAGGAAAATTATCCCACTCATGACTTAGAAATGGCAGCAGTTATTCATGCACTTAAGGAATGGAGGCATTTCTTACTTGGGAATCGATGTGAAATATACACGGACCATAAAAGTCTCAAATATATTTTCACACAGCCAGAACTAAACTTACGGCAATGACGTTGGTTGGAATTGGTAAAGGATTATGATGTTGGTATCCACTATCATCCAGGGAAAGCAAATGTAGTGGCCGATGCTCTTAGTCGGAACCCCAGCTCCGACGAAAATAGTCTGCAAAGCTTGAGACCTAAATTCCAACTAGAGTTTGCCAAACTCAACTTGTTAATGATCGCGGAAGGCACCATATCAAACTTGGAAATAAAGCCCGACCTTGTGGAGAGAATTAAAGAAGCTCAGCCTGGTCACCCCAGTATTGAAGGAATTAAAAGAAAGGTGAGTATGGGCAAGGCCTCGGAGTTTGTCATAGGCGATGATGGAATTTTACGATACGGAAACAGACTCTGTGTGCCAAACATAGAGGACCTCAAACAGCAAATCCTAGCTGAAGCACACACCACCCCATATTCAATCCACCCTGGAGGAACCAAAATGTATAAGGATATTCAGGAAAGATTTTGGTGGCACGGTATGAAGAGGGACATAGCCACATTCGTTGCATGTTGCGATTCTTGTCAACGCATAAAAGTTGAGCATCAAAAACCAGCCGGACTACTGCAACCAAACAAAATACCTGAGTGGAAATGGGATGAAATAGGGATGGATTTTATTGTCGGACTACCTCGGTCACGACACGGGAATGATGCCATATGGGTCATCACCGATAGATTAACCAAGGTGGCACATTTCATTCCAGTAAAGACAACCTACAACACTCAGAAGCTTGCCAGGATTTATCTCTCCCGTATAGTTTGTCTGCATGGAGTCCCGAAGACTATAATATCCGACAGAGGCACTCAATTTGTCTCGAGATTCTGGGATCATTTACAACAGGCTCTGGGAACTCAATTGGCCTTCAGTACAGCCTACCATCCCCAGACTGATGGACAGACTGAATGCGTAAACCAAATTTTAGAAGACATGCTGAGAACATGTGTCCTCACCTATGGAACCAGTTGGGAAGAAAGTCTGCCATATGCCGAGTTCGCATACAACAACAGCTACCAGGCCAGCCTGCAAATGGCACCTTTTGAAGCCCTATACGGACGGAGATGTCGTACCCCGCTAAATTGGTCAAAGACCGGAGACAGCCGTATCTTCGGCCCAGACATGCTCAAAGAAGCCGAGGAAAAAGTCAAGCTAATCAGGGACCGACTCAAGACCGCTCAAAGACGACAGAAGAGTTATTACGATCAGAAACATCGTGGGGTCAATTTTGAACCCGGTGAATTTGTGTACCTACGAGTATGACCTATGAGGGGACTGCAACGGTTTAAGATTAAAGGGAAGTTAGCACCAAGATTCATTGGACCATTCTGCATAGTGGCACGAAGAGGCACTGTAGCCTACCAACTAGACTTACCCGAAGACTTGCCCGACATTCACGACGTGTTCCACGTCTCTCAATTAAGGAAGTGCGTAAGCAAACCAGAGAAGCAAGTATTCCATGAGAACATTGACGTACAGCCAGACCTCACTTATCGGGAACGCCCCATAAAAATATTAGAGGAGTCTGAAAGGAGAACCCGACAGAAAACCATCAAGTTTTTCAAAGTTCAGTGGAGCAATCACACCGACAGTGAAGCAACTTGGGAAAGAGAGGATTTTCTTCGGACAGAGCATCCACACTTATTTGAGGAACAGCTTAAATCTCGGGGACGAGATTTTTCCTAAGGGGGTAGGTGTTGTGACACTCCAAAGAATTTTAATTGGTTTTCATCAAAAACTTTGTTGGATTTTTAAGAGAGGGCATTTAAAACTTCTTTTCCAGAAATCCTTCCTCTTAAAAACTTCCTTTTCTTTGGCAAGAATTTTATTTTTGCTTCAAACTATGGTATTTGATCTTTTGAAACTTCTTCTCTGTTGGTTCCCTCTCAAATTATTTTGGGAGTTTAATCCTTTTCTTTTAAAAAGAAACTCTATGAAAATTTGGGATTTTCATATCTTGGAAACCACCTATGACTTTGTATTTTTGCCCATCTGGTAAAACCCCTCCAAAAACCTCCCCTTCTCCTTGTAATCAACCTAAGTTCTTTGTCCCAACTCATTCAAGCAAGTTTTGGATTTTATTCTAATTATTTTTCCCCTCAAATCATTTCTGCAAATTATTTGGAGCCTGGGAGATTTTCAAAGCAAGTACCCTATTGCATTTGAGTTTTGACCTCAAACCAACTCCTCTGGATTGTCCTTAGCATCCACAACCCAGAACCATCTTGATCCACTCCTCCTCTTTTCAAATTTTTCAAAATTCAGTCTTTGCAAGTTTGGACCAGATTTGCCAAATTTGGTGAAATTCATATCTACACTTCTCCAAAAATTCCACCAAAATTCAGGCAGCCTACTGGAGCAATGAGTAGCCACTCCACCAAAAATCAGCTCAAGGAAAAATCCCCAAAGGCCAAAAGCATTCTGTCGAACACCTGAGCTGCACTGTTCCTTTGCAAATTCAGAAAATTCAGACTTCAGTGTCGTTTTTCGTCCGTCAGCTTCACTCACGCGTTGACAGTGCGCTTGGCGCGTTGCACGCGGCTTCTTCTCCCTGGCCAGCACCCCCGCACGCGCGCTTGGCGTCTTCCCGGCGTTGGTGGCGCCCCTGGCCGCCCGCGCCGGCGTGTCTTGCGGCGGCCGAAACCCCGTTACAGCCGACAGGGAACAAGAATGGCGGCTCAACGCCGTTCGGCGCCGCCCAACGTTTCTCCACTCTCTGCGTGGCCTCATGCATGCCAGCGCACGCCCGTGGCACCGTCACCGTGGCCCGGCAAGCACGGGACGTGCTCCCTGCCGCCGACGGGCCCGCGCCGCCCCATTCTGTCGAACTCGCCCCAAAACACCAAATCCCAGCCCGATTAGCACCTAAATGGAACCGTGGACCTCCACGATGACGCCCAACGTCCTAATTACCCCCGACCAAGCCCTGCGCCGCCGTAACCTTCACCGGAGACCCCCGTTCATGGCCACCGCCTCGGGCCGCCTATAAAAAGGGCCCCCGAGCTCACCCTCGAGCACGCACCACCTCTACACCTCACCAAAGCTCTGCCAGGCCACCCGGAGAACCTCGAGGAGGTCTCCTCCCCCAACTCCGGCCGCCCCGATCCGCCTCGGCCTCCACCATGATTCGCTCCGGTGAGGCCGTCTCCGGCGCCCAAACCCCGTCAGTTACTCCCTCTAGCACCTAGTAAGCTAACGCCAGCATCAATTTGTCCTTCGCAGCTCTCTCCGACGAGTCCCTCGACCACCCGAGCCGCCGTCCGCCGGCGCAAAGCTCGCCGTCGACGTGGTACTCGCCGGTGACCACCACCACCACCAACCGACGCGGGAAGGTGCCCTGATCACGGAGGTACCCTCCGATCCCCCTGCCTCGCCGTGGATCGCCACCGGCGACCACCGCGGCTCTCGGGCGCCGACGAGCTTCGTCCCCCCCCCATTTGAAAGTTTAAACCTGACGAGTGGGACCCCACCGTCAGCCTCTCTGTCACTTCTAAGTGAATCGTTTTCTGGAAGCGCCTTCGGGAAAAATACGCTTTCCCCTCTGGGCCGGCGTATTCAACACTAGAACGTTTTCTGTTTTTATGAGCTAGCCCCTGGAAACTTTCTGTTTCATTACAGATGAGTCCCTGGACAAAAACCTTTATAACTTTTAAGCAGGATAATATTTTTGATTGATTCTTTTTCTGTCCTCTTCAGATTTTTGTCTAGTTTTTTATCATATTTATTTGAAAAAAATTTGGAATACTTTTTGTGCACCTCACGGTATATACGATAGCGCATACATTTTCTTTATACCGTAGATACCGAAGGAGGTGACGGAACCGCAAACTTCACCGAGCTAGGCTCCGACTACTCCGAACCAGGCAAGCATGTTTGAACTTTTGATATGATGAGTGTCTTGGCATGTTTTGCATTTAGTTAGTCTCATGGCATGTTGTTGAGCCTACCGATGAACGTCAGTTCCATGCATTGTTGAGGTAAGTGAGTTCGATGATCCATAAGTGGATGGATGTGAGTATGAATGGCCATGTGTTGGCATGAGGATGGGTAAGATGGCAGTGTTGTAGCATGCCAGTCTTATGCCAGGCTGTGTGACCACAGTGTCAAACCGTATCGGTCCAGTTCCTCCCACTTCCTTCCCTGTACTACCACATGTTTTCCGCAAGGAATATGGCTTAGTAAGTTGCAAACCGCTTTCCCGGTACACACCAAAAGGAGAGGCCGGGATGATGGTTCCATGGCCCTGGATTAAAGCCAGTCATCCGGTCAAGGGGCATGGGTGTTTCCGGTTGGGACCGAGAGGGGGGCACCCCTTAGAGCGCGCGTATATAAATTTGATCCCATGCTATTCGAGATTGTGATCTCCCCGACTCAAAAGTTTTTCTTGGACGATGTCTAGGGTGATTCCTAGCATCGAGAGGTAGGATGGGTGTGTACTGGTTAGCTGTGTTTTCTTCCGAAATACCGTAAACGGAACTAGTCCTTCGTGACTACGGAAATCCGTTGGCTGTGGGAAATTTTTGTACAAACTCTGCAGAGTCATATATTCCTTGAATCATCTATTCCATATCCAAGTTCAGTATTATCTTATCCTGACAAGTGCCAGTTTTGATGACAGAGACTCCGATGAATCGCATGAGTGCTAAGTCCGGTTAAATGATTTTTATTCTGTGGATGGACTAACCCGTTTATTTTCATGGATTGAATATTTATTATGTACATTATTTCCTTGTGAATAAAAGCCCTTTCTGCGATGTCGCTCAGACGTCCGACTGTGGCATTGTTATTACTTACTTTCAATAAAAGCCCTTTCTGTGATGTCGCCCCGACGTCCGACTGTGGCATTTCTTTTAAAGCCCTTTATGTGGTGTCGCTAAGACGCCTGACTGTGGCATTTCTTTTAAAGCCCTTTCTGTGATGTCGCCCCGACGTCCGACTGTGGCATTTCTTTTAAAGCCCTTTATGTGGTGTCGCTAAGACGCCCGACTGTGGTATTACTTTTAAAGCCCTTTCTGTGATGTCGCCCGACGTCTGACTGTGGCATTTCTTTTAAAGCCCTTTATGTGGTGTCGCTAAGACGCCCGACTGTGGCATCATTTCCTTATATTTATTTGTTCACCTTTCGAGGCGTCGCTTCAGACACCCGATCGGTTTTCATTTATGTTTTGTTGGGATTTCAGGCGGACTACCGCCGTTTCCCTTTTAATTGCTTCGTTATGCTAATTCTTTTGAATTTACATTGGTGAATTAATCATGACGCATTCATGCATGCATTTGTTATATCTTAAGTCCGAACTGTCTTGCGAGTACTTTCAAAGTACTCACTGGCTTGTTGATTTGGCCAGATGCTGACGAAGGCGATCTCATGGATGAAGAATTTGATAGCGAGTCCGACGCCTAGAGGAATCCCAGTCAGTCTCGTGCGACCCTGGATTTGGTCACTGTATTATATCCGCTTCCGCTACCAAATAAATTCATCGAGCCTCACCTCCACGCTCGATGAGATGCCAGTTTTAGAGTCTTGTATCTCACTCCCCGCTGTGTTTTTCCACCACCACCCTATCCTCGAGTCAGTAGTATGCTTCCACACCACTGTGTCATGTCCGCCATTATGTATAATTATTGGCGTGCTTGTAATAATTTGGTTGAGCACCCGTAGCTCGACCCTGTAATATATTTTATGCTACTGGCTTATTGTATCAAGAATTTGTCTACCGGTAAGGAGAATTTTTTTTTCTCATACTGGACTCAAAAGATTGGTTTCTCAATAAATATTTTTATTGGAAAACCGGTCGTGACAAGCTTGGTACCAGAGCCAGGCTGACTGTAGGAAGCCACTAGGTGCGATCGCTAATTGGTTATTAGCATGATTGAGCCTTTTCGTATTTTCTTGATTGTAGTCATTTTCTGTCAGTCAGCATAAATTTATGATCTGACCATGCAGAATTTTTGCCTACTTTTGTAGATGGCCGACAATAGCTGCGAGTCTCAGACCTTCGCCAACGTGCCCGATGGGTTCGTCAAGCTTCTTTCCTTCATCGTTCAGGTCGCGATGGGGCCATCTGTGCGCCCAGTCTTCACAGTCTGCCAGCACCGAGTCAACGACAGTCTGACCATGCACCAGGTCGCGGTGTAGTTCAAGGGAGGGCATGGTGAGTTACGCCGCTTCCGGTTCTTGGGAAGAGCCATGCCTACGGAGAAGCATGCTATGCAGATGGCAGCCCGCGAGGCGATAGCTCGTCTCAGGGATGTCCTCCCCGTGATGAGGACTCGTCGTTACCGTTATCTTCCATGCCATGTGACTTACACCTGTCACTACGCATTCTCCTGCCCCAGAGGAGAACGAGACGAGGCTTTTGAGATGCTTATTGAGTATCTCCGGGCCCTGGAGGCAGCCTTCGACAACCTGGTGGACGACTTCGTGGCTGCCCGCATGGACTCAGTTCATAGCTGTGCTGCCAACAGGAGGGAGCTCCTACCCACCACACCGCCACTGACTTGGGTCTCGTCCTCAGCATCTTATGCACCTACTCGTCGCCTGCCTACCACCGAAGAGTTCAACCAAGTCATTGCGCCCACTCCAGCGCGCACTGCACCACCCTGCGCGCCCACTCCTATTCGTGTTGTTCCGCCCCTGGCACCCGCTCCATCTACTCAGCGCAACACTACACGTATGGAGCCTATTAGCGAGGAGGAAGTCGAGTCCCCAGCCTCGCTACGCCTCACCCTTGGCAGGGCAAAGGAGGTCGTCAACATCTCCGCCTGAGTACGCTTAGCCGCCATGCAATGTACCGCTTTGTATGATATGTTTATATGTACATAGGTTGTGAGAAGTAGCTTGTTTGCGCATCATGTAGGATCTGGAAGAGTGCACTAGCCTAAATAACATGTTAGGATTATGTACACATATCCTGAGTGATGTATTGTATAATTACCGCTCGCGTGTAAGATATGTAATGAGCAGTCCTTCTCCGTGCGCAACTCGATTTGTTTTTCTTGAGTAAGCTTGGTTATTTAATTTTTATTTGCCAGCTTTATGCATTTCTGGAATTGTTTTTGCGACTCTTTTCGCGTTTCTTATGGATTGTACAAAATATATCCCCAGAGTGAAAAATGTCTCGTCCTTGGACTCGTTCCATGCCAACTCCACCAGAGGAAAATTATGATACACAACCCAGCAACAAGTTCACACAAGGACAGTCAAGCCAACAGGGAAATGAATCGGCACTTTCACAAATGTGCCGCCTTTATGAGCAGAGTCAGCAACAACATCGGGAAATGATGAACCAAGTCATCAACATGGGAAATCACCATGGACAGTATCGGCAGCATTCCAAGTTATCTGAGCTACAGAAGACACGTCCCCAAACATTTTCTCATACTGATAAACCTCTTGAGGCCGAGGATTGGCTTCGAGATATGGAGAGAAAATTAATTATTGCAAAATGTTCCGATCTCGAGAAAGTACTATATGCTCCTCACTATCTCACAGGAGCAGCCGCATCATGTTGGGAGAATTTTCTACACGTGCACCCCAACAAAAATGATATAACCTGGGATGATTTCAAGGAAGGTTTCCGTGGTGCACACATTCCCAAGAGTATTATGAAAATCAAGAAGAGAGAGTTCGAAGACCTCAAACAAAGGAACATGACTGTGTCAGATTACAACGGTCAATTTACTCTATTGTCTCGCTATGCCAATGAAGAGCGTATGACTGAAAGTAAGAAGATGGAGAAATTCCTTGACGGTCTGGCGCCCGCGCTAAAATGCCAACTAGTCGTGCATACTTTTCCAGATTTTAAAACGCTGGTGGACAAAGCCATTACTCTGGAAAATGAGAGACGCAGCCTGGAAGATATCCGCAAGCGAAAAAGGGACCAGACTAACCATGCTCGCAATCATCGAAGCAGGACAGATTTTCAGAAAGGTGGGACACACAAACCTACGACAAACATCTCACGCCCAATCAAGAATTTCCATGCAAGGGACAAAGAGTTCACATATCGCCCAGGCGTTACTTGCTACGCTTGTGGAGAAGAAGGGCACTACGCCAAACAGTGCCCCAAGCCAAGGAACTCGACCCCGAAGCCAAACAATGGTGGAAATAATTCAGCGCCCAAGCGCAACAATTTCAACCCCAACAACAACCACAGGAAGGGTCATCTAAACCACGTGACCAAAGAAGAAGCACAAAACGCTCCGGATATCGTACTCGGTATGTTTCCTGTCAACACAATACCTGCAACGGTTTTGTTTGATTCTGGAGCTTCTCACTCATTCATTTCGAAAAGTTTTGCCTTGCAAAATAATTTTTCGATGTTTCCCTTGGAAAAATCCATGATCATCAAGTCCCCTGGGATTCAGCAAGTTACTCAGAGTTACTGTCAGAATGTGGTTATTGAGTTTGAAGGATTGAAATTTTACGCCAATCTTATTGTGTTGGAAAATAAAGGACTGGATGTCATCCTAGGGATGGACTGGTTAACCACCAACAAAGGTTTTATTGACTGTTTCAACCGGACCGTAATTCTCACGCATCACCACGGGAAGACAATAAAAGTATCATCCAAGGAAAGAAAAATACCCCGGCAGCCGAGATTGAATAAGGTGGACGTTTCTGAGTTAAGCAAGGTTCCAGTGGTATGTGAATTTCCAGATGTATTTCCCGAAGAACTACCAGGCATGCCACCAGATCGAGAAATAGAATTCAGCATTGAGCTAGCACCAGGAACCACCCCCATATACAAGAAACCATACACAATGGCACCATCCGAATTGATTGAGTTGAAGAAACAGATAAAGGAATTACTGGACAAGGGATACATTCGAGCCAGCTCCTCACCTTGGGGATCACCAAATTTTGTTTGCCAAAAAGAAAGATGGAACACTGAGATTGTGCATAGACTACCGAGCACTTAACATGGTCACAATCAAGAACAAATACCCGATGCCACGAATAAATGATTTATTTGATCAGCTCGCTCAGGCCAAGGTATTCTCAAAGATTGACTTAAGGTCAGGATATCATCAATTAAAAGTACGAACAGAGGATATTCCCAAAACAGCCTTCACCTCCAGATATGGACTATATGAGTTCACAGTTATGCCTTTTGGATTAACAAATGCCCCTGCCTATTTTGTTCACCTCATGAACAAAGTATTTATGAAGTTTATGGACAAGTTCGTTGTGGTATTCATCAACGATATTCTAGTATACTCCAAGACACCAGAAGAGCACGCGGAACATCTCAGGATTGTGCTAGGAGAACTCAGAAAACACCAATTGTATGCCAAGTTCAGCAAGTGCGAATTTTGGCTAAGACAAGTAGGCTTTCTAGGCCACGTGCTGACCCAAGACGGTATCGCAGTGGACCAGGAGAAAGTCAGGGCCATACTTGACTGGAAGGCACCAGCCAGCGTAACGGACGTACGAAGTTTCTTGGGAATGGCAGGATATTACCGCAGATTTATTGAGGGATTCTCCACCCTAGCCAAGCCAATGACGCAGTTGCTCAAGAAGGACAAGAAGTTTGAATGGACAGAGGCCTGCGAAAAAAGTTTCCAGGAGTTAAAATGGAAATTAACCACAGCACCGGTATTAATTGTGCCAGACATACACAAAAACTTTGAGGTGTATTGTGACGCGTCCAGAAAGGGTCTCGGATGCGTGTTGATGCAAGAAGGCAAGGTTGTCGCATACGCTTCACGACAACTCCGCAAGCATGAGGAAAATTATCCCACTCATGACTTAGAAATGGCAGCAGTTATTCATGCACTTAAGGAATGGAGGCATTTCTTACTTGGGAATCGATGTGAAATATACACGGACCATAAAAGTCTCAAATATATTTTCACACAGCCAGAACTAAACTTACGGCAACGAGTTGGTTGGAATTGGTAAAGGATTATGATGTTGGTATCCACTATCATCCAGGGAAAGCAAATGTAGTGGCCGATGCTCTTAGTCGGAACCCCAGCTCCGACGAAAATAGTCTGCAAAGCTTGAGACCTGAATTCCAACAAGAGTTTGCCAAACTCAACTTGTTAATGATCGCGGAAGGCACCATATCAAACTTGGAAATAAAGCCCGACCTTGTGGAGAGAATTAAAGAAGCTCAGCCTGGTCACCCCAGTATTGAAGGAATTAAAAGAAAGGTGAGTATGGGCAAGGCCTCGGAGTTTGTCATAGGCGATGATGGAATGTTACGATACGGAGACAGACTCTGTGTGCCAAACATAGAGGACCTCAAACAGCAAATCCTAGCTGAAGCACACACCACCCCATATTCAATCCACCCTGGAGGAACCAAAATGTATAAGGATATTCAGGAAAGATTTTGGTCGCACGGTATGAAGAGGGACATAGCCACATTCGTTGCATGTTGCGATTCTTGTCAACGCATAAAAGTTGAGCATCAAAAACCAGCCGGACTACTGCAACCAAACAAAATACCTGAGTGGAAATGGGATGAAATAGGGATGGATTTTATTGTCGGACTACCTCGGTCACGACACGGGAATGATGCCATATGGGTCATCACCGATAGATTAACCAAGGTGGCACATTTCATTCCAGTAAAGACAACCTACAACACTCAGAAGCTTGCCAGGATTTATCTCTCCCGTATAGTTTGTCTGCATGGAGTCCCGAAGACTATAATATCCGACAGAGGCACTCAATTTGTCTCGAGATTCTGGGATCATTTACAACAGGCTCTGGGAACTCAATTGGCCTTCAGTACAGCCTACCATCCCCAGACTGATGGACAGACTGAACGCGTAAACCAAATTTTAGAAGACATGCTGAGAGCATGTGTCCTCACCTATGGAACCAGTTGGGAAGAAAGTCTGCCATATGCCGAGTTCGTATACAACAACAGCTACTAGGCCAGCCTGCAAATGGCACCTTTTGAAGCCCTATACGGACAGAGATGTCGTACCCCGCTAAATTGGTCAGAGACCGGAGACAGCCGTATCTTCGGCCCAGACATGCTCAAAGAAGCCGAGGAAAAAGTCAAGCTAATCAGGGACCGACTCAAGACCGCTCAAAGCCGACAGAAGAGTTATTACGATCAGAAACATCGTGGGGTCAATTTTGAACCCGGTGAATTTGTGTACCTACGAGTATGACCTATGAGGGGACTGTAACGGCTTAAGATTAAAGGGAAGTTAGCACCAAGATTCATTGGACCATTCTGCATAGTGGCACGAAGAGGCACTGTAGCCTACCAACTAGACTTACCCGAAGACTTGCCCGACATTCACGTCTCTCAATTAAGGAAGTGCGTAAGCAAACCAGAGAAGCAAGTATTCCATGAGAACATTGACGTACAGCCAGACCTCACTTATCGGGAACGCCCCGTAAAAATATTAGAGTCTGAAAGGAGAACCCGACAAAAAACCATCAAGTTTTTCAAAGTTCAGTGGAGCAATCACACTGACAGTGAAGCAACTTGGGAAAGAGAGGATTTTCTTCGGACAGAGCATCCACACTTATTTGAGGAACAGCTTAAATCTCGGGGACGAGATTTTTCCTAAGGGGGTAGGTGTTGTGACACTCCAAAGAATTTTAATTGGTTTTCATCAAAAACTTTGTTGGATTTTTAAGAGAGGGCATTTAAAACTTCTTTTCCAGAAATCCTTCCTCTTAAAAACTTCCTTTTCTTTGGCAAGAATTTTATTTTTGCTTCAAACTATGGTATTTGATCTTTTGAAACTTCTTCTCTGTTGGTTCCCTCTCAAATTATTTTGGGAGTTTAATCCTTTTCTTTTAAAAAGAAACTCTATGAAAATTTGGGATTTTCATATCTTGGAAACCACCTATGACTTTGTATTTTTGCCCATCTGGTAAAACCCCTCCAAAACCTCCCCTTCTCCTTGTAATCAACCTAAGTTCTTTGTCCCAACTCATTCAAGCAAGTTTTGGATTTTATTCTAATTATTTTTTCCCTCAAATCATTTCTGCAAATTATTTGGAGCCTGGGAGATTTTCAAAGCAAGTACCCTATTGCATTTGAGTTTTGACCTCAAACCAACTCCTCTGGATTGTCCTTAGCATCCACAACCCAGAACCATCTTGATCCACTCCTCCTCTTTTCAAATTTTTCAAAATTCAGTCTTTGCAAGTTTGGACCAGATTTGCCAAATTTGGTGAAATTCATATCTACACTTCTCCAAAAATTCCACCAAAATTCAGGCAGCCTACTGGAGCAATGAGTAGCCACTCCACCAAAAATCAGCTCAAGGAAAAATCCCCAGAGGCCAAAAGCATTCTGTCGAACACCTGAGCTGCACTGTTCCTTTGCAAATTCAGAAAATTCAGACTTCAGTGTCGTTTTTCGTCCGTCAGCTTCACTCACGCGTTGACAGTGCGCTTGGTGCGTTGCACGCGGCTTCTTCTCCCTGGCCAGCACCCCCGCACGCGCGCTTGGCGTCTTCCCGGCGTCAGTGGCGCCCCTGGCCGCCCGCGCCGGCGTGTCTTGCAGTGGCTGAAACCCCGTTACAACCGACAGGGAACAAGAACGGCGGCTCAACGCCGTTCGGCGCCGCCCAACGTTTCTCCGCTCTCCGCGTGGCCTCATGCATGCCAGCGCACGCCCATGGCACCGTCACCATGGCCCGGCAAGCACGGGACGTGCTCCCTGCCGCCGACGGGCCCGCGCCGCCCCGTTCTATCGAACTCGCCCCAAAACACCAAATCCGAGCCCGATTAGCACCTAAATGGAACCGTGGACCTCCACGATGACGCCCAACGTCCTAATTACCCCCGACCAAGCCCTGCGCCGCCGTAACCTTCACCGGAGACCCCCGTTCACGGCCACCGCCTCGGGCCGCCTATAAAAAGGGCCCCCGAGTTCACCCTCGAGCACGCACCACCTCTACACCTCACCAAAGCTCTGCCAGGCCACCCGGAGGACCTCGAGGAGGTCTCCTCCCCCAACTCCGGCCGCCCCGATCCGCCTCGGCCTCCACCACGATTCGCTCCGGTGAGGCCGTCTCCGGCGCCCAAACCCCGTCAGTTACTCCCTCTAGCACCCAGTAAGCTAATGCCAGCATCAATTTGTCCTTCGCAGCTCTCTCCGACGAGTCCCTCGACCACCCGAGCCGCCGTCCGCCGGCGCAAAGCTCGCCGTCGACGTGGTACTCACCGGCGACCACCACCACCACCAACCGACGCGGGAAGGTGCCCTGATCACGGAGGTACCCTCCGATCCCCCTGCCTCGCCGTGGATCGCCGCCGGCGACCACCGCGGCTCTCGGGCGCCGACGAGCTTCGTCCCCCCCCCCATTTGGAAGTTTAAACCTGACGAGTGGGACCCCACCGTCAGCCTCTCTGTCACTTCTAAGTGAATCGTTTTCTGGAAGCGCCTTCGGGCAAAATATGCTTTCCCCTCTGGGCTGGCGTATTCAACACTGGAACGTTTTCTGTTTTTATGAGCTAGCCCCTGGAAACTTTCTGTTTCATTACAGATGAGTCCCTGGACAAAAACTTTTATAACTTTTAGGCAGGATAATATTTTTGATTGATTCTTTTTCTGTCCTCTTCAAATTTTTGTCTAGTTTTTTATCATATTTATTTGAAAAAAATTTGGAATACTTTTTGTGCACCTCACGGTATTTACGATAGCGCATACATTTTCTTTATACCGTAGATACCAAAGGAGGTGACGGAACCGCAAACTTCACCGAGCTAGGCTCCGACTACTCCGAACCAGGCAAGCATGTTTGAACTTTTGATATGATGAGTGTCTTGGCATGTTTTGCATTTAGTTAGTCTCATGGCATGTTGTTGAGCCTACCAATGAACGTCAGTTCCATGCATTGTTGAGGTAAGTGAGTTCGATGATCCATAAGTGGATGGATGTGAGTATGAATGGCCATGTGTTGGCATGAGGATGGGTAAGATGGCAGTGTTGTAGCATGCCAGTCTTATGCCAGGCTGTGTGACCACAGTGTCAAACCGTATCGGTCCAGTTCCTCCCACTTCCTTCCCTGTACTACCACATGTTTTCCGCAAGGAATATGGCTTAGTAAGTTGCAAACCGCTTTCCTGGTACACACCAAAAGGAGAGGCCGGGATGATGGTTCCATGGCCCTGGATTAAAGCCAGTCATCCGGTCAGGGGGCATGGGTGTTTCCGGTTGGGACCGAGAGGGGGGCACCCCTTAGAGCGCGCGTATATAAATTTGATCCCATGCTATTCGAGATTGTGATCTCCCCGACTCAAAATTTTTTCTTGGACAATGTCTAGGGTGATTCCTAGCATCGAGAGGTAGGATGGGTGTGTACTGGTTAGCTGTGTTTTCTTCCGAAATACCGTAAACGGAACTAGTCCTTCGTGACTACGGAAATCCGTTGGCTGTGGGAAATTTTTGTACAAACTCTGCAGAGTCATATATTCCTTGAATCATCTATTCCATATCCAAGTTCAGTATTATCTTATCCTGACAAGTGCCAGTTTTGATGACAGACTCCGGTGAATCGCATGAGTGCTAAGTCCGGTTAACTGATTTTTATTTTGTGGATGGACTAACCCGTTTATTTTCATGGATTGAATATTTATTATGGACATTATTTCCTTGTGAATAAAAGCCCTTTCTGCGATGTCGCTCAGACGTCCGACTGTGGCATTGTTATTACTTACTTTCAATAAAAGCCCTTTCTATGATGTCGCCCCGACGTCCGACTGTGGCATTTCTTTTAAAGCCCTTTATGTGGTGTCGCTAAGACGCCCGACTGTGGCATTTCTTTTAAAGCCCTTTCTGTGATGTCGCCCCGATGTCCGACTGTGGCATTTCTTTTAAAGCCCTTTATGTGGTGTCGCTAAGACGCCCGACTGTGGTATTACTTTTAAAGCCCTTTCTGTGATGTCGCCCCGACGTCCGACTGTGGCATTTCTTTTAAAGCCCTTTATGTGGTGTCGCTAAGACGCCCGACTGTGGCATCATTTCCTTATATTTATTTGTTCACCTTTCGAGGCGTCGCTTCAGACACCCGATCGGTTTTCATTTATGTTTTTTTGGGATTTCAGGCGGACTACCGCCGTTTCCCTTTTAATTGCTTCGTTATGCTAATTCTTTTGAATTTACATTGGTGAATTAATCATGACGCATTCATGCATGTATTTGTTATATCTTACGTCCGAACTGTCTTGCGAGTACTTTCAAAGTACTCACTGGCTTGTTGATTTGGCCAAATGCTGACGAAGGCGATCTCATGGATGAAGAATTTGATAGCGAGTCCGACACCTAGAGGAATCCCAGTCAGTCTCGTGCGACCCTGGATTTGGTCACTGTATTATATCCACTTCCGCTACCAAATAAATTCATCGAGCCTCACCTCGACGCTCGATGAGATGCCAGTTTTAGAGTCTTGTATCTCACTCCCCGCTGTGTTTTTCCACCACCACCCTATCCTCGAGTCAATAGTATGCCTCCACACCACTGTGTCATGTCCGCCATTATGTATAATTATTGGCGTGCTTGTAATAATTTGGTTGAGCACCCGTAGCTCGACCCTGTAATATATTTTATGCTACTGGCTTATTGTATCAAGAATTTGTCTACCGGTAAGGAGAATTTTTTTTCTCATACTGGACTCAAAAGATTGGTTTCTCAATAAATATTTTTATTGGAAAACCGGTCGTGACATGGAGTGACTCTTTGCTGCATGTTGAGGGATAGTTTTATGATCCAATTATGTTAATATTGTTGAGAGGACTTACACTAGTGAAAGTATGAACCCTAGGCCTTGTTTCCTAGCATTGCAATACCGTTTACGCTCACTTTTATCACATGCTACCTTGCAATTTTTATTATTTCAGATTAGAAAAACTATTATCTACTATCCATATACCACTTGTATCACCATCTCTTCGCCGAACTAGTGCACCTATACAATTTACCATTGTATTGGGTGTGTTGGGGACACAAGAGACTCTTTGTTATTTGGTTGCAGGGTTGCTTGAGAGAGACCATCTTCATCCTACGCCTCCTATGGATTGATAAACCTTAGGTCATCCACTTGAGGGAAATTTGCTACTGTCCTACAAACCTCTACACTTGGAGGCCCAACAACGTCTACAAGAAGAAGGTTGTGTAGTAGACGTCAAGCTCTTTTCTGGCGCCGTTGCCGGGGAGGCGAGTGCTTGAAGGTATATCTTTAGATCTTGCAATCGAGTCTTTTAGTTTCTTGTTTTATCACTAGTTTAGTTTAAGAAAGAAAACTATAAAAAAATGGAATTGATTTTGTCTCATACGCTTCACCTTTTTAATATCTTTCATGAGTATGATGGAAAGGATAATTGTGCTCAAGTGCTAGAAGAAGAAATCTATTAAATGTTTGGCACTAAATATTTGAATGATGAGCATGATTGCAATGTTGTTAGTATGAATTCTTTGAATATCCATAATACTAATGATGATTGCACTAGTTATGATGAAAATGCCTCCTATAAACATGTCAATTTTTGTGGAGTAGACTGGGTTTGCAAGTACACACCAAATAGGGAAGATAGATATTGCAAGAGGCATAAGTACTTAGAAACCAAATCGTTGCAAGAAAGCCTAGATGAGTGTGCTAAAAGATTCAATATTTTTCGTGCCCCTTGTGAACTTTGCAATGAACATGGTCATTTAAAGCTCCAATGCTATTTGTTTCATGATCAAGTCGTGTCCAAACATTGTGATATTTTGATTACCCTTGAGCATCATAAAGAGCTTAGCCTTCTTTTGGGTTATGAAGAAATGAAACGTATAACTGAGGGTATTCCAAAGTTTAATCTTGATAGAGTTCTTGATTTTGATCTAGAGAAAATTTATATGTATTGTGCAGTGAATTGCATTGATAATCCTTATATTGCCAACTACATAAAGAAAAGAAAACAATTAGAAGATGAAGAGAATACTAATGAAAGGGAAGAGACTTCCCAATATCCTCCTATTATTTCTTATGATGAATCAGGTAACAAGGAGGAGCCTCCTATTCAACCAATCTCATTAATAAGGAGCTCCGAAAAGAGGATTGAACCCACACATGATGTGGTGAAGAAGAAGAAAAGAAAAAGGAAGAGAGGTAAAAAGACATCTCTCCCAAATAATGCCGCTCCTATTACTATTGTGCCTCATGAAAATATAATTGTGGAAGATAATGATACTTCTTATGATCTTGAAAATCTTTTTGGCACTAGCTTGGAAGAATATGATAATTGCTATACTATTGGTGCTATCTATACTATTAATGATGAGAGTGATTATGCCTATGATATGAAAAGACCCAAGCTTGGGGAAGCTATGTTTGATGAAGATGATGTTTTTGAGAATATATTTGCTGCAATTAATGTTTGTCCCAAGCTTGGGGATGCTATGTTTAATGAAGATGATATTTTTAGTCTCCCAAGTTTTGATATGCAAGTTTATAATGATGATAGCATGCCCCGTACTTATGATGATTATTGTGATGATACTTATGCTATAAAAAGTAGTGATTATATTTATAAACTTGTCATGATTATGGTTACCCCTTCTCTGAACATTACTCTCTTAATGTGGAAACAATTTATAGTATCCAAGTCTCTTATGATACTCCCACTATTATTCATGAGAAGAATTTTGCTTGTGTGGAGAGTAGTAAATTATCTATGCTTGTAGATCATGAAAAGAATGATTTAGGTGCTGGTTATATTGTTGAATTCATTCATGATGCTACTGAAAATTATTATGAGGGAGGAATATATGCTTGTAGGAATTGCAATAATATCAAGTTTCCCCTTTATGTGCTTAAAGTTTTGAAGTTATGCTTGTTTTGCCCTCCTATGCTAGTTTATTATTGTTTCCATAAGTTGTTTGCTCACAAAATCCCTATGCATAGGAAGTGGGTTAGACTTAAATTTGCTAGTCATATTCTTCATGATGCTCTCTTTATGATTCAATTCTTATCCTTTATGTGAGCATCATTGAAATCATCATGCCTAGCTAGGGGCATTAAACGATAGCGCTTGTTGGGAGGCAACCAAATTTTATTTTTATTCCTTGATTTTTGTTCCTGTTTAGTAATAAATAATCCATCTATCCTATGTTTATATGTGGTTTTATGTATTTAATTAGTGTTTGTGCCAAGTAGAACCTTTGGGAAGACTTGGGGAAAGTCTTGTTGATCATGCTGTCAAAAACAGAAACTTTAGCGCTCATGAGAATTGCTGCCATTTTTATTTGGAGAGTGATATTTAGTTAATTCTTTTTTAATATGATTAATAGATAAATTACACAGGTCCAGCAATTTATTTGAGAATTTTATGAGTTCCAGAAGTATACGTTTGATCCAGATTACTACAGACTGTTCTTTTTTTGACAGATTCTGTTTTTCATGTGTTGTTTACTTATTTTGATGAATCTATGGCTAGTAAAATAGTTTATAAACCATAGAGAAGTTGTAATACAGTAGGTTTAACACCAACATAAATAAAGAATGAGTTCATTACAGTACCTTGAAGTGGTGATTTATTTTCTTATACTAACGGAGCTTACGAGTTTTCTGTTAAGTTTTGTGTTGTGAAGTTTTCAAGTTTTGGGTAAGGATTCGATGGACTATGGAATAAGGAGTGTCAAGAGCCTAAGCTTGGGGATGCCCAAGGCACCCCAAGGTAATATTCAAGGACAACCAAGAGCCTAAGCTTGGGGATGCCCCGGAAGGCATCCCCTCTTTCGTCTTCGTTCATCGGTAACTTTACTTGGAGCTATATTTTTATTTACCACATGATATGCGTTTTACTTGGAGCGTCAATTTATTTTGTTAGTGTTTTGTTTCTGTTATTTAGAATAATGTTTTGCATCTTTTATTTCAATAAAAGTGGCATTGATAGCCTTTACTATGCCTATGTTACAAGTATACATGTTGCTGTTTGAAAACAGAAAGTTTACCGTTGTTGCAATAATTCCCTAGAAAATTCAGAATGTGATAAAATGTTGAAACCTTTTGCATATTAAGCTCTGATAAATTTACTAAAGTGGGAATTTTCTTTCATAATTTTTGGATCTAGGGAAGTGTGGATGTTGCTGTATTCTTTACAGACTATCCTGTTTAGGCAGATTGCTGTTATGTTTGCATTGTCTGCATATGTTTGCTTCTTTAATGATCCTATTTGAGGATAGGACTATTAAATATGCAGAGTCATTTAGGATGCAATGTTGAATAATAATTTTAGTGATTTGCTACAGTAGAGTATGATAAGGTTTTGGCAATGGTTTATACTAACTTATCTCATGAGTCCTTGTTGAGTTTTGTGTGGATGAAGCTTTTGAGATTTAGGGAGACCGTGATATGAGAGGAATTAAGGAGACACAAAAGCTCAAGCTTGGGGATGCCCAAGGCACCCCAAGATAATATTTCAAGAAGTCTCAAGCATCTAAGCTTGGGGATGCCCCGGTTGGCATCCCACCTTTCTTCTTCAACAATTATCGGTTAGTATCGTTTGATCCTAAGTTTTTGCTTCTTCACATGATGTTTGCTATTCTTAAATGTAATTTTATTTTGCTTTCCTTGCTGTTTGAATAGAGTACCAAGATCTGAAATTATTAAATTTTAGAGAGTCTTCACATAGTTGCATAATTATTCGACTAGTCATTGATCTTCACTTATATCTTTCGGAGTAGTTTGTCATTTGCTCTAGTGCTTCACTTATACCTTTTAGAGCATGGTGGTAGTTTTATTTTGAAGAAATAGATGAAATCTCATGCTTCACTTAGATTATTTTGAGAGTCTTAAATATCATGGTAATTTTCTTAAAATCCTAATATGCTAGGTATTCAAGAATAATAAAATTCTCTTATGAGTGTGTTGAATACTAAGAGAAGTTTGATACTTGATAATTGTTCTGGATTATGGAGATGGTAATATTAGAGTCATGCTAGTTGAGTAGTTGTGAATTTGAGAAATACTTGTGTTGAAGTTTGTGATTCCCGTAGCATGCACGTATGGTGAACCATTATGTAACGAAGTCAGAGCATGATTTACTTATTGACTGTCTTCCTTATGAGTGGCGGTCGGGGACGAGCGATGGTCTTTTCCTACCAATCTATCCCCCTAGGAGCATGCGCGTAGTACTTTGTTTCGATGACTAATAGATTTTTGCAATAAGTATGTGAGTTCTTTATGACTAATGTTGAGTCCATGGATTATACGCATTCTCACCCTTCCACCCTTGCTAGCCTCTCTAGTACCGTGCACCTTTCGCCGATACCATAAACCCACCATATACCTTCCTCAAAACAGCCACCATACCTACCTAGTATGGCATTTCCATAGCCATTCCGAGATATATTGCCATGCAACTTTCCACCATTGTGTTTATGACACACTCCATCATTGTCATATTGCTTAGCATGATCATGTAGTTGACATCGTATTTGTGGCAAAGCCACCGTTCATAATTCTTTCATACATGTCACTCATGCATCATTGCACATCCCGGTACACCGCCGGAGGCATTCATATTGAGTCATCTTTGTTCTAGTATCGAGTTGTATCATTGAGTTGTAAATAAATAGAAGTGTGATGATCATCATTCAATAGAGCATTGTCCCAAAAAAAGAAAGGCCAAATAAAAAAGAAAGTCCAAATAAAAAAAGAAGAAAGGCCAAATAAAAGTAATAAAAAAATATATAAAAGGGACAATGCTACTATCCTTTTACCACACTTGTGCTTCAAAGTAGCACCATGATCTTCATAGTAGAGAGTCTCTCATGTTGTCACTTTCATATACTAGTGGGAATCTTTCATTATAGAACTTGGCTTGTATATTCCAATGATGGGCTTCCTCAAAATGCCCTAGGTCTTGGTGAGCAAGCAAGTTGGATGCACGCCCACTAGTTTCTTTTGTTGAGCTTTCATACATTTATAGCTCTAGTGCATCCGTTGCATGGCAATCCCTACTCACTCACATTGATATCTATTAATGGGCATCTCCATAGCCCGTTGATACGCCTAGTTGATGTGAGACTATCTTCTCCCTTTTTTTCTTCTCCACAACCACCATTCTATTCCACCTATAGTGCTATGTCCATGGCTCACGCTCATGTATTGCGTGAAGATTGAAAATGTTTGAGAACATCAAAAGTATGAAACAATTACTTGGCTTGTCATCGGGGTTGTGCATGATTTAGATACTTTGTGTGGTGAATATGGAGCATAGCCAGACTCTATGATTTTGTAGGGATAGCTTTCTTTAGCCATGTTATTTTGAGAAGACATAATTGCTTTCTTAGTATGCTTGAAGTATTATTATTTTTATGTCAATATGAACTTTTGTCTTGAATCTTATGGATCTGAATATTCATATCACAAGTAAGAAGAATTACATTGAAATTATGCCAACTAGCATTCCACATCAAAAATTATCTTTTTTATCATTTACCTATTCGAGGACGAGCAGGAATTAAGCTTGGGGATGCTTGATACGTCTCCAACGTATCTATAATTTTTGATTGCTCCATGCTATATTATCTACTGTTTTAGGCAATATTGGGCTTTATTATCCACTTTTATATTATTTTTGGGACTAACCTATTAACCGGAGGCCCAGCCCAGATTTGCTGTTTTTTTTGCCTATTTCAGTGTTTTGAAGAAAAGGAATATCAGACGGAGTCGAAACAGAACGAAATCAACTGGAGAAGTTATTTTTGGAAGGAAACACACCTGATGGACTTGGACGCCACGTCAAGGAAGGAACGAGGTGCTCACGAGGGTGGGGGTGCCCCCCTAGGGCGCGCCCCCCTGTCTTGTGGGGCCCTCGTGGCTCCCCTGATGTGCTTCTTCTGCCTATATGTCTCCATATACCCTAAAACTTCCAGAACACACAATAGATCGGGAGTTCCGCCGCCAGAAGCCTCCGTAGCCACCAAAAACCAATCTAGACCCGTTCCGGTACCCTGCCGGAGGGGGAATCCTTCTCCGGTGGCCATCTTCATCATCCTGGTGCTCTCCATGACGAGGAGGGAGTAGTTCTCCCTCGGGGCTGAGGGTATGTACCAGTAGCTATGTGTTTGATCTCTCTCTCCCGTGTTCTTGATTTGGCACGATCTTGATGTATCGCGAGCTTTGCTATTATAGTTGGATCTTATGTTTCTCCTCCCCCTCTTCTCTCTTGTAATGAATCGAGTTTCCCCTTTGAAGTAATCTTATCGGATTAAGTCTTTAAAGATTTGAGAACACTTGATGTATGTCTTGCCGTGGATATCTGTGGTGACAATGGGATATCACGTGATTCACTTGATGTATGTTTTGGTGATCAACTTGCGGGTTCTGCCCATGAACCTATGCATAGGGGTTGGCACACGTTTTCGTCGTGATTCTCCGGTAGAACTTTGGGGCACTCTTTGAGGTCCTCTGTGTTGGTTGAATAGATGTATATGAGATTGTGTGATGCATATCGTATAATCATGCCCACGGATACTTGAGGTGACATTGGAGTATCTAGGTGACATTAGGGTTTTGGTTGATTTGTATCTTAAGGTGTTATTCTAGTACGAACTCCAGGGCTGTTTGTGACACTTATAGGAATAGCCCAACGGATTGATTGGAAAGAATAACTTTGAGGTGGTTTCGTACCCTACCATAATCTCTTCGTTCGTTCTCCGCTATTAGTGACTTTGTAGTGACTCTTTGTTGCATGTTGAGGGATAGTTTTATGATCCAATTATGTTAGTATTGTTGAGAGGACTTACACTAGTGAAAGTATGAACCCTAAGCCTTGTTTCCTAGCATTGCAATACCGTTTACGCTCACTTTTATCACTTGCTTCCTTGCTGTTTTTATTATTTCAGATTACAAAAACTATTATCTACTATCCATATACCACTTGTATCACCATCTCTTCGCCGAACTAGTGCACCTATACAATTTACCATTGTATTGGGTGTGTTGGGGACACAAGAGACTCTTTGTTATTTGGTTGCATGGTTGCTTGAGAGAGACCATCTTCATCCTACGCCTCCTACGGATTGATAAACCTTAGGTCATCCACTTGAGGGAAATTTGCTACTGTCCTACAAACCTCTGCACTTGGAGGCCCAACAACGTCTACAAGAAGAAGGTTGTGTAGTAGACATCACCCACTACCCAACTGATATCATTGCTTGGTGCCGAAGATGATGGTGGCCGGCACCGGTTCGAATTCATCATTGGCCACTACTTCGCTATGGCCGGCACCGGCTCGAGTTCATCCTAACATTCCCCTCTTCCGTGGAGCCCATGCGGGGTTAACGAAGGTCCTCGCAACAAAAGGATCTGGCAAGACACCTGCTGTGTACGCCGGCGTCGCCTCCGCGGTGGCCTTCATGGGACCCAAGCGGCGGCGGCCTCCTGTGTTCTACTTCTCTTCGATGATGGCAGCGGACGCGGAGGCGCTGGCCACCGACTCATCACTGTCCCCGCACCCGGCTTCTGTCGTTGCTTGCATGGCGCGGCCGCTGGCTTGGGAGTCTCGGCCACAGAAACGGGAGACACAGTACGAGGCGGCGGCGTGGACGGCAACAACGACGCTCGTGCGCCGCTCCTCGTCGAGCTGGCCTGGAGCGGCGAGTTGCTGAACCGCGCACCGGCTTGGGGCGGCAACTGGCTCCGTCGGGCGAGGGGAGGGAGGTGGATCAGCGAGCTGCATAGCTCGTATCCGGCGGGCTACCCAGCCGGCTTGGATGCGGAATAACTACTCTTCGTAAGCCATTGTAAGAGTGGACAAAATGGTGGAGGAGATAGGGGAGTGGCGGAGGTGTGCGATTCTTGGCCGGCGTTTGGCCTTGTTTAAATAGGAGATTAAATAGACGGCGGATGGGAGGAGCTCGGCCAGCTTTGTGTTTAACGCCGGCCCGGTCATGAACGGACGTGTGTCCAGAGTGGGTTTCTCGGCTTCCACACGGGCGGGTTTCATGGAGGCGTTTGAATGCGGCACAGAGGCGTGTTCAGCCGGGCGTGCTGCGAGTGGCGCCCTCGACTCTAACCTAGGACACCGCGTCGTTCTTCCACTGACGTGTGGGCTCTTTGGGTGCATGGCTTGCATGTCAGTGACCCAACGCAGGTAGCGCACATCAGAGGAACCTTTGGTGGGCCAGGGCAGTCAGAAGCGGGCATTTCATAAACCGATGATTGGTTGCATCTTTCATATGGTGTCTAGTTTGCAGTGCTTCTAATTTGTTGAAATGCCTTCTGCTTAGTTACCACATCATAAGTGTGAATATGTCACACCATCCTGTTTTTCATACATATTCGATCCTCGCATCATGTGTTTGCCTTTCATCCGAGTAGTGTTTGTCAGTATCATGCATGAATGAGTTCTGAAGAGCGAATTTTATTCCTTTTTCTTATCGGTTTGACTTCACAATGCAAAATCATTACAGCTGAAGGAAATTAGTCCAGCAGTGGATGATGGTGGTCCTTTGGAGCAACTCAAACAGGGGGTCTCTACAGATTCTACTCCGCCATCCTCCCAGCAAGATTCGCAAGACAACACAAGGCTGGACAGTCAACGTAGCTGTGTAGATGATGAGCACATCTCCCCTACTCCACCATCACAGGTGCTTGCTCTAACTTGACACTATTATATGTGGTTGCATGTTGCGTATGATGTCTAGCTTGTATTGCTTCTAACTTGAATTGCATCTGCTTACTTTACACATAATGCCTGTGAATATGACACGTGTTCCTGTTTCTAGAACATACGTGTACATGATGAACACATCTCCCCTACTCCACCATCACAGGTGCTTGCTCTTACTTGGAACTATTATACGTGGTTGCGTTTTCCGTATGATGTCTAGTTTGTATTGCTTCTGATTATGTTGAATTGCACCTGCGTAGCTTACAACTTATACCTGCAACGATCACTTACCCATAAGACACATTTAACTTGGGACTGTGATGTAGGTTGCATCTTGCATTGTCTTCTAGCTTGTACTGCTTCTAATTTCTTGAAATGGCACTTATGATGAGACACTTTTTACCTGATAGAGTGATATTGGTTGCATGTTCATATGGTGCCTAGCTTTCATTTCTTCTAATTTTGTTGAAATGCCTTCCGCTTACTATTTTTTCATACATATTCCATGCTCCTATCGTACGTGTGAATATGAACGCTGCCTTTTTTGTATATATTCCATCCTCCTATCCTGCGCTTGCCTTACATCAAAGTAGTGTTCGTCTGTATCATGCATCAACCAGTTATGCAGAGCTAATTTTATTCATCTTCTTGTGGTTTTGACTTCATAAGGCAATATCAGAAAATAGGAAGGAAAAGAATAAGTTAGGGGATGTTGGTGGTCCTCCGCACCGACGCAAACAAAGACTCTCTAGATTTGCCACTGCTACTGCTAATGAAGTTGAAGTCTCAAGTCTACATGATGAGTTCATCTCCCGTACTCCACCATCGCAGGTGTTTGCTCTATGTTGCATATGTTGGTAATTGGTTTCATGTTGCATATGTTGTCCAGCCTGTATTTCTTTTATTTTGATTAAATTGCACCTGCTGGGTTTATACGTTATACATGTGCATATGACATGGCTTTCTGTGTCTAGAATACATTGCATCTATCTATCATACCATGTTCTTACATCAAAGTACTACTGTTGTGTATCCCGCATCAGTCACTCATGATTGGATGCTTTTAACATGGTAGTTTGATAGTGGTTGCATCTTGCATTGATTTCTACGTTGTACTGCTTCTAATTTTTCGAATTGCCACTTATGACAAGACACTTTTAACTTGGCAGAGTAATATTGGTTGCATCTTTCATATGGTGTCTAGCTTGCATTACTTCTATTTTCTTGAAAATCCTTCTGCTTAGTTTGCACATCGTAGCTGTGAATATGTCATGCCGTCCTGTTTTTCTTACATATTCCATCCTCATACGGTTGTCTTACATCAAAGTATTGCTTGTATGTATCATGCATCAATGAGTTCTGAAGAGTGATTTTATTCTTTTGTGTTGTGGGTACAGCTTGACATGGCAAAGTCAAAAAAGAGCAAGGAAAATAATATAGTAGGGAGTGCTGTTACTCGTCGGGTGAAACGGAAAAGGTTCTGCCGTCGAGATTCTGCTGGTACTTATAGTGCAGTAGAAGGTCCAAGTCCACCGGCTAAAATCTACAAACACAGTATCACCTGCTCCACCAGTTGCAGCATCCGCTTCAACTGTACCAGCATCTCAACCAGTTACTCGTTCGTTTGCTTCGGAACTGGCCAGTTCCCAAGTTGCCTTCACACCTAACACTACTTCCGAAGCACTGTTGACACAACAGGACTTGGCAAGATCAGATGAACTCCATGAGCATCAACACCAAGACCATACCTGACCGAGTCAAGTTGCAATTGCATGCTCCTTTATATGTACTCTCACAGTTTGATGTACACTAACACTTTCCATATTCGTTGTTGCACTAGCACCACGGCGCAAGCGGAAATAGACATCAGGGATAATGCTTGACAGATTAACAGAATCTAAAGGAGGAAGAATGGAGATCCATTTTGAGGCAGGTTTAAAAAGGCCACGTGATGCTACAGAGTCAGCCAAGTTAGTATCAGAGGCAGCCGTTGCCGTTAGGTGTCATGCACGTATCCTCCCAACGTGGATCCAGTACAGGAATGAGAAAGACAATACCTAGTTTAACACCTTCCTTGACCATTTATCCATAAGTAATGTTATTCATTGCAATTAGTAATATTGTCTTGCTCTGTCCCATACTTTCTAGCTTCCTCCTAATAAGACTCACATTCTTTTTTCAACAGATGAGGTTCAAGTTGGATCCGAAAGATGATGCAACTAAACAAGCATGCACTCATGTTTTTTAGTCTGCTCTGCGACAATATCGGTACCACCTTAGAAAATCTCACTTTGAAGGCAAGGCTAACAATGAAATCGCCCAAACATCTCCAATGGAATATATTACGGATGAAGACTGGACAACCCTCGTTAAACACTGGTCTGATCCAAAGTATCAGGTAGGCTATATGTATTTAATCAGACCACATATTGAACTTGTATTTATGTATGTGCCTTACAAGTGTATCTTCTTCTAGGCTAACTGTTTGAAGAACAAAACCAGCCGTTCTAAAGTGAAATTCCAACAAACAACAGGATCTCGTAGCTATATTGCACACTGCGAGGCTCTTGTAAATAGCTGCTACTTCCTTCTTTTTTGTGCCATATTATCGTATCTATATTGACTTGTTCCAAATACAGAGGAAAGCCCGTGCGGACCAAAAAGAACCTGAACCGAATGCAGTGAAAATCTTCAAGGATTGCCACACCAGCAAGATGAAGGGCATGAGCACACCAGTTCAAGCCGCTGTTGTAAGTCCTTTTACTCCTACTGCCTTGAACTGATTGGTACTGTGATGTGTTCATTTAACTACTTGGTTTGCAGCCAATGTCAGTTACTCTGTTCACTTTTATTCACAGTTGTGTTAACGTATAATTTCACCTTACATGGTTTAAAAGAGATGAAGGATATTCTTTTGGTCTTGATCTGTAATCTAGTTGTTATGTTCACGTGCGCACACAATGATAAAATGGTCTGTTTGTTTTATATCTGTTTGCCCATGATATGAATGATGTCATACTATGTTCATCCTACTTCAAACCATGTCTCTTTATCCTTAGATGTCAACGAATGTGAGGAAATAGACAATACAGTAGGCATGCTACATGGACATATGTTCCAAAAGTGATTTTATTATGTAGTTGGCACTATAATACATGCTAATGTATTACAGTAGTTCACCAAAATAAGTTATGTATAAACGTTTAACCTACTTTGTTTGTTTTTATCTCATTAGTAACTTATCTGGTACACTAATCTACAAGTTCAAACTTTCAGGAAGCTATGGAACAAATGATTGAATAGCCACAACCACCTGAAGGTGACGAGGCTACTACAGGCACAATGTCACCTCTTGCTGCAATGCGTCAGTATCTCTCCACTAACAGTGCAAAAGCACCTTCCTACGTAATTCTGGGTTGGTTGTCAAGGTAACCTCGTCCAAATCGCCTACTGAACAAAATCTTCCTACTAGACAGAGTGATATATCTGTGCTCCAGACACAAGTCCAATCCCTAATGGACGTTGTTTCGGAAACAAGAATAGTGGTTGAGAAATGTCGTCAAGATATGAATGGTTTTGAAACCAGACTATCATACATTCGCTTCGTTGTTCAAGAGCAATGGCGGAAAAAGGTGGAGATCGTGCCGCTCCATCAGATTCTACAGCCTGAAACATTAGCACTCAGGTCAAATGATCTATGCTTCTATACATCTGATGGTGCTTTTATCTGGAAGGACTGTAAACTTTATGCCAACAGGCCTTTTGTTGTATGGTTGGAATTTATTTTGTTGTGATACAACATTTATGATGCTGCCTCAGGCTGCAGTAATTACGACACTATTTTTGTATAGTGTAGGTTTATCTTAGTAATGTATTCGGCAGAAAGCTTCGTAGGAGCCCAAAATTGGAAAAATTAGGAAAATTAAAAGTGTCTTGTCATAAGTGGCAATTCGAAAAATTAGAAGCAGTACAACGTAGAAATCAATGCAAGATGCAACCACTATCAGACTGCCATGTTAAAAGCATCCAATCATGAGTGACTGATGCGGGATACACAATAGCAGTACTTTGATGTAAGAACATGGTATGATAGATAGATGCAATGTATTCTAGACACAGAAAGCCATGTCATATGCACATGTATAACGTATAAACTCAGTAGGTGCAATTTAATCAAAATAAAAGAAATACAGGCTAGACAACATATGCAACATGAAACCAATTATCACACCGTCGGCCAATGAGAATTTTACACATGGAAAATCGGCATTGGCCGTGGCTGTTAACGGGTTATCGGATCCAAAATCCGACCCGATGGCTTAACGGCGTTCCCTTACGGTGGATGCCACATGTCGGTCACCCTTGACGAAAGCACTTATGTGACGCGCGATTTATCGTCATGGAAGTGGACACTTCCGTGATGATAATTCTGGCAATGTCATGGAACACTTCTACGACAGCACAGGTATGACTATATTGATTTTGTCATAAATTCTTCAAGGATGTACATGCATGACAGAAAACGCGACCTACTTTGACAAACACGTATTATCACGGAAGTGTATTTTTTTGTAGTGCCCATAGCTTGTCGTTTGGGTTCGGAAAAGCGCCGCAGTGTTTGCTTAACTAGCTTGTATCCCTTCAATATATTGAGGTTGTGCTCAGCCAACCTGCATGGGATTCCTGGCATATCAGAAGGGGGCCAGGCGAATATGTCCCAGTTCTCGCGTAGGAACGCTCGTAGTGCGGTGTCCACCATTGGGTCCAGCTATGCACTGATGGAGGCTGTCTTCTTTGGGTCCATCGGGTGGACTTGAAATTTGACTATTTCATCTGCTAGTTTGAAGATGGATTTGGAGCGCTTGTCGAGGATTACGTCGTCCCTATCCACCGTTGAGCGCAGCGCAGTTAACTCTTTGGTCGTAAGGGCCTCAGAGAGTGCCTCAAGGGCTAGTGAGGCTGTTTTGTTTTTGGCGCGGAGGGCTATATCCGTATCACTAGCGAGAGTGATAATACCGTTGGGCCCGGGCATTTTGAGCTTCATATACCCGTAATGAGGTATGGCTTGAAAGTGTGTGAATGCATCTCGCCCCAACAGGGCGTGGTATCCACTGTTGAAAGGGGACACTTGGAAGTTTATCTCTTCGGACCGATAGTTCTCCGGTGTGCCGAATACCACGTCAAGTGTGATTTTTCCCGTGCATCGTGCCTCCCGACTGGGAATAATTCCTCAGAAGGTCGTGCTACTTTGCTCGATACGGCTCCTATCTATTTCCATTTTATTGAGTGTATCCTCGTAGATGAGGTCTAATCCGCTGTCGCCGTCCATGAGCACCTTGGTGAGTCAAAAGCCATCCACAATTGGATTGAGAACCAAGGCTGCTGGTGCCTAGACTGGCTGGGTTTTTGGTTCATCGCTGGCATTGAAATTTATGGCCATGTCGTTCCAAGGATTTATTGTTGCGACTTGACAGACTTCGGCGAGGTCGCGGAGTGCCCTTTTGCGTCGATTGTTTGAAGAGAAAGTCTCGAAGACTGTCAATACTCTGCGGTCGTCGTGTTCTGGGGGGAGTTGTTCCGAGGTGTTTTTGGTGAGGATATCCTCGCCACTCTTGGCCACTTGCGGAGTATCCAACATGCTCTAAGGCTGTGGATAGGTATGGTATCCGGTCTTGTGTGTATTTTGCATGGCCTATCGAGCCATCCCTCCAGAACAGTTCCGCGCTCCGTAATGGGTTTGGATTTCTTTACTGCTGTGTCGGGCGCCCCGTGAGGGTGCATCCTTATTGTCCAAACAAAAGGTTGAGTGGGAGCTGGCGGTACCCAACGAGCTGCCTGAGCTTTCCAGGCGCTTTCTTTTGCGCAATACTTCTGTACTATTGTTGCCAAGTCGGTGAAGTGTAATACGTGACGGCGGTTGATAGCATTGAGGATTCCTTCGTCCATAAAATTACTATGGAATATTGAGATCGCGTCTTCATCGCGGCAATCTTTGATCATGTTCTTGACAAGGAGGAATCTGGCCCAAAAGTGATGGACTGTTTCCTGAGACTGCTGCCGTAGGTATGTGAGATCGCGTATATCTAGGTGGGTGGGTGGATTTAAATCTGAACCCTATCCCAATTTGGGATCCGGAGTTTGAGAAATTTCCGAGCTTAATAGTTCAGGCTCCGGGAGATCGACCGATTTTTTAGGTCTACCGTCTGATTCCAAGTTTGTAGTACAAGGCATGTCGTTCTGTGGACAGGTATCCGGCTCTTCGAGCTCGGAGATCCGAACATAGTTCGTCCTCAGGATAGAGGGAGAGTTGTTGTTTTGCTCCTCCACTACCGCTATCTGATGGGTGATCGATGGAGATTTGATTTCTCTCTGATCGGGTTTAAGCTCAATCCGACCGTAGTCTGTAGCGACCCCCAAAGCGGCGATGTGATCCAGGAGTTCATTCAAGGACGATAATTCCGTTGGATCCATCTGTTTGGAGTATTCGGAGGCAATTTTTGATGACCCGAGAAGTCATCGTCGGCTCACCGGCGGAACGGGCGGTCATGATAAAGCGACCCAACCGGAGGGTTTGGCCTGAGGCCAGGGCTCCATCGGCGGTTATGTTGTCCTTGATCGCAAGGCGAGCCATCAAACCGGACTTCGTAGTCACAGTGGAACTCTCAATGAAAGCACCAATGTCGGTGTCAAAACCGGCGGATCTCGGGTAGGGGGTCCCGAACTGTGCATCTAAGGTTGATGGTACAGGGAACACAATGTTTGCCCAAGTTCGGGCCCTCTAGATGGAGGTAAAACCCTACGTCCTGCTAGATTAATATTGATGAGTATGGGGGTTACAACCCTAGAAGTCTAGCCTATTTGATTATGATTATCCCTACGGACTAAACCCTCCGGTTTATATAGACACCGGAGGGAACTAGGGTTGTACAAAGTCGGTTACATAGAAAGGAAATAGTACATCCGACCACCTAGCTTGCCATCCACGCAAAGGAGAGTCCTATCCGGACACGGGAGAAAGTCTTCTATCTTGTATCTTCATGGCCCAATAGTCTGGCCCATGTCCAACAGGTCGGACGCCCGAGGACCCCTTAGTCCAGGACTCCCTCACCTGGCGCAGCCCTCCCCCTCTCCAACACCTCCTCCTCCTCCGTAGTGCTTGGCGAAGCCCTGCCAGAGAACTGCAAGCTCCACCACCACGCCGTCATGCTGTCGGAGCTCTCCCTCAACTTCTCCTCTCCCCTTGCTGGATCAAGAAGGAGGAGACGTCCCCGAGCTGTACATGTGTTGAACGCGGAGGCGCCATCCGTTCAGCGCTTGATCGGATCTTCCACGATTTGAATCGCCGCGAGTACGACTCCATCAACCGCGTTCTTGTAACGCTTCCGCTTAACGATCTTCAAGGGTATGAAGATGCACTCCCTCTCTCTTGTTGCTAGCATATCCTAGATTGATATTGGTGACACGTAGGATTTTTTTTGAATTATTGCTACATTACCCAACAGGCAGATCATCCTTCAGTGTCGACATGATTCTGTCGAGGAAGCACGTGCAGGTCATGGCCTATTGCCTAGTCCACAGCAGAGGGTAGATCTCCCTTCACCATCGACACTTTCCGCTCCCAAAGCATGCATGTGCAGGTCGCGGCCTTCTGCCGGTGGAATGGTGTGGGTGGTGCATAGGACGAGAGCGAGCACTAAGCACAACAAGGTCGGTCGAAGGTTGGAAAGCACCATATGCGCACTTGGAAACTGGAGAGTGAGCTAGCTAGCTATTTCACACGTCGAATTGAGTGGCCATCTCATGGCGTCATTATATACGGTCTTGGTGTGAAGGAGAGAGTGCTTGATCAACAAGTTCAGTAGCTCCATTAGAATATGTGAGCAAAATTCGCCCAACCGCCTCCACTGACGAGCTTCCTTCAGTCTGTAGTTGGAACCGAATTCTATTCCAATCTGCTTATGATTTAAATGGCCAAGGCCTAAAACGAGCCCACATAATTTGTATCACCTTCTATCAATGACTACCTAGGTGCAGTTGTGTGTCTCCTAAGGATGGCAATTTTACCCATGGACATGGATATCCATGGATATCCGTCCCGAATGGACAGGGTCTGGATATGCTTTTGTGTCCATGGACGCCGCCCAAACCCGACATGATTGCTCGTGGGTAGGGCATGGATATAATCTTGTACCCATGGATATATCCAAACCCGATCTGATAGTATGACTTAATGGGCCAAAATCTGCTATCCCTACCGCACAGTCACATGTCCCACTGCAATTTTACACTTTGTTATCTAAAACATGTAAAACAAATTGCACAATCTCCGTCATAACTTTTATTAGTTGACATTCAATCCCCTCTGTAACATACTCCAACGCCCCTTCCCTTATTTTTATATCCTTGTTAAATGACTCATCATTCACAACTATTAGAAAAATACTAAATGCTCTTAGCTTTTTAGTCGACGTTGATTTACCATAAGTTGATGTTTAGCATAAGTGAGGCCTAGCCTGCCACAAGGTGAAGAATGGAGGAGCTTATGTTAACATTGTGTTTTGTGTTATTTATATGTCTTGAGAGGACCCAATGGATATCCAGTGGATATGGATATCCATCGGGTTTGGACATGGACAAAATTTATCACCCATGGTTTTTTTTTCATGGATGGACAAAGACTGTCTTCATTGATATGGATTTAATATTGTTCAACCCAATCCAAACCCGACCCATTGCCATCCTTAGTGTCTCCTCTTTTAGTCAATTAGCAAAGTGTTTGGTATAGCGGTGCGTCCCAGAGGCATTTCCTATGAAAGTGGTGGTCTTAATTCCTAGGTCGGAGGTGCTTAATTTTTTCTTTCATTTTAGGGAAAGCCTCAATGGTGCATTTTATTGATGCTTCAAAATAGTTACAACGCTTATTTCATCCAAAATAATAAAACTAGGGGGATTGTCATCCCAAAAAACAGAAGAGTTTGAAGTAACAGTGGTACAACGACGTGCTATACAAACAGTTTTAAACCCCTTTCCACGACGGCATTTGGAACCGTCACCAAGTGAGTGTGGGCGATAGGGGGGTCCTTCCCACATGACCCAGAAATCGTCGGGGATTGGCCCTCCTGGGACACATGCTGGGGCCGTGTGCGATCGGGCGAGGCATCGAAATCCAATCATTTCCGTAGGTATGTACATCCCACACGGCAATCTGAGAAAATCATTTCCATAGGTATGTACATCCCACACGGTGAATCCCAGAAAATCATTTTCGTAGGTATGTATATCCCACACGGTGAATCCCAGAAAATCATTTCCATAGGTATGTACATCCCACATGGTGAATCCTAGAAAAACATTTTCGTACGTATGTATATCACACACAGTTCTTTGTGTGGAAACGTTTGTGCAAGGTGGCCTAACGCAAATAGTTTGCTACCGGAAGCCGTGTGTGATTGTTAGTTGATCGAACACACCTACTTTCTAGAAACCGTGCGGGTTGTTTGAGTTCATCGCCCATGGTTTTGTCTGAGTAACCGTCTGCAATAGAAAACCCCAATAAGCAGGGTAATTAGCCTATTATTGATAATCCACGTACTAATCAAACCGATACTTCTTATAAAACACGCCAGATATTTCATATCCGTATAAAAGCAACCAGGATTTCATAATCGAATTACATCAGATAGCTTCGGCACTTAATTAGGCCGTTACACAACAGCACCAAGTTTCATATGCTGCATCAAAAACCTTTGGAAAGTAGCATCATACACGGTAAATAGACAGATGAATCTCATTGGGAAACTGCAGAAGCGGAAGGCAAATATTGAGCCTTTAGTGATGTTGAATGTCCTCGCAACTTTAGGCCAGTGGCTATGGATAATTGCCCGCCCAATCTTCGTCCTCGTCAGCAAGACTTCAATATTGTACTGTGGGTGTTGAATGAATACCTTCCTCGCCTCTTGACCATGCATGTGGTTTGAGAGGTAATCATCGGTGAACTTCTTTGAAAAGTACAGAAAACAAAGCTATGCATAAATCACTGTTTTAAATTTTGAAATGGCGCAAGGGGTAAAAACAAGGTAAAAGAGTTGGTACCATCCTATAGTTGACTGATGTCTTCTTCATTGTGCAAACAAAGATCTTGCTGTAATTCGTCGCAAGTTTTTTCATCCTAACAATCTTTCTGAGTTTCTTGACTTGACTGATATTCATGGACATCTCATTTCCCCATATGCAAAATGGGTCAAACAGTTGGTCTAAGCCTCTGACAGCAGGACCTACATGTGTAAGACCAAATTGTAAGAAACCTAAATATTAGAATGATTCCTGCAACTGCACAATAATGTGTTATTAGCCAAAGGACCTTGCTTGAACAAACCTCGATGGTAAACCGCAGTGTCTCCCATTGTTTCCCCGCAACACACATAAGGAAGATCTTGATCAGGTTAACTGAGAATTGCCATACTATCAGTAGGATATGTATTGAGTACAACCAAATTTGATTGGTGTCACATGCATAACAATACAAAATTGTACCCACCGAAAATGAAAATCAAATTGCAGAACTGAACCAAACAGTTAAATGGACAGCAGACCAAATGAACCAAAATAGTTAACTGAGCATCACATTGCAGAATGGAAACATGTACTAGAAGATAAGACAGTTAACAAAACAAAGAATGCTTGAGAACAGTACTACGAAATGTAGCAATTGTTGGACCAAAGTGTTAACGGAACATTACATTTTAGAGGACCAAACTATTAACTGAACATCAGATTGCATATTAACATTACAGAGGACAAATCACTAGAAGGCACTGGTGGTGGCCTTGAGAAAACAACACGAACTATATTTTAAAGTAGAAAACTGCATGGCGGTGTCGACGGTGGCCTTGAAGACGAGGTGCTCCTCCAAGATCTGGCGGTCGACACGCATGGCAGCCATAGAGACCTCGTGCACGTGTGCGGCCGCATGCTACTGAGCTCCATGTTATACTGTGTGCAAAATGGCTGTTGGCGGCGCTTAATTGGAGGAGGGGAGCAGTGATTTCGGTGGAAGGTGTCGCGCCATCGGTCGGGGCATGTGGGACGGGAAAGGAGGAGGATCGTGTGGGTGGGTGTGGATTACCTGACCATATCGACGAGGCCGCGCAGCAAGAAGAAGGATCGGCGGCGAGGAGGCCGCACAACAAGAAGAAGGGTCAGCGGCGAGGAGGCCGCGCAACAAGAAGAAGGGTCGTCGGCGAGGAGGCGGCGCTACAAGAAGAAGGGTTGCCAGCGAGGAGGCGGCGCTGCAAGAAGAAGGGTAGCCGGCGAGGAGGCGGCGCTGCAAGAAGAAGGATCGTCGGTGAGGAGGCTGAGCTGCTAGTAAGCAGCAGTGAAGATTTGAACTTGGAAATCAAGGAGGAAAAGTGGGAATGTGGCTTTTGGTAGGAGGGAGGGCGGGGAGATAGATATTTCCACGGTGGCAAAAAAATTTGCTTGATGCTGCGAGAAACCGGCGCACAAGTGTGGTTCAAGCGGGGGCGGTGGATTGTAGACGACGAAGCTTCCTGCGTAAGCCACACAAGACGGTGCGCCAAGATATTTTATATCGCATCCCACATGATTCTTTCTAGTAAACTGTTTGTCGTATACATGATTTTTTCATTATGTTTTGAAAGACAAAATGGTGTTACAGAGGGAAAGGATGGTGTTTGAATTGCTAGAACATTTACGTACAGCGAACATGCAACTAGTACATGAGTGTCGTGCCAAATTTTGGAATTATTCCGGGTTCGTTTGGCATTTTTATGCATTAGTTGAGTTTCTGGGCATTTAATGTGCATAATTCAAATTTTAACTACAAGCACATGCTCCAATGCAACAAAGTTTGTTGAAAAATCACATGTGTGTCTTTGGGTGAATTTATAGGTCCCATGCAAGAAATGGGAATGAAATTCAAACATCTGGGCGTTGTGGCTCGGCCGGAAAGATTGAGAAACTTGGTTTTTTAATTCCTATAAATCCAAAACACGCCTGAAAATCATGAAACTTGGCATGGTGTCATGACATGGCACCAACATGCTGCAGTAATTTTTTTGGCCGAATTAGGACAAGCTTTGGTGTAAGCTTCTTGCAAACCGGAGCTTCCCTCAAGAAGGCTCGTGGTTCCGAGAGGGAACGTGTCACCTCCGTGTGCGAAACGAGATACGTACACTGCCTTCTCCCGCCTTAATTTTTTTACACAGGCAGATTAGACCAAATAGAAGTATTGTGCTAATTTTGAAACTATTCCGGGTTCGTTTGGCCTTTTTATACCTTAATTGAGTTTCTGCGCATTTAATGTGCATAATTCAAATTTGAACTACAAGCACATGCTCCAGTGCACCAAAGTTGGTTGAAAAATCACATGTGTGTCCTTGGGTTTATTTATAGGTCCCATGCAAGAAATGGGAATGATATTCAAACATCTGGGCATCGTGGCTCGGCCGGAAAGATTGAGAAACTTGATTTTTTAATTACTGTAAATCCAGAACACGCCTGAAAATCATGAAACTTGTCATGGTCTCATGACATGGCCCCAACATGCTGTGGTAAATTTTTTGGCCGAATTGGGACAAGCTTTGGTGTAAGCTTCTTGCAAACCGGAGCTTCCCTCAAGAAGGCTCGTGGTTCCGAGAGGGAACGTGTCACCTCCGTGTGCGAAACGAGATACATACACTACCTTCTCCCGCCTTAATTTTTTTACATAGGCTGATTAGACCAAATATAAGTATCATGCTAATTTTTGGAATTATTTTGGGTTCGTTTGGCCTTTTTTATACATTAATTGAGTTTCTGCACATTTAATGTGCATAATTCAAATTTGAACTACAAGCACATGCTCTTGTGCACCAAAGTTGGTTGAAAAATCACATGTGTCCTTGGGTGTATTTATAGGTCCCATGCAAGAAATGGAAATGAAATTCAAACATCTGGGCGTCGTGGCTTGGCCGGAAAGATTGAGAAACTTGGTTTTTTAATTCCTGTAAATCCAAAACACGCCTGAAAATCATGAAACTTGTCATGGTGTCATGACATGGCACCAACATGCCGCGGTAATATTTTTGGCCGAATTGGGACAAGCTTTGGTGTAAGCTTCTTGCAAACCGGAGCTTCCCTCAAGAAGGCGCGTGGTTCCGAGAGGGAATGTGTCACCTCCATGTGCGAAATGAGATATGTACACTGCCTTCTCCCGCCTTAATTTTTTTACACAGGCAGATTAGACCAAATAGAAGTATCGTGCTAATTTTTGGAATTATTCCGGGTTTGTTTGGCCTTTTTTATACATTCACTACTGCAGGATACTGCTAACGCGACACTACGATCAGAGACCCTTTGCCGAAACTGTGTGCGATGCAATAATCGCAAACGGTGCTGTTAAAAAACCATCAAAAAGGTGCAAAACATTTGTGCTGGAGGATGCATCAAACACGCTTCAGATTTTATTTGCATGTGCAATGCAGGACACACGGTTAATTCATTCAAACTGTCTGCGATGAGGCAGAACAACAGAAACGGGCAACCATAACAATGTGTGTGTGATGCAGGACACACGGTTAATCCAGTCGAACTGTTTGCGATGAGGTAGAACAACATAAACGGGCAAGCCATATCTATGTGTGTGGGTGCGATATACGACATACGGTTAACTCGGATGAACTGTTATCGATTAGGGAACACAACAGAAATGGTTCAACTTAACAAGATGTGTGTGATATGCGGCATACAGTTCACATGGATGAACTGTTTGCATTGAGCCAAAAGAACACAAACGAGTCATGTAAACAAGATGTGTGTGATACTTGGCAAACAGCCGACAGTTTGCGATGTGTAATTACAACATAGAGGATCAATGCGGTTACTTCGTGTGCGATTCTGTGTATACAAAAAACTTTGAAAAATGCAAACTAGTTGCTTGCGGTGGCGGAGTATCGCACACGATGCGTCTGCGAGTACTCGTGTGCGACGATTAGTATGTTACACATACGTTTCCTTATGTTAACATGTGTGTGAATTTGCAATATGGACAGTTAATCTGCAAATGCCTTCTGGCCATCGGGCACACACTTAAACTCAATGAACTATGTACGATAGTAATACTTTCCATGAAAATTTATGAACTTGGGTAACATCATTTGAGTAACATATATATAGTGGTTATACTATTCGACAAAAGGAGGAATCTTCGTAACACGGTTTTGACAACCATATGGTCCATATCTACATACTTAACATATATAGTAACAACTAGCACATTTTAAGAGGCCGAGGGCCAACAACAACAACTATCCACTGGAAGCAGATTGATCACGGCGACTCGGCATCTCGTCAGTAAAAAGTAAGAGCCCTCCTGTGCCTTGGTAGATCATGAGTAGAATAGTGTCTCCAATTTTCCAATATGGATGCATTGCCACGAGAAGTGAGAACTTGTTAATTTGAATGGTTCCATTTCTGCGGGAAATGCAGTACCTTGCAATCACTTTGGCGTTATTAGCAGGCACAAGTGTAATTCGACCACGCTGGGAAATAGATCCAGGAACTGCTACAGGGGGTAATTTCTGTTGACATGTAGAATAAAAACAATTGTAACATATCGCTGAAGATATATATAGTTTATGAGCATCAACATTAAAATAAGACTTTTTACCAGCGTTTTGTGCACACAATTGGTCTTGTTCAGTGTGTTCACCATAGGTCTAATTAATCCCATCCAAAATCCAGCGTTCATACGTTGTGCTATCTCTATCAGATTATCAACAAAGTTTATGACATGCTTCAAGTCCTTCCAGTGAAATTTGGTACGCTTAGTAACATATAGGTCGTTCACTATGCATCCAACATATCCTGCTTAAAAGGTGGAAAGGTATTATCTAGTCAGAACATGGCAGAAGAATATTTAGTGCGCATAAATTGGTAAATAGAATTTTTTGCTGCGTAGGAATGGAGTGAGATTATGATATCACAATTGGTTGCTTAAATAGTGATCAATTGGTTTCTTAAATAGTAATATGACAGCAAGGAGAAAGTTGAAAGGACACTAACCTCGATCAGACTTTGATCAGCTGATGACGTGGGGGAAGTAAACATCCATGTTAATTAGACCAGACTGTCGTGCACACACTAGAATTTTATTGCCAGCTTTCAGTTCATGACACTTAGACATTTTTATCCAAAGGTCCGCATTCAAATAAGAGTGACCATCTTTATCAAGTTTTACGCTAACCGTCATTGTAAATCCATGCTGCGTTGTCAATATGACATCCTAGGAGTCATCGGCAAAGTAAAGCCCAAGATTACCTTCTTCTCGTGTTCTTGCAAAGCAAGGGATGTACTGCTTGAAATGAAAATTAAGATCGTAAATTAGATATATTGAAATAACAAAGCAAGATGCAAATATGGGAGTAACTGATAGAACAGATCCATATATATATATATAGAGAGAGAGAGATGAAATACAAAAATATAGAATAAAAAATAGATAATGTAACAAAGATTTGATGCAAATATATAGATAATGTAGCAACATACGGTATATGTTCACAAATTTAGGCCATGCCGACCGTGGTCGGTTGAGATTGAACATACCGAGCACTCTCTGAAGTCATCCGGAATGGTGAGATAGAACTTCGTTTCCGACTGGCCACAACCATAGTTGCCCGATTTGTGCTCGCACTATGGACACATGAATGAACACCCATGAATCAGCTAGAACAAAAATGATTCAACGATGATTTCCGTTGGTTGATTAATAGTGACGGACGGACTGCGATAAGAGGTGAGTGAATATTTTGCTAATTAATTTGATTACCTTCTCCATGAGAAAAATCCCCGGCCCAATCCCGCAGAAAACCCCAGTCGACCAGAGTCTAGAATGTCGGTTCAGATAGGCGGCGGAAAACTATGGAGGCGAAACCGGTGACGTTTGGAGTGCGACCTACGCCCGCCACTAACAGCCGTCGAGCTTCGGGTGCAGAGTTGCGGAGGATTCCATGGCGAGTGAGTGGGGACGAAGTGGGCGAGGGTTTTCTTTTCCTTTTGCATGTGTGAGTGAACACACACGGTTCGCAGAGGCGACGGAGATGAATCGTGTGCGATATTAAATCACCGAGATTGAATGGGAACCCAAATTTCCTTTGTCTTTCATCCATGAGTTTTTTTCTACGATGAACATAAACCCTGCTAATCACCATGTTCAAACTTGACACTTTTCCGGGTTCATTTACAATATTTAGGGGATTATGTGCATTTTGTAGGCATTAATGCACATAATTCAAATTCAAACAATCGGTGCATGAAAGGGTGCACAAGAACGGTCTGGAAAACCATGCTCGTGCTATTTAGTACATTCTCATGTCTTTTACAAGGAATGGGCAGATATTTCAAGGAAATGTGTGGTAATAGTCAACCATAAACGCGTCATTTACTGGGTTAACAACTATACAAAAATGAAATACATGCTTGGAAAACACATGACGCCTGGTGTGGTGCCATGGTATGACCTCACCATGCCTTTGTAAAAATGTCGTCATGCATGTCTTTCATAAAACAAACCATCATGGAGGAAGTTTCATGGTTTCGTGGGGGAAATCACCAAGATTGAAGGGGGGTCCAAATTTCCTTTGTCCTTTCTCCACGAGTTTTTTTCTATGATGAACATACAACCTGCAAATCATTGTGTTCAAATTTGGCACTTTTCTGGGTTGATTTGCCATATTTAGGGGATTATGTGCATTTCCTAGGCATTAATGCACATAATTCAAGTTCAAACAATCGGTGCATGAAAGGGTCCACAAGAACGGCCTGGAAAACCTTGCTCGTGCCATTTAGTAAATTCTCATGCCTTTTAGAAGGAATAATGGATAGATATTTCGTTGAAATGTGTGGCAATAGTCAGCCACAAATGTTTGTTTGTTGGGTTTTCAACTATAGAAAAAATGAAAGAAATGCTTACAAAACATGACGCCTGTCATGGTGGCATGGTATGACCTCACCATTCCCTGGTAAAAATTTGAGAAGGTTTGGCTTATGTCGTCATGCATGCCCTTCATAAATCGAACCATCACCGAGGAAGTTCCATGCTTTCGAGAGGGAAAATCCCCAAGATTGAAGGGCAATCCAAATTTCCGTCCTAGTTTGTCATTCAGTTTTTTTCCAACGATCAACATACCGCCTCAAATGCAACATGTTCAAATTTGACATTTTCCCGGGCTCATTTACCATATTTTGGGGATTATGTGCATTTCTAGGCATTAATGGACATAATTCAAATTCAAACAATCGATGCATGAAAAGGTGCACAAGAACGATCTGGAAAACCATGCTCGTGTTATTTAGTACATTCTCATGCCTTTTACAAGGAACAGATAGATATTTCAAGGAAATGTGTGGCAATAGTCAACCATAAACGTGTCGTTTACTCAGTTAACAACTATAGAAATAATGAAACACATGGATGGAAAACATAACGCCTGGCATGGTGCATGGTATGGCCTCACCATGCCCTGGTAAAAATGGGAGAATGTTTTCCTTATGTCGTGATGCGCCCTTTCATAAATCGAACCATCACCGAGGAAGTTTCATGGTTTCAAGGGGGAAATCACCAAGATTGAAGGGGGGGTCCAAATTTCCTTTGTCCTTTGTCCTTTGTCCACGAGTTTTTTCTACGATGAACATACAACCTACAAATCACCGTGTTCAAATTTGGCACTTTTCCGGGTTCATTTGCCATATTTAGGGGATTATGTACAAATCACGGACAGATTTTTCGATGAAATGTGTGGCAATAGTCAACCACAAATGTTTGTTTGTTGGGTTTTAAACTATATAAAAATGAAATAAATACTTAAAAACATGACGCCTGGCATGGTGCCATGGTATGATGTCACCATGCCCTAGTAAAAATTTGAGAAGGTCTAGCTTATGCCGTCATGCACGCCCTTCATAATTCGAACCATTCCCGAGGAAGTTCCATGCTTTCGAGAGGGAAATCCTCAAGATTGAAAGGGAATCCAATCTTTTTCGTTCTTTGCCCTAGAGTTTTTTTTCTACGAGGAACATACACCCTGCAAATCACCGTGTTCAAATTTGGCATTTTTCGAGCTCATTTACCATATTTAGGGATTATGTGCATTTTCTAGGCATTTAGCGCATATAAATCTAATCCAGCTACAGGTGCACGGGTGTGATGTGAGGGAGGTGGATTGTCGTTCGATCGTGGCGCATCCAACGGTGCACACGCGCGATCCGCGTGGCTGGGGTTCCGACCAATCATAATGCAGACACAATAGGCTCAGCGCACACTGTTTCCAGAAGCGACGGAGATGAACCGTGTGCGCTAATGAACGAGAAAAATTGTAAGGGAAGCCAAATTTCTCTTGACGTTTGTCATTGAGTTCTTCAATACCACCTCATTGTACGGCTGCCCGGCCCCTCCGTCACAAAGCTCTCTCCAGGCGTCGTCCATGGCACCACGGCACACAGTAACTGGTAAGGAAGCGATGGCATCCCGCCGCGCCGCGTTCCTCGCCGCCCGCGACCGCACACATGGCAAGGAAGCAATGGCATCTCTCTACGCCGAGTTCATCGCCTTCGGCGGCCAGACAGTTATATGGGCGGACTTTGAGCCTGCCATGGCCGAATGGGTGGTGGATCTAGAGGCGGCCAAAGCCGCACAGAAGGAGCAGAAAAGGCAGAAAGCAGTCAAGAAAAGAGAGTCCCGCCTCCGCAAGAAAAAAGAGTCCGCTCGCCGTGGTGAGGAGATCTTGGCAGAGATCGAAGCACGGTGGGCTGCCGCCTACAAGGCCGGGAAGGAGAATGCCGACATCTGGCCAGCATGCCCTGATGGCAGCATGTGAGAAGTAGTTTAAGTTTGTAGTATTAGAGCAAATTACTAGTAGTACTTTAAGTTTGTAGTATTAACGTACAATGTCGGTAAGAACATCCTTTGAGGGCTTTGAGCGTTGATTAGCATGTGTGCCCATGTGCGTTTATTTTGCGTTAATCATTAGAAGATCACAAAACACACGGTTTCTATGCCATACTTGTGTGCGTTTTTTTGTGTTAATGACCCATAAGTCAGTTACCTGTGCGATATTTACTAATAAACCAGGCGTACCATTGACCGAAAAAAATCAAGTACACGTGTACATTTTTTTGGAGACGGGATCTGCCAACTTTCTTTTTTTCTCGCACACGAGTATTTTACGCGCTTCGTCTGCGTTGTTTGTTTTCCCCGCCCAAGTTTCAAGTTTCGCACTGAAATTTTCATTAGGCGCGCGATTTTAGAATTTATTCCTCCAGCCACATCCCCTTCCCCTCAGTATCCTCCTCCCTCGCCCCTCCCCCTACCGGAATCTCAAACCGCCGCCACCGCAACCACAGCTTCAACCACATCTACGTTCTGCTCGGATCTAGTCAGGTAACCCACCAATCTCTATCACGTCTCCGGCCTGATTACTTAAATGGCGTCTGTGAAACATCCTCATGCCTCCAAATCCCCCCGCCAGGAGCTGATAGCGGTCCATGGCGCGATGGCCACTGTGCGTGTTGACCTGGAGGAACACCTCGCCTCCGCCTCCGCTGCCGCCGCCGACATGGTGCAGGATCCGGCCCAGATTTAGTCCCCCAGCGACTACCCCCCAGGACTTAACAGGTAAGGTCTGACCAGCTAAATCTTACCAATACCACTTGCAACGGCTATGATATTTACGGTTGATGTATTAAGCATGTTCGTGCCTTGTTTATTTCAGTACTGCACACTGTGTGATGTTCAAATATTACCATGTCCAGCTCAATTTCACCAATACCAGCAACAAACTTACAATACATGACTCAGGATATCACTGGAGATGCTGCCCATTTGCTATTTTTAGTGGATGCTAACCCTGTTGTACTTAACATGCCTTTCCATGTACTTACGCAGGGTCATAACGGCCGATGCTTTTGTTTGCCGTCAAGGTGAGCTGCATCCGGTGTCTTACAGTATTTCACATACGTTGTACAATTACAGTTTAACTTCTACCATTCACTGGTTGCCTGTAGGTACACATGTCAGTGGCATTGATCCACACTTCGACCTGGAGGAACAGCTCGCCTCCGCCGTCGCTGACTTTGGGCGAGCTCTGGCCAAGATGAAGTGCCCCAGCAACTACCTCTTAGGACTTACTAATACATCTCCAACGTATCTATAATTTTTGATTGTTCCATGCTATTATATTATCTGTTTTGGATGTTTAATGGGCTTTAATATGCATTTTTATATTATTTTTGGGACTAAACTATTAACCAAAGGCCTAGTGCAAATTGTTGTTTTTTGCCTATTTCAGTGTTTCACAGAAAAGGAATATCAAAGGGAATCCAAACGGAACGAAACCTTCACAAGGATCTTTCTTGGAACAAACGCAACCCAGGAGACTTGGAGTACAAGTCTGGAAGTCCGCGAAGCTTCCATGAGGCAGGGGGCGCGTCCAGGGGGTAGGCGCGCCCCCACCCTCGTGGCCCCACGGAGCTCCACCGGTGTACTTCTTTCGCCTATATATACCCATGTACCCTAAAAACATCCAGGAGAGCCACGAAACCACTTTTCCACCGCTACAACCTTCTGTACCCATGAGATCCCATCTGGGGACCTTTTCCGACGATCTGCCGAAGGGGGAATCGATCACGGAGGGCTTCTACATCAACACCATAGCCTCTCCGATGATGTGTGAGTAGTTTACCACAGACCTTCGGGTCCATAGTTATTAGCTAGATGGCTTCTTCTCTCTCTGGTTCTCAATACAAAGTTCTCCTCGATGTGTGAGTAGTTTACCACAGACCTTCGGGTCCATAGTTATTAGCTAGATGGCTTCTTCTCTCTCTTTGGTTCTCAATACAAAGTTCTCCTCGATGTTCTTGGAGATCTATTCGATGTAATACTCTTTTGTGGTGTGCTTGCCGAGATCCGATGAATTGTGGGTTTATGAATTTGATTATGTATGAATATTATTTGGTTCTTCTCTGAATTCTCATATGCATGATTTGATAGTTTTGCAAGTCTCTTCGAATTATCGGTTTAGTTTGGCTACTAGATTGATCTTTCTTGCAATGAGATAAGTGCTTAGCTTTGGGTTCAATCTTGCGGTGGCCTTTCCCAGTGACAGCAGGGATAGCAAGGCACGTATTGTATTGTTGCCATCAAGGATAAAAAGATGGAGTTTATATCATATTGCTTGAGTTTATCCCTCTACATCATGTCAGCTTGCCTAATGTGTTACTCCGTTCTTATGAACTTAATACTCTAGATGCATGCTAGATAGCGGTCGATGTGTGGAGTAATAGTAGTAGATGCAGAATCATTTCGGTCTACTTGACACGGACGTGATGCCTATATTCATGATCATTGCCTTAGATATCATCATAACTATGCGCTTTTCAATCAATTGCTCGGCAGTAATTTGTTCACCCACCGTAATATATGTTATCATGAGAGAAGCCACTAGTGAAACCTATGGCCCCCGGGTCTAATTTACATCATATAAGTTTCCGATCTATAGTTCTAGTTTACTATTTATTTTGCAGTCTTTATTTTCCAATCTATACAACAAAAATACCAAAAATATTTATCTTATTATCTTTATCAGATCTCACTTTTGCAAGTGGCCGTGAAGGGATTGACAACCCCTTTATCGCGTTGGTTGCAAGGTTCTTGATTGTTTGTGCAGGTACTAGGCGACTTGCGTGTAGTCTCCTACTGGATTGATACCTTGGTTCTCAAAAACTAAGGGAAATACTTATGCTACTTTGCTGCATCACCCTTTCCTCTTCAAGGGAAAACCAATGCATGCTCAAGAGGTAGCAAGAAGGATTTATGGCGCCGTTGCCGGGGAGATCTACGCTCAAGTCAAGACATACCAAGTACCCATCACAAACTCTTCTCCCTCGCATTACATTATTTGCCATTCGACTCTCGTTTTCCTCTCCCCCACTTCACCTTTGCCATTTTATTTGCCCTTTTTTCGTTCACCTCTTTTCACTTGCTTCTTGTTTGCTTGTGTGTTGGATTGATTGTTTGTCACGATGGCTCAAGATAATACTAAATTATGTGACTTTTCGAATACCAACAACAATTATTTTATTAGCACTCCGATTGCTCCTATTACCGACGCTGAATCTTGTGAAATTAATGCTGCTTTGTTGAATCTTGTCATGAAAGATCATTTTTCCGGCCTTCCTAGTGAAGATGCCGCTACCCATCTAAACAACTTTGTTGATTTGTGCGATATGCAAAAGAAGAAAGATGTGGATAATGATATTGTTAAATTGAAGCTATTTCCGTTTTCACTTAGAGATCGTGCTAAAACATGGTTTTCTTCTTTGCCTAAAAATAGTATTGATTCATGGAATAAGTGCAAAGATTCTTTCGTCTCTAAGTATTTTCCTCCTGCTAAGATCATCTCTCTTCGAAACGATATTATGAATTTTAAGCAACTTGATCATGAGCATGTTGCACAAGCTTGGGAGAGGATGAAATTAATGGTACGTAATTTCCCTACACATGGTTTGAATTTTTGGATGATTATACAGAATTTTTATGCTGGATTGAATTTTTCTTCTAGAAATCTTTTAGATTCGGCCGCGGGAGGCACTTTTATGGAAATCACTTTCGGAGAAGCTACTAAACTCCTAGACAATATTATGGTTAATTATTCTCAATGGCACACCGAAAGATCCACTAGTAAAAAAGTTCATTCTATTGAAGAGATTAATGTTTTGAGTGGAAAGATAGATGAACTTATGAAATTGTTTGCTAATAAGAGTGTTTCTTCTGATCCTAATTATATGCCTTTGTCCACTTTGATTGAGAATGAATCTATGGATGTGAATTTTGTTGGTAGGAAATTTTTTGGTAACAACGCGTATAGAGGAAATTTTAATTCTAGGCCGTTTCCTAGTAATTCCTCTAATAATTATGGTAATTCCTACAACAACTCTTATGGAAATTTTAATAAGATGCCCTCTGATTTTGAGACTATTGTTAAAGAATTTATGAATTCGCAAAAGAATTTCAATGCTTTGCTTGAAGAAAAATTGCCTAAGATTGATGAGTTGGCTAGGAACATGGATAGAATTTGTCTTGATGTTGATTCTTTGAAACTTAGATCTATTCCACCTAAGCATGACATCAATGAGTCTCTCAAAGCCATGAGAATTTCCATTGATGAGTGCAAAGAAAGAATCGCTAGGATGCGTGCTAAAAAAGATTGCTTTGTGAAAGCGTGTTCTTCTAGTTTTCATGATAATAATGATGAAGATCTAAAAGTTATTGATGTGTCTCCTATTAAATCTTTGTTTTCCAATATGAACCTTGATAAAGATGGGACTGGAGATGAGTCACCTTTAGTTAAAAGGCGTCCCAATGATTCAGAGTTTTTAGATCTTGATGCTAAAATTAATAAAAGTGGGATTGAAGAGGTCAAAACTTTACATAGCAATGAACCCACAATTTTGGATCTCAAGGAATTTAATTATGATAATTGCTCTTTGATAGATTGTATTTCCTTGTTGCAACCCGTGTTAAATTCTCCTCATGCTTATGATCAAAATAAGGCTTTTACTAAACATATCGTTGATGCTTTAATGTAATCTTATGAAGAAAAGCTTGAACTAGAAGTTTCTGTCCCTAGAAAACTTTTTGATGAGTGGGAACCTACCATTAAAATTAAGATCAAAGATCATGAATGCTATGCTTTATGTGATTTGGGTGCTAGTGTTTCCACGATTCCAAAAACTTTGTGTGATGTGTTAGCTTTCCATGAATTTGAGGAGTGTTCTTTAAATTTGCACCTTGCGGATTCCACCATTAAGAAACATATGGGAAGAATTAATGATGTTCTTATTGTTGAAAATAGGAATTATGTGCCCGTAGATTGCATTGTTCTTGATATAGATTGCAATCCTACATGTCATATTATTCTTGGTAGACCTTTCCTTAGAACGATTGGTGCAATTATTGACATGAAAGAAGAAAATATTAGATTCCAACTTCCGTTAAGGAAAGGCATGGAACACTTTCCCAAAATAAAATTAAACTACCTTATGAATCTATTATGAGAGCCATTTATGGATTGCATACCAAAGATGACAATATTTAGATCTATTCTTGCTTTTATGCCTAGTTAGGGGCGTTAAACGATAGCGCTTGTTGGGAGGCAACCCAATTTTATTTTTGTTCCTGTTTAGTAATAAATAAATCATCTATCCTCTTTTATGATTGTGTTTTTTATGTTTTAATTAGTATTTGTGCCAAGTAAAGCCTTTAGGATCTTCTTGGGTGATTGTTGTTTGATCTTGCTGAAAAAAACAGAAAGTATGCGCTCGCGAGAATAATTTTTATTTTTTACCAGAGAGTGATAAAATACCAATTCCAACTACAGTATATTAATATAAAAACTATTTACGTCTTCCTAATTTTTCAGAATTGTTGGAGCTACAGAAGTATTCGAAACCTCCATATTGCTACACACTGTTCTGTTTTTGACAGATTCTGTTTTTCGTGTGTTGTTTGCTTATTTTGATGAATCTATGGCTAGTATCGGGGGGTATGAACCATAGAGAAGTTGGAATAAGTAGGATTAACACCAATATAAATAAATAATGAGTTCATTATAGTACCTTAAAGTGGTGATTTATTTTCTTATACTAACAGAGCTCATGAGATTTTCTGTTTAAGTTTTGTGTTGTGAAGTTTTCAAGTTTTTGGGTAAATATTTGATGGATTTTGGAATAAGGAGTGGCAAGAGACTAATCTTGGGGATTCCCAAGGCACCCCAAGGTAAAATTAAAGGACAACCAAAACCCTAAGCTTGGGGATGCCCCGGAAGGCATCCCCTCTTTCGTCTTCGTCTATCGGTAACTTTACTTGAGGCTATTTTTTTTATTCACCACATGATATGAGTTTTTCTTGGAGCGTCTTTTATGATTTGAGTCTTTGCTTTTTAGTTTACCACAATCATCCTTGCTGTACACACCTTTTGTGAGAGACACACATGAATCGGAATTTATTAGAATACTATATGTGCTTCACTTATATCTTTTGAGCTAGATAATTTTGCTCTAGTGCTTCACTTATATCTTTTTAGAGCAAGGTGGTGGTTTTATTTTATAGAAATTATTGATCTCTCATGCTTCACTTATATTATTTTGAGAGTATTTTAGAATAGCATGGTAATATTTTGGCTATAAAATTAGTCCTAATATGATTGGCATCCAAGATGGGTATAATAAAAACTTCCATATATAGTGCATTGAATACTATGAGACGTTTGATACTTGATGATTGTTTTGATATATGAAGATGGTGATATTAGAGTCATGCTAGTTAAGTAATTTTGAAATTTAGAAATACTTGTGTTGAGGTTTGCAAGTCCCGTAGCATGCACGTATAGTAACCGTTGTGTGACAAATTTGAAGCATGAGGTGTTCTTTGATTGCCTTCCTTATGAGTGGCGGTCGGGGACAAGCGATGGTCTTTTCCTACCAATCCATCCCCCTAGGATCATGCGCATAGTGCTTGGTTTTGATGACTTGTAGATTTTTGCAATAAGTATGTGAGTTCTTTATGACTAATGTTGAGTCCATGGATTATACACACTCTCACCCTTCCATCATTGCTAGCCTCTTCGATACCGTGCATTGCCCTTTCTCACCTCGAGAGTTGGTGCAAACTTCACTGGTGCATCCAAACCCCGTGATATGATACGCTCTTTCACACATAAACCTCCTTATATCTTCCTCAAAACAGCCACCATACCTACCTATTATGGCATTTCCATAGCCATTCCGAGATATATTGCCATGCAACTTTCCACCGTTCCATTTTTTATGACACGCTCCATCATTGTCATATTGCCTTGCATGATCATGTAGTTGACATCGTATTTGTGGCAAAGCCACCGCTCATAATTTTTATACATGTCACTCTTGAATCATTGCACATCCCGATACACCGCTGGAGGCATTCATATAGAGTCATATTTTGTTCTAGTATCGAGTTGTAAATAAATAGAAGTGTGATGATCATCATTATTAGAGCATTGTCCCGTGAGGAAAAAAAGAGAAAGGCCAAATAAAAAAAGAGAAGGCCCAAAAAAAGAAAAGAAAAAATGAGAGAAAAAGAGAGAAGGGGCAATGTTACCATCCTTTTTCCACACTTGTGCTTCAAAGTAGCACCATGATCTTCATGATAGAGAGTCTCTTATTTTGTCAGTTTCATATACTAGTGGGAGTTTTCATTATAGAACTTGGCTTGTATATTCCAACATTGGGCTTCCTCAAAATGCCCTAGGTCTTCGTGAGCAAGCAAGTTGGATGCACACCCACTTAGTTTCTTTTATTGAGCTTTCATACATTTATAGTTCTAGTGCATCCGTTGCATGGCAATCCCTACTCCTTGCACTCACATCAATTGATGGGCATCTCCATAGCCCATTGATTAGCCACGTCAATGTGAGACTTTCTCCTTTTTTGTCTTCTCCACACAACCTCCATCATCATATTCTATTCCACCCATAGTGCTATGTCCATGGCTCGCGCTCATGTATTGCGTGAAAGTTGAAAAAGTTTGAGAATACTAAAGTATGAAACAATTGCTTGGCTTGTCATCGGGGTTGTGCATGATGGGAGCATTTTGTGTGACGAAAATGAAGCATGGCCAAAATACATGATTTTGTACGGATGAGCTTTCTTTGGCTATGTAACACCCCAGATGTAACTTACCATATTTGTACTCCGACTCTTACCATTTCCGGCTTTAAGTTATGAGATTCCCTTCGTGGTTGGGTTTTTGTCTTCGTTTTGCATTTTTCATGTCATGCATTTCATATCATGTCATCATGTGCATCGCATTTGCATACGTGTTCGTCTCATGCATCCGAGCTTTTTCCCCGTTGTCCGTTTTGCAATCCGACCCTCCTACGTCCTCCGGCGTACCCCTTTTGTCTCTTTTCATGAGCGGGTGTTAAATGTTCTCGGAACAGTCCGAGATTTGCCAAGCGGCCTTGGTACACCACCGGTAGACCGCCTGTCAAATTTCGTGCCATTTGGAGTCCGTTTGATACTCCAACGGTTAGTCGGGTAACAGGAAAGTCCTCTTGTGTGTTGCAGCCCAACACCCATCAAACACGGTGCCGGGGTTTCTGATCCACGGGCACCTATGGGACCGGCGGACCAGGTCCCTTTTGGTTCGGCGGGGGGCGGAGGTTGCGCAAAGAGCAGATCGAGGCGAAGTACGCGGGCGGTTGGTCATGCGAGGAGTAAATCGAGGTGAAGCACGCGAGCGATTTACCTAGGTTCGGGCCGCACGGATGCATAAAACCCTACTCCTGCTTTGTGGATTGGTATTGATTTCTAGTACGGGAGCGAGACCGAGTGTGAGTGTGTGGAATTGCTCCCCGAGGCTCTCAAAATGGCCGACCCCCCTCTACGTTGCGCACGGGCCTCCTTTTATACTCAAGGGGTTACCGACATAGAGCAACGAGGGCCAAGGGCAAAAACGGAAAGGGTGCCGTGGGTAGACACAGCTAGGTGCTGTAGTAGGCACAGCTAGCTGCTACAGTGTTATCATACCTAACCCTGGCGGCAGGGGACAAGGGCATTAAATGTCCGTCTGTGTCGCCTAGACAGCACCGAAAGGGACCGCTAGGGACGCCACCGTCTTGCCACGATGGTTGTCTTGTCAGCTCCTGCGTGCCACCGCACGCCCCTAGCTGCACAGCCTCCTGCCACGTGCACTCGGGAGGGGCCCCGGAGAGACACGTGGGTGGATGTGCTGGAGCGCGGGCGTGGAGTGGGGGCTTGCCGCGGCAAGCGCCTTGCCGCGGCCGTCGACTAGTCGCTTCCGGGAGCTTGTCGCTCACCGGGCCTTGTCGGGGCGCGTAGCGCGCCGCGGCAAGTTCCTTGGAATGCCTTGGATGGCCTTCCCGGCAAGCTCCTCTTGCCGGGGTCTTGCCTTCTTCCCGGCAAGCTCCTCTTGCCGGGGTCTTGTCTTGAGTACTTTGTTCTTGAATGGTCTTCAAAGGGACCACGGAGGGTCCTGGCGGTCACCCAGCAAGCCTTGCCGCGGGGATGCTGCGACTGCCCGTGCACGAGTTCGGGGTACTAGGGTACCCCTACTCTAGTACACCGACAGGAGCCCCCGGGCCTGGGCCAGACACGGTGCCGAGCGCTGTTGGGCCAGGCCCAAAATAGTGCACGGGCACGCGCGGCCTAGGTTACGCCGAATCTTCTTCCGCATCCACCGCGCCCTCCCCCCGGACGGCACGCGTTGAATGCGGAACGTCCGCCCCCTTCCCCTTTAAGAGCAGGGGAAGCGGGGGCAGTTGGCCCATTCGCCCGTTGCCGTTCCCAATCTCGGAAATCTCCGCCGCCCTCTCGCCTCCCCAAAGCAGAGAGAGAGAGCAGCGCTCCGCCCTCCCCCGTCGCCAGCACCACCAACGCCGTCGATCCCCTCCACTGCTTCCGCCATGGCTCCGAAAGCCGACAGGGGGAAGAACGTGAAGATGACCGAGGCGCAGTGGCTCGCGGCGCTGCGGAAGACGCGGGCCGTTTTCCCCCCCAGGCTCGGCACAAAGGAGCTGAGGGCGGACTATTCTCTGTTCTGGTCGGCGGAGACGCGCGCGCATCCGCGCACAAGAGTTCTCCCCGCCGCCGCCTGTAAGACTGCCTCAAATGGGTACGCCTTCTTCGCGTTGTTCTTCTATTGCGGGCGGGCTCTGCCCGCCCTTCTCTGATTTCTTCTGCGATGTCATGAACACCTATGGGTTCCACCTCCTCGACTTCACCCCCAACGCCGTTCTGACGATGGCAGTTTTTGCGCATCTCTGCGAAAACTTTGTCGAGTTCTTCCCAACGTAGCCCTCTTCCGCCATTTCTTCACTCCTCGAGTAGAGAGAGGAGAGCCTCTATCCGGCGGGATCGCCTGGATCTCGAGGACCGGCAAGAAGGAGACCTATCTGGAGGGAGAGTTCCGCGGCAAATGGGAGGAGTGGAGGGCTGATTGGTGCTGGATTGTCGAGGAGAGTCCGCAGCCTTTCACCGCCCGGCGTCAAACCCCGGTGGCGCGCGGCGACGACTGGAGCGACCTGGCCCCGGAGGACGACAGGCTGGGGATCGCCGTCACCAGGATCCTGCGCCTCCGGAATGCCGGGCTCACTGTCGGCGCGGTTGGCGCGGATTTCCTCCGCCGCCGCATCGCCCCCCTGCAAGAGCGGGGGAGGCCAACTTGGGAGTTCAAGAACGCGGCAGACATTATGAGGCTGCGGCCGGGCCTCAACTACAACTTCACAGTTCTGGAGATCCATGCGATGCTGCAGGAGCTGTTCAGGTATGACCCCCAGCATCCCGAGGTGTTCAGGTTGCCGGGGGGCGTCGTGCCTTTGTGCAACAACTCCATGCTCGACCGCATCCGTGCAATGATGCCGGAATGCGACTCGCACGGGATTGTGCCAACTTGGCAGGAGCCTGCCGACGAGGTCGTGCAGCACTTCTTCGACAACTTGGTGGAAGTGGCCGTCCGCCCCGACGAGAAAGACGGCCTCACCCACGACACCACTGACGCGGAGATGGCGGAGGAGGCGGCGGCAGCCGCAGCCGCGGGCGAGTTTGGGTTCACCACCGCGGAAGCAGACGCGGCATAAGTGGCGAGCTGTGGCGAGCAAGGGGAGTCTGCCGGCAAGGAGGGGCTTGCCGGGCAGGATGCTGAGCCGAGCGAGCCTACCAAAGATACGGGCAGCTCGCGGCAAGTCGACTCCTCTTCCTCCTTGCCTCCGGACAGCCCACCAGAATCAGAGGCCCCAACGCCGCCCAGGAGGCGTCTCCGCAAGGTTGGCGATGAGGTGGAGCGGCAAGCGGGTCAACAGTCGCCACGCCGCGTGACGCGCTCGACCACGGCAAACACCGCTGCCGCGGGAGCGCCTCATGCTACGACGGCAACTGGAGCGGGGTCCAGCCGGACCACCGCTTCGGTCCCTGCCGCTTCCCGTGCCGTGCCGACAGCCGGAGCGGGGTCTTCTCAGACCGCCACCAATGCTCCCGCTAAGCGGCCAAGGGAAGCTTCTCCTCCGCCTCCTCGCTCTGGGAGCGCGCCGGGCTTCGACTTCTCCGTGCTGAGCTCCGACGAGGAGGATGAAGAAGAGTAAGCTTCTCTTGCTGCACTCGCATTTCTTCGGTTTTTGTTGTTGTTCTTGCTTCTCAATTGCTTTTCCCTGAGCCTGCTCCTTTTTAGGACTCTGGCCCAGAGAGCGGCAAAGAGAGCTAAGGCCCCGGTGGTCATCGTCGAGGACGTGCCCACTGCGACAACAGGTGGCGCGCCCAAGACAGCCTTGCCGGACCTGGCGACTTTCCTCCATGGCAGCCCCTAGCGTAAGTGTGTGAACTTTTTGCCGCGGTGAGGCGCACATGGGTACTTGTCTTTGCTGATATCCGCTTGTTGCCTTGTGTAGGAGCAGAGCAGCCTCACCAGCAGAGTCCGGAGACAGCCCCCGGCATGCCATCTGCTTCAACTACGCCGCCCAGGGAAAATTCTCCGGCAAGAGATTCTCCGGCAGGGGGTGGCTCTCCGGCAAGGGGAAGCTCTCCGCCAAGGGACGGCACCAGCATCCCCCCAGCGGCAGAGACCATGGCCACCGAGCCCAGCGCAGGTAATCTCCTTGCTTCAAATCTTCCCTTGGGTTCTTCTTCTTCTGGTCTCTTTGAGTTTTTGGCTGGATCTTGTTTGACTCTTCCCCCCTTTGCCGGTCATCAGACCCATCCGCTGCGGAGCGGATGGAGACCGAGGTCGCCGCTGAGGACGCAGCCGGTGGTGGCGACGCCGCCAGCGCCGAGGCCGCTGAGGCTGGCGCTGCGGCGGCTGGCGAGGGATCTGGCGATTGTACTGACGGCCCAGAGGCCGCAGGAGCGCCAGGCGCTGCACCGGCCGCCGACCCGTCCGCCGAGGCCGCAGCGCCAAGCATCGAGGAGCCCCGGCCGGGCGTTTACTTGAAAGCCGGCGAAGGCGTCTTCATCAACCTCCCCTGGGCATCAAGCTCCAGAGCGCCGGCCGAGGGGGCGGTCTTCGACGGGGAAGTGCTCGCCTCCGCGGGACTGAAGCTGGTCGACGCGCCGAGCAGCAGCAGAACCGAGCCCGAAGAGGAGCGGCTGCTGCGCAGGTTGATGTCGCTCTACCACGTGCGGCAAGCCAAGCTGGAGTCCCGCGAGGCGCTTGTCGCGAAGGCGGGAGCAGACATTGAGAACCGCGTAGACGAGCTCGGGGGTTTCCACCGGGAAGCTCTCCGATCCCTGGCGGAGGAGCGGGAGCAGCTCGCTGAAGCGAAGAAGGCCTTTCTCCTCGAGAAGGCCGAAGCCGAAGAGCTGCAGGGACTGGCCGCCGTGAAGCTAGCCGCGGAAGAGGGCGAGCAGGCGCAGCGGAAGGTCAACCTCGACGCTCACGAGGAGGATCTTGCCGCGCGCGAGGAGAAGCTGGGTGGAGCCCTCAAGCAAGCGGAGGATGCTGCCGCCGCTGCCGAGGCCGCCAAAAAGGTGCTGGAGATGAAGGTGGTGCAGCTGGAGGCGGACCGCAAAGCATATGGCGAAGAGCTCAGCGCCGCCAAGGACTCCAACGCCGCCCTCGAGTCGAGGCTGGTCGCTTTGACCAAGGCGCTGGACGGCGCCAAGGAGCGGGAGGCGGCCCTGAAGAAGGAGATCGATGCCGACAAGGCGTTGCTGGAGAGTGCTGCCACCACCCAAAATGCCTTTAGGGATACGGTGGAGCACTGGCAAGAGAGCCTCGTGAACGCCGCCGGGGACATCGACAAGGAGCTGGCGCAGCTGGGGGTGGAGGACTTCGGGTACTCCTCCGACGAGAACCTCCAACCTAGCGCCAAGCTCACTATGTTCTTCCAAGGCGCGGCGACGGCGCTCCAGCGGCTCCGGGATGAGATCCCGAAGCGGCTGGCCGACGAGTCGCGCGAGATCTGTGCGGGAGCCCTTCAGAAGGTGTTGATGAAGGTGGCCTTCCGCAATCCAGGCCTGTGCCTCCACAACGTCCTCAGATCCCTGCCGCCTGATATCGATCAGGAAGAGCTCAAGGCCCTTGTCGCACCCATTGTGGACAAGGTGAGCGGGATCAAGAGGGTCGAGGGCGACCGCGTCGACTAGGCCGCCGGCTTCCTTCTTTCCTTGTCGCTGCTAGCTATGTCATAGAAAACATTTATTAGAGCTGCGACAAGCTATTTTGTAATATAACTTTCTTCTGGGTAGCCATTGCAATGTTATTCCCTTTACTTGACTCCTCCCTTTGTATGTTTTTGCCCTACGCTTTTAGGGAACTTGCCGGTGCAGGCATCCGAACCACGAGCGCTGGGCGCGGAACTGGCGGTGTCGGTACCGGCAAGAAACCTTGTCGCAGCCAACTGCAGCTCACTTAAGTTGCTGAGCGGGGCTCGAAGCAAAGTAAGGGCGCGGCTAGTGTAGCAACTAGCCGCAGCTAACTTACATTGTTGAGCAGGCTCAAAACAATGCAAGGGCGCGGCTAGTGTAGCAACTAGCCGCAGCTCACTTAATGCTGTTGAGCGAGCTCGAAACAACGCAAGGGCGCAGCCAGCTACGAGTTGGCTCCTCCGCGCACAGGTTTCCCATACAAAGTGCAGTCGTTCAAGGGAGATAACTTAAAATTTAAAAAATTTGGCTGCTCAAACTTTGGCAACTTAGCTTTTCTGTCGTTTGCTTCCCGGCAAGATGAAATTCTTGAACGACGCCTGGTCCATACCCTTTTCTTCTCCCTTCCCCCCCGGCAAACTTGTGGGCGAGGGATCCTTTCTTTCCTTGGAAGAAGGAAGAAAAGAAAGAAGAGAAAATAAAGATATAGAGCCTTGCGGCTCGTTATCGCTTACCGTGGGGTTGGTGCTGCACAAATGTCAGATCATATATGCCAGAAAATAGAAAGCATAAAATCGACAAAATGTGCGGAGCACGCGAGCTTTACTGCGCACGGGATCTGCGCCCGGCCTCGTACAAAGGATTACATGCAACAGCGGCAAGACTTTGTACAAGAGGTGATTGCCGGAACGGGTTCCGACAACCGCGCCTTACGGGTAAAACTTACGAAGATGCTCGATGTTCCAGGAGTTGCTCACTGGGATGCTATCTTCGGTCTCAAGGCGGACAGCGCCGGGCCCAGTGACTCGTTTCACCCGGTAAGGGCCTTCCCACTTCGGCGTCAACTTTTTATGTTTTTACCCCACGCTTTTAGGGAACTTGCCGGCGCAGGCACCAGGGCCGCGAGCGCTGAGTGCGGAACGTCAGCAGGCTGCTGGCGGTGCCGCCACCGGCAAGAAACCTCGTCGCAGCTAGCTGCAGCTCACTTAAGTTGCTGAGCGGGGCTCGAAGCAAAGTAAGGGCGCGACTAGTTAAGCAACTTGCCGCAGCTAACTTACGTTGTTGAGCAGGCTCAAAACAATGCAAGGGCGCGGCTAGTGTAGCAACTAGCCGCAACTCACCTAATGTTGTTGAGCGAGCTCGAAACAACGCAAGGGCGCAGCCAGCTGCGAGTTGGCTCCTCCGCGCACAGGCTTCTCATACAAAGTGAGCTGATCCACAGGGGATAGCTTAAAAATTAGAGATTTGGTTGCCCAGGCTTTGGCAACTTATCTGTTCTGGGTGTGTTGACGTGCATGGTGGTCTTGGGCGCTCCGAGATCCACCAGCTCGATCTTGATCCAGCGAGTGCATGGTACCGTGAGTACCATGACGCTGCCGGTCCCACGCCTCCTGAGATGGGCGCGGAGTATGCACGGACGCCGAGGTCTTGGAGTGCGCCCGGTCGTTGTGGGAACCGGCCACGCCGCCGATGGGCAGCGCAGCCTTACCCTGGGACCTGGCAGCACCGTGAGTTCCCTCGTCGATGTGTGCCCTTCCGCCGGCACCTGCACCACCATCCGTTTGCTCCGGCGGTGGGTGGCTCGGCGCGGACGGAGCAGCTGCCTCTGAAACTTTCTTCTTCGGCAGCATGTTGATGAAGATGGTGAAGATCGATGAACAAGATGAAGATCTAGCCCGTAAGAATGCCGGATCTGATTCACACAACTTTGACGCCCCCTACCTGGCGCGCCAGAGATGCCGGGGTTTCTGATCCATGGGCACCTATGGGACCGGCGGACCGGGTCCCTTTTGGTTCGGCGGGGGGGCGGAGGTTGCGCAAAGAGCAGATCGAGGCGAAGTACGCGGGCGGTTGGTCGTGCGAGGAGTAAATAGAGGCGAAGCACGCGAGCAATTTACCCAGGTTCGGGCCGCACGGATGCGTAAAACCCTACTCCTGCTTTGTGGATTGGTATTGATTTCTAGCTCGGGAGCGAGACCGAGTGTGAGTGTGTGGAATTGCTCCCTGAGGCTCTCAAAATGGCCGACCCCCCTCTACGTTGCGCACGGGCCTCCTTTTATACTCAAGGGGTTACCGACATAGAGCAACGGGGGCCAAGGGCAAAAACGGAAAGGGTGCCGTGGGTAGACACAGCTAGGTGCTGTAGTAGGCACAGCTAGCTGCTACAGTGTTATCATACCTAACCCTGACGGTAGGGGACAAGGGCATTAAATGTCCGTCTGTGTCGCCTAGACAGCACCGAAAGGGACCGCTAGGGACGCCACCGTCTTGCCACGATGGTTGTCTTGTCAGTGCCTGCGTGCCACCGCACGCCCCTAGCTGCACAGCCTCCTGCCACGTGCACTCGGGAGGGGCCCCGGAGCGACACGTGGGTGGATGTGCTGGAGCGCGGACGTGGAGTGGGGGCTTGCCGCGGCAAGCGCCTTGCCACGGCCGTCGACTTGTCGCTTCCGGGAGCTTGTCGCTCACCGGGCCTTGTCGGGGCGCGTAGCGCGCCGCGGCAAGTTCCTTGGAATGCCTTGGATGGCCTTCCCGGCAAGCTCCTCTTGCCGGGGTCTTGTCTTGAGTACTTTGTTCTTGAATGGTCTTCAAAGGGACCACGGAGGGTCCTGGCGGTCACCCGGCAAGCCTTGCCGCGGGGATGCTGCGACTGCCCGTGCACGAGTTCGGGGTACTAGGGTACCCCTACTCTAGTACACCGACACACGGCCCAATAACCCTTCCAAACCATCTCCATGTCCTCCGCCGTCGGATCAGGATCGCGTGGGCGAAAACTACACTCCATTTGGACACTCCTACCTCCTCCTACCTATATATATGTGATCCCCTCCAAAAATCTCGTAGTCTAACCCTAGCCCCGCTCCTCTCGCGCCGCCGGACACGTCCGCCTCCTCCACCCGTGCCTATTGCACGCCGCCACGTGTCCCTGCCGCCACCTCGCCGCCGCCGGCCCGCTCGGCCTAGATCCGCCCCCCGCGGCCCGTACGCCGAGACCCGCCCAGAGTCGCAGCCCCGGCCTCCCCCAGCCCGCCGCCGTCCCACGATGTTCTTTGTCCTCGCTGGAGCTCGCCGGTCGCCGCCCTCCTCGCCAGAGCTCCGCACTGGCCGGATCCACCGCAGGGTGGATCGATCCACCCGCACGACGAACCAAACAGCCGCCTCGTCCCGCACCACTCCGTCCCGCTGGACCATCCGATCTCGTTTCTCGCGAGGTTGTTATTCCACTAAGTCCTTTTCCCCCTCATGTTTTGATGCCCTGTTCATCATGCCATAACTCCATGACCGTAACTCCGTTTCATGCACATGAGATATAGAAATGTTCATTGGGAGATGCTCTTAATTTCATTCCATTGTGACATGCTTGTTTGAGTCCATCTTGATGCCCAAATCGTTGTTGCAAGAGTGCTATAAATTATTAGGTGTTGTTACTTATCAGAGTATGATGATTTGTCATTTTTGTCACATTTGTTGTGTGCATCATATGGGCATGAACTCTACATGTGTTTTGGTCTATGCCATGTAATCTTTACAGGGGTGCTTGCCATGTATTTTTTGTGATCAAAGTGGTGACTAGCACAAGCATGCAAAGTAGCCTTCGTAATATTGATGATTTCAGGGACTTAACTTTCTGCTAAGTCCTTGTTCTACTATTATTTTTATTCCATGCAAATTTGATGCTACAGTGAGATCCATGCTTGTTTTGAGTAACTTCAGTAAGGGTGTTTTGGACATATGGTTGTGATCTATCCATCCATGCCCCTGTTTGCATTTATGGAGTGCCCTAGCATGTCTTAATATTGCTCTACTTTTGCTATAAAATGTTCCTGGCAGATTGTTTATGTGTTAATCAATTTTGCCATGGTTGTTGTTAGTGGTCGTTGCATTCTATGAACTTGCTCTTGCCATGGTTAGCTTCAAGAACATGTCTTCTTGCTGATGCTATGCTTATTTTGTCATGCAATGCTTTGTGATGAGTGATTTGAGCTCGCAAAGATGCCTTCATAATTTTGTTTATGCCATGCTCTCTTTTCTGCTAAGTCTGAAATTGTTTATAAAACTTGCTATGTTTACATGAGTGCCATCATATCTTCTGTGCCTTTTTGGCTCATGATCAGTAAGGGACTTTTGTTCTATGCATTTAGTAGATTCATGCCATGCCTTGTTTTGCTATGATATGTTCCTGTAGCATGTTGTTTGCTTGCTCTAAACATGACTTCCTGATGTCATTCATGGCATGCTAGTATTTTCACTAAGTCTGTGAAGCTGATATATTTTGCACTTTTGCCATGCTTGTTTGAACCTGTTCTTGTGTGATTTAGCCATACCTCAGTGTTCATGTTTTTTCAAGCATATTGAGTAGATCACTGCCATGTGCTTTGTTGCTATGTTGGGGTGCAGTAGAAGAGTAAAGGTGGTAATGGATCTTCCCACCCACCCAACCCAGGCTATCAGAACAAAGCTCAGTCTCAAGCTCCAAGGGCAAGTGCTCCTTATCACCGTCTGATCTCAGAGGTTACTTGCAACAAGTGTCAGCAGAAAGGGCACTATGCAAACAAGTGCTTCAACCAAAGGCGCCTTCTGCCTCCTCCTCCCTTGAGATCTGCCAGCAATGCAGTGGTCAAGCATAATCCCAAGCATGCTAAGGTCAACATGATGAACGCAGCTCAGGCATAGGATTCTTCAGAAGTGATCATGGGTAACCTTCCAGTTAACTCCATTCCTGCTAAAGTCTTATTTGATACTGGTGCATCGCATTCTTTCATGCCATTCCCATTTGCATCAGAGCACAATGTTGATACAGAGGTTTTGTCCAAAGTCATGCAAGTTGTTTCTCCGGGAAAGCTTATGACTTCTAGTTTGGTTTCTCCCGATGTCTCTGTCTAGTTTGGAGACTATAAATTCCTGTCCTCTCCAATTGTTCTTGGTGACTCTAATATTGATCTAATTCTCGGCATGGACTGGCTTTCTAAGCACAAGCTCAGCTTGATTGTGCTGCCAGGCAGATTCAATTGACACACTCTTCTGAGGATGTGATCATCTATGCCGCTCATGATGAAACCATTCGTCTATTTTCTCTCCATGAGAAGGGAGAGTTGAATGCCATCTCTTAGATTCCAGTCGTTTGTGAATATCAAGACGTCTTTCCAGGAGAGCTTCCAGGAATGCCTCCTCACCGGCCAGTTGAATTCGTCGTTGATCTTGAGCCTGGCACGAAACCTGTTTGCAAATGTCCTTAAAGCTTGGACCAAAGGAATTGAAGGAATTGAAGAAACAACTCGATGAACAAGAGCATCTGGGTCTGATCAGACCGAGTTCATCTCCATGGGGTTGTGGTGTTCTTTTGGTCAAGAAGAAGGATGGAACGGAACGACTCTGCGTCGACTACCGTCCATTGAACAAGAAGACAATAAAGAACAAGTACCCACTTCCCAACATGTTGGGGATATAGCTATCAGCAATGACCCGCCCAGGAGGGACCGGGTCAGCCCCAATGTCGGGTCACAAAGGAATCCCAATAAACATTCAAGACAATAGTTTATTAAATCTTATAGAAGGCCTAAGGCCTAGAGGCGGCTTAAGGCCCAATATTGTAAACCGTCGTATGTAAGGAAAGACTTGTAAGGAAAGGCATGTAAAAGAAGTCACCGAGCCAGACACGCTGTATGAGCCGGCTGGGACTCTGTAGGCCACCAGGCGTCAACCCGTGTATATAAGGGGACGGCCCCGTGGCGACTTAGGGCAAGAAAGGAGAGATCGATAACCAAGCCGGCAGATTAGCCTCTTGGTGATCGAAACCCCAGCAATTCCAACACAACTAGACGTAGACTTTTACCTTTGTTGTAAGGGGCCAAACTAGTATAAAACCTCTCGTGTCCTTTGTCCCGATTAACCCCTTTAAGCTTCCTAGTTGTGATGGCCCTGCGACTAAGTCCTTTTGCTAGGACATCTTCCGTGACAATTCAACGACAGTTGGCGCCCACCGTGGGGCCAGCGCATAGTGGATTTGAGTTCTTGAAGGGCAGCTTCGAAGGGCTCAAGGGATACGTTGTGGGTCGGATGACCAAGAGTCGTCACGGCAAGCTCTACATCGACGATGAAGGCTGGGGCCCTGAGGCTGGCTCAATTGAGTACGGGTACCGGGTCCCCTTCGGCGAGATTCATGTCTTCATCGGCCGGATCGGCGAATCAGGCCCTGAGCCGGACATCTGCACCAACATCATCGAGACGGCTCAGCGTGCGAGACCCGCCTAGGCTCGACCCGCCGTAAACCATGCTTTTGTGGGTTGCATCCATGGAGGTGAACACTCGGAAGAATCAGTGGATGGCGGTGAGACGGCCATTTGTTCGGATGCTACATCATCAACAGGCGAGACGGACTCGTTATATCAGCTACAGGATCGTATGCTTGGGGACTGTTCCGATGGTAGCAGTATTCCGGACCCCTTTGAGCCGCCAAATCAAGCTGGAGTCTTCATGGCAGGCACCCAGCCCGAGCAGAACTCCACAGCTGCGGCAGCGGCGGCCACCGGGTCGGCGGCGTCCGGGTCAGGAGACCCCGTGCGCTCCCCGGCTCAGATACTAATGGAACTCACGGATAAGCTGACGGTTCTGTTGACTGCCATGGTGGAGCCGGCAGATAAAGTTCAACATGATGCGGAAGTGTCTCAGGTACGCGAAGAGATGGCACATGCCAAGGAAAACTTAGCAGCTGAAGAGGTCAGGATGGCTGCGGAGCGGGCGGCTTTGGACGCTCGTGCTCAGCAGCTTCAAGCGGAGACTTTCCAGCTCTCGGTGGATCTGAACATATCAAACGAGGTCATGAGGAGAAGGCATCAAAAAACTCAATCACGTCTACCTCTGACGCTTGATCCCAGGAACCTTTTCCATACACCTGGGGCCGGTCCAAGTAACCCGCCGGAAGCAAATCGGATAACGACACTCGGAGCACCGGTTTAGCCGCGGACCATGGAACCACCTCACATGTATACCGCTCCGCCTCATTATGCGCCAACTCTGTCGGGTCACTTCTCCAATCCTTTGGAAAACCTCATCGCTGCGTCGGCTCGTTTGGCGGCTCTCTCGATGGAAGGCGACTCTCCGACAGCAATCGAGACACGAAGGGTGAGGGAGCTTCTTCAGACAGCTCTGGCACAGCAGGATACGTACTCTTACAGTCGAGACAGAATCCATTCAACCCCTCGCCCGAGCCGGAGCCCGAGCTATAGCAGGCATATGGACTCAGCTGAGATGTCAAGCAACGCTCAACGCCGCAACTAGCCGCGCAGGCATGAACTGATGCAGGCGGGAGCCCTTAACTTAGCGGATCAGGAGAGGATTCGACAAGAGGCGGAGCGGGCGATTCAACTGGCAGCTGAGCAGGCGGCTCATCAGACTTTCCCGGCTTATCCAGCAACCTCTGTTGAGGCAGGAGTAGCCACAAGGACCGGAGGCGTTCCTTGCTTGGTGCTGGCTATACGTAATGAGCGCTTACCTAAGGACTTCAAGGGGCCTCGTAAAGTGCCTAACTACACGGCCGATTTGCAGCCTGGGGCATGGATTGAGAGTTACGAGATGGCAATGGAGCTTTTGGAGGTCCGCGATGCAGCAATGGCTAAGTATTTCACCATGATGTTGGATGGAACGGCTCGCACTTGGTTGAAAGGGTTGCCACCCAATTCCATCGGCTCATGGGCGGAGTTAAAGGCCCGGTTCATCCAAAACTTCAAAGACACATGTAAGCAACCTGGACCTGACTAATTGTAAGCAGGAGGAAGGGGAATCCACAACCCATTGGGTGCGCTGGGTCAAGGAGATAATACATTCATCTGATAAGATGGATACTGGTTCGGCAGTCTTAATGTTGGAGAAAAATTGCCGTTTTGAACCTCTAAAACAAAAGCTGGGGCGGCTCAAGCGTGACTGCAATGACATGGGCCAGTTGATGGTGGCTCTGGTTAAGTATGTTCATTCTGATAATACCAAGGATCCCTTATCTGATGAGGAGAAAATAGGGAAGGGAAAGAAGAACGGCAATGGCAAGGGTCACCAGCATAACCCGGCAAATCAAGGAGGTAATAAACATAAGGCTAACGAATTTGTGGCTAACACCAATACACAGGGCAACAACCAACGGCGCAAGGGCAGGCAACCCCCTCGGTCAGGCGGGTCAGGTCCCACCCTCGAGCAACTATTGAATGAACCTTACCCAAGACATGACACACGGGAGAAGCCAGCAACCCATCTGTGGAAGGACTGTATGATCATGAAGGCATTTAAAAATTCAAACGCGTTTGACGGAGTTCACGGGCCTGGCGGCGGTTCAGGGGGAGGCGGCTTTCAGGGCCCGGGCGCCGGTTTAGGTGGAAGCGGTTTTCACGGTCAAGGCCATACAGGTAACCAGGGAAGTTACAATCAACAATCCGGCCAAGGCAATCAGCAGCAACAGTTCGGATATCAGAGAAACCCAAAGCAGTTGAATAGTGGGCAATACCATGTATTTACCACTAGTTTATGCAAGAGGGACCCGAAGCTTCATAAGAGGGCTATCAATGCTATTGAGCTGGCGATACCACGTTATTTGAGGTGGTCTGAACAGCCTATTGTGTGGAGCAGGAAGATCATCCTCCCCGGGTTGACAACCTGGGTCACTTAGCCTTGGTAGTGGCACCTCAGGTCGGTGGATATAAATTCACTAAAGTGCTTATGGATGGAGGTAGTAGCATCAACATCCTCTACTATGAGACGTTCCATCGGATGGGTTGACTGATAAGAGTCTTAAGCAATCCAACACTATTTTTCACGGTGTTGTACCTGGCAAATCGGCATACCTAGTTGGCAAGATTGAGATGGAAGTAGCCTTTGGGGATGAATATGATTCCAGGGCGGAGAAGTTAACTTTTGAGGTGGTTAAGATCAAAATTCCATATCATGCTCTGTTTGGACGGCCGGCTTACGCCAAGTTCATGGCTCGGCCGTGTTATGTGTATCTACAGCTCAAGATGCCGGGTTATAAGGGCACCATTACGGTGCATGGAAGCCGGAAAATAGCCCTGGAGTGTGAAGAAGGAGATGTTGCGTATGCTGAGTCTGTTTGTGCAACAGAGGAGTTAAAATTTGATAAGGATAATGTTGACCCGGCAGACATGACGTCGTTAAAGAAGCCAACAACGGAGCATGAGCCGGTGATGAAATTCAAATCAGATGATGATACCAAGATGGTTGACTTTGTTCCCGACGACTCATCCAAGAAGTTCATCATCAGTGCCAACTTGGATCCAAAATAGGAAAGCGCGCTGATCGAGTTCATCCGTGAGAACCGGGACATCTTTGCATGGAAACCTTCTGATATGCCAGGTGTCCCGAGAGAACTCGCTGAGCACACTCTCAATATTGATCCAAAGTTTAAGTCGGTCAGACAGTTTCTCCGGCGGTTTAACGAGGAAAGGTGCAAGGCCATTGGAGAAAAGGTGGCCCGGCTCTTGGCGGCCGGGTTCATTGTGGAAGTTTTTCACCCAGAGTGGTTGGCCAACCCGGTGCTTGTACTCAAGAAGAACGACACCTGGCATATGTGTGTGGATTACACTGATTTAAACAAAGCTTGTCCAGCTGACCCTTTTGCTCTCCCTCGTATTGATTAGATCATTGATGCTACGGCGGGTTGCGTGCGTTTGAGTTTTTTGGATGCTTATTCAGGTTATCATCAGATCAAAATGGCAGTGAAGGACCAGGAGAAGACATCCTTCATCACTCTGTTTGGAGCCTTCTGCTATGTGTATATGCCTTTCGGGCTTAAGAGTGCCCAGGCGACTTATCAATGGTGTATGCAGAATTGCCTTCACAATCAGATTGGGTGCAATGTTCATGCTTATGTGGATGATATAGTGGTGAAGTCCAGAAAAGAGGAAACCTTAGTAACATATCTGAAGGAGACCTTTGATAACCTCCGGGTCTACAAGATTATGCTTAACCCGGCTAAGTGTGTTTTTGGAGTTCCCGCTGGCAAACTCTTGGGTTTTTTGGTATCTAACAGAGGTATTGAAGCTAACCCGAAGAAAATTAAAGCAATCACCTCCCTAGCCAAACCGGTGTGCATCAATGGCGTTCAACGGCTGGCGGGTCGTGTCGCTGCTTTGAGCCGGTTCATAAGCTGGTTAGGGGAGAAGGTGATGCCTTTGTATCAGATGATGAAAAAGACGGATGATTTCGTTTGGAGTGATGCTGCAAACTCTGCTTTTGAAGATCTGAAGAAACAACTTGCTGAGCCGCCGGTTCTTGCTGCTCCGGTTGAGAAAGAGCCGCTATTGTTATGTGTAGCCGTTAACTCACGAGTTGTTAGTGTGGCGATTGTGGTGGAACACAAGGAGGCTGGCAAGGAACATCCGGTCCAACGGCCGGTTTACTACGTCAGTGAGGTGTTGATTGAGTCTAAACAAAGATATCCACATTGGCAGAAACTCGTATATGGGGTGTTCATGGCAAGCTGGAAGCTCAAACATTACTTTCAGGGTCACCCAATCATTGTAGTTAGCTCTGCTCCGTTGGGAGACATCATTGAAAATAGAGAAGCCACTGGACGAGTCGCATGGGTTGAAGTATGTACCACGTACTGCGATCAAGTCTCAAGCGTTGGTTGACTTTATTAATGGTTGGACAGAACTGCAGATGCCAGAAGAGAAACCAGACAACACGTATTGGACGGTTCATTTTGATGGGTCTAGACAATTGGAAGGCTCGGGGGCTGGAGTTGTTTTAACTTCCCCTCGAGGTGACAAGTTTTGTTATGTGCTGCGACTGATCTTTCCTTGTACTAACAACGTAGCAGAGTATGAAGCCTTGCTCCATGGTCTTCGAATGGCCAAAGAGATGAGTCTGAGCTGGGCCCGGTGTCTTGGCGATTCAGATCTGGTGGCTCAACAGGTGTCAGGCAAGTGGGATTCCAAGGACCCTCTCATGGCGGCTTATCGCCGTGAAGTTGATGTTGTGGCAGGACATTTTAAAGGTTATCAGGTGGAACACATTGACCGTAAGAAGAACGAAGCGGACAATGCTTTAAGCCGGTTGGGATCTCAGCGTAAGCCGGTGCCCCCTAACACCTTCTTGGATGTTTTGCATAACCCGTCTGTTAAGTTACCTATAGAAGAAGATCTGGCCGTTCCTGACCCGGAGGCACAATTGGTGGCGGCTCTTCACGTCATCCCAGATTGGATAGTCCCATTCTTGGCTTACATGACCCGGGGCGAGTTGCCAGCGGATGAGACCCTGGCCCGACAGATAACCCGATGGTCTAAGTCAATGACGATTTCAGACGGAGAATTATACCATGGCAGCGTCTCCGGAGCGTTTCGGCGGTGTGTTTCACCTGAAGAAGGCCAAGAAATATTTCATGAGATCCATGAAGGCGACTGTGGTCATCACGCCGGGTCAAAATCTCTTGTGGCCAAAGCTTATCTTCATGGCTTTTACTGGTTAACGGCTCATGCCGATGCAGGAGATCTGGTCAGTAGGTGTGATGGATGTCAAAAATTCGCACGGCGAGCACATGTGCTAGCTCAAGAGTTGCAGATGATTCCGATCACCTGGCCGTTTGCGGTCTGGGGGCTTGACATGGTTGGCCCTTTCAAAAGGTCTAAGGATAAAAAGATACATCTTTTAGTGGCAGTTAACAAATTCACAAAGTGGGTTGAGGCAGAGCCAGTGAGTAAGTGTGATGTGGCCATGGCGGTTTAGTTCATGAAAAAGGTGATTTTTTGTTTTGGTTTTCCACACATCATTATCACTGACAATGGCACTAATCTGTCCCAAGGGGCTATGGAGGCGTTTTGTCAACGTGAGCATATCAGGCTTGATGTTTCTTCTATAGCCCATCCTCAATCCAATGGTCAAGCTGAGAGAGCAAATCAGGAAATCTTAAAAGGTCTCAAACCCCGGCTTATGGTTCCCTTACAATGGACACCGGGTTGTTGGATAGAGGAGTTACCCTCGGTGCTGTGGAGTATTAACACCACCCCTAACAGATCTACGGGTTATACACCCTTCTTCATGGTTTATGGAGCGGAAGCAGTGCTACCTAGTGACATCCGTCATGACTCGCCTTGTGTGATGGCTTATTTTGAAGCAAATAATGAACAAGCCAGACAGGATGTGCTTGACTTATTAGATGAGGAAAGAGACTTAGCAGCAGCTCGATCAGCAATTTATCTACAGGACCTGCGCCGCTATCACAGCCGCCGGGTTAAGTCCAGGACTTTTCAAGAAGGTGACCTGGTGCTCCGGCTCATCCAGGATCTGTTAGATGCACACAAGCTATCCCCGCGTTGGGAAGGACCCTTTGTGGTCAGTAAGAACTTAAACAATAGGTCGTATTACCTCATTGACGTTCGAGAGCACAAAGACTCACGTAAGTCGGAGGAGGAGACCTGCCGGCCGTGGAACATTGCTCAACTTCGGCCATACTACACCTAAGCCACCGGCTCTCATCATGTACATACCTTGACATTTTATATATCATGATAAGTAATAAAGCAGGACCTTTGTCCTTTTCCTTTTCAAAGATTTTAAATCTTTACTCTTTTTTACTATTTAAAATGACTATTAAGGAGCTGATCATATCCGAATCAAGTCTAACCTTTTTCGTCCAGCTATGATCGTATTCGAATCTAGCTGAAAATCTGAAGGTCACTTGGGGGCTTCCTATTCAAACATAGGTCATATTCGAACCAAAGAGAACATAGCTGTTGTAACCCTCTTGATCGGCAAAAAGCCAAACTCACTAGGGGGCTTCTTGATCGTATCCGAATCATAGCTTAACCCCTTTTGGTTCCAACTTGGATCATATTCGAATCAGGGTCGTTAAAAACCTCTCAAGGTCATTTGGGGGCTTCCTGTTCAAACATAGGTCGTATTCGAACCAAATAGAACATAGCTGTCGGTACCCTTTTGATCGGCGCAATGCCAAAGCCACTGGGGGCTATTTGATCGTATTCGAATCTTAGCTTAACCCTTTTGGTCCGGTTTACTGATCGTATTCGAATCAGAAACCCCCAACCTTTCATTTCAAGGTTATTTATATTTTTTGCCACCTGGTATTTGTTTTATCGGTCTTTTATTGTCTCAATTTTAAACAATCAGCATGGTCTTTTTGCCGGCTTGACTATTTGACAATAAGCCGCCAAGGCATAAGAATCATCAGGTATTCAGAAGCAGTGACTTCTCAAAAAAGGACTGGATCGTCAGCCTCATCACCCAGGTCGTATAAACCGGTGGTCCAGAGGTCGAAGATACATGTATGACTGTTGTTTATGAACAGTTTCTTTATGTGTTACTCCAAGGTTATTTCAAGCCAGTTTTATCTTTACGTTTAGTTCTGCTTATCTACTATGATAAAACTTTTGGTCATGAATCGGGTCTTCTGACCTGTTCGGTGTTAAACCGCCAAGCAAGTATTTCCTTTTGTTACAGGAACAGAGTGGAAATATTACAAGGATAACCATGACTGTGATGCATATATTGAAATAAGAAAGCAAAGAGTCACACACGGCGTTTTATGCACGATGGCATAGGCAAAATATGCAATGTTTCAAAGCTAATTCTGTTACAAGGCTTCTTAAAGCCCACAAGGATGGTTCTCACTCTTCCCTCGCCGGTTCACCTCCTTCTATCAATTGAAAGCTGGGATTGGACCAATCAAAGCCGTTCACAGCAACGAACTCTGATTCATCGTCAATCAATCCAGTCGGATCAATATCTAGAGCGAAAGTGTGTTGACGAACTGGCGGGATAAGATCTGTCACTTTGTAGGAAGGAGTTGCCATCTTCTTATTTTCCAAATCAAAACCCGGCTGGTATTTGTCAATATTAGTTTTGTCTCCAAGGATAGTAGCTTGAGGTCGAACTCCCCGTACGCAATCCATGAAGTCATCTTGCTCAAAGAGAGACCCGTCTTCCTTTATAGTCGGGTACCCCCTAGCTACGTCCACCGGGTCTAAGTCTGGCACCCAAGCCTTGGAGCGGCTCAGGGCAGTCAAAGCTCCGGCTCTGGCACAGGATCGCTTGACTTCTTGGAACCTGGCGGGTAAGATCGACAGCTTTTTCAAGACATCACCGAGCCGGTTGGGTCCTTGATTGGCAGGAGAGATAGCGGCAAGTGCTTGTTGTGCGCCAATGTACAACTGCTCCACTAAGGTATAGACCGCCTTCAGTTTAGTCACGTTGTGTTGGTTCAGATTCTTGCTTTGCGGGCCTCCACATATTTTGTACACAAAGGGTCAGCTAACGGTTTATATTCTGGGTCAGCAGAAGGTACAAAAGATCAGTATAGATAACGTACCAAAGATGGCGGAAACCATCTAAGACACCCGGTCCTTTAATCCGGTCAGCTCCGTAGTAATCTCTTCGAGAGCTGCTTCAGCTTTTTCGACGCGTTGTGTCAGCAGCGTTTTCTCTTCAGCCCAGGTTTTCTTCTTGGCGGTCAAGCTGGTTCTCATATTCTCCATCTCAGCAAGACTTAATTCCAGCTTCGAGTCAGCAGACTTGATTTCTGCCTCCTGATCCACCAGCCGGGTCTTTGCATCAGTTAATTGCAAACTCAGTTCAGATAAGGCATTCTACAAAACATACACAGGTGTGTCAAGGTTTCAATTAAAGTTCAAGAGTCAAGATTCAAGTCTCAAGTACTTTGCACTGCAAAACCACTTGACACTTGGGGGCTAATGTATGCCAAAACAAATTCTTATGACTCTACTATACTTCAAGTCCCAAGTACTTTACAAAGTAACGGCACTTGGCACTTGGGGGCTAATGCATAATATTCAGAAAGTCTCTCAAGATTAAGCCGGATTGCAATATTTGTTGAGTTTGGTACAAGACAGTTATGAAATTAAAAGTACCGGCTCATTTATGATCAAATAAACCGGCCCTTGGGGACTACAGGTGAAGTTTATTCTACTTTCTTGGACTTCAGAAAAATCTAAAGGTAAAGCTTTTAGCCTATATCATCAGTCTACAGATCATTCAGGTTTTATGATAATCTATAGACTTGGGGGCTGGCAAAATATAAGTAAGCCGGAAAAACATACCTCATACTTCAGCTGTAACTGTTTGACCATCTTAATTTCCAACTCACGGTTGGAGTGCACATGGCTGAGATAGCCGGATAATATGTCATTCGCGTTCAGATGGCTGTAATGAGAAATATTAAAACGCACTTTCTGCCTCTCCAATGCCTCTTGTTTAGTAGTATGACGGGCCAACACGATGGGATTCCCCGGCTCAACAAAGCGGCTTCCAGTGATCAGAACGTCCTGGACAGACGATGATGGCGGGTTGGCCGAGCTGGCTGGTCCGGTAGCAGAAGGGTTAACGATGGTATCGTCAGCTGACAGCTCAGGAGGATCTAATTGAGTGTTGGCCGGCTCTTCTGGTGCTTCAGTACGAGGGGGAGAAGGTGGCATGGCCGGTTCAGATGCAAGGATTGACGGGTCTTCCACCGGTCTAGTCACCTTGGCCTTCTTGGACTTGGCTTGGCCACTAAGAAAGATGTTAAGGAAAAGTTAGTATAAAGAGGTAGTTTGAAAGACACGGAGGAAAGATGATTTCTTCCTTACCCAGGGGTAGTCTTAAAGGCCGGGAATTGAGTTTGAGCCGAGTCGCCAGAAGAGCGAGACACCTCCCGCGAAGACAAAAATAAAGTTAGTAATGCAAGGGAGAAGATCCATTAAGGAAGAGTAAAAGATGAAGAGATAAACCTCATTCGGGCGTTTTTGAGGAGTTTATTGAAGAACAGAAGGCGGTTCATCGTTGTTCTGGGCCTGACGGCGGCTCTCATGCTGCTGCTTTTTCAAAAGGAAATGAGGGTCCAGATAAGCCAAAGGGTGTGAAAACCTTAATTTCCGGGTTACGACTCGAAGTTTCTGTCTTGGCAAATGGGCTGAGTCAGAGGAAATAGTTACCTCTTCTTCCACGGCTTGACTGGCTCCCGTGTCATCCTGGTAATGATCAGTGTTAATAAGATTGTTAAAAAGCTGACCAAGGGAGTCAAGGGCTACCTCCGACTCAAAAGTATCATCATCAAGCTTCAACATATCCTCAGTGGTGCTTTTCTTCTTCTTCTTAGATCTCCCGGTTGTCTTCTTGGTGGTTATGGTGGCGGCTCTAGCCTTCTTGGCAGCTTCGTGGTCATACTTGGCTTTCCAGAAATCAGATTTATCCTATAAGCAAATAAGCAAGATGAAAGTTCGTGCAGGTATTTAAAACGGCTGAGAAAAATACAAAGAGGAAGAGATCAGAGTTTCTTTACCTCTGGCACCGGTTTAAGCTTGCAGAAGGGGTTTAACCCAACTTTACTGCAGTCTTCATATTTGCTGTTCACCAGAAGAGTTGACATTGAAACAATATCTTCTTCAGTTAATTGAATGGAGCTGTGACGAAGAGAGTCATCTGGGCCTCCACCATATTCATACATCAATTTTGATCGGCGGCTTAGAGGGATGACCCGCCACGCAACCCAGCAACGAGTCAAGTCAACTCCGGTTAAGCCGTTCCCCAATAAAGCGTTAATCCTTTTAATGGATGGTATCAGCTTCTTGCATTCGGCGGCCGTGAGTTTGTCAGGGAGTGCAAATTTGGAGTCAAGACGCTCTGCGCGATAACCCGACAGTGGATGCTCATTTGCTGCTGAAGTGTCTTGACAATAGAACCAAGTCTGATTCCAGTCCTTGGGATGACTCGGCAAGACTATTAGGGGGAAGACGACGCCTTGTCGACGCTGAATTGAGATACCTCCAAGTTCCAGGCTAGGGCCATTGGTGCACTCATTCTGGCGGTTCAGATAAAAAATACTCTCTAAAGAGTTCCACAGTCGGTTCTTCTTGAAGGTACACCTCGCAGAGAACTTGGAAGTTGCAAATATTGGATATGGAATTAGGCCCAATGTCTTGAGGGTGGAGTTTGAAAAATGGAGGACATCTCTGAAGAACTTTGAGCCGGGTGGGGAAAAGCCATAGTTCATGTGATCAGAAAAGACGATAACTTCACCATCTTTTGGATTGGGACGTTCTTCCTTCGGGTCAGGCGCACGGTAGGACATAACATTCTTCCCTGGCAAAAAACCTATGGTAAAGAATTCCTTCAGATTGTCCTCAGTGACTGTTGAGGGAACCCAGTTGCAGACAGTCGGTGCTTTGGACGGCATGATGTTCAAAAGACGAACTGAAAAGAAAGCAACATACCGGCTTAATTCACTGATAATGATGAAAGTAAATGATGATGATACAGGGGAGTAATGGTGGCTTAAGTAAGGGCTCATGTCATATAAGGAAAAGTAAGCCGGCACAATAAGCCGCCATGACTACAGATATTTGAGAAAGCAGTTTCAGCTAAGTGTTGAGACAAACAAGTTTCCTAATTGTTGGATATTATTCCAGATCAAATGGCTATTCAAAATGGAAAAAAATTCTAGACCTAAAAGTTTTGCACAGATGAGTTTGTGAGTCCTAATGAGGCCTTTATAATAGGAAAAGGGATCTATTAGTGTCAAGAGTAGGTGCCAAACAGCTACCGTACAAACATATATCTCTTTTTGAATCAAGAAGAGGCTGCAGCGGAAGAACTACGCAGAACTGCAATGAACTACGAAGAACATGCGAAAACCTAGAAAGTCCTAGTGCAGATCTGAGGAGCAAGAAGGGAAACGCTTACAGCCACATATCCTCCGCGGAAAGTCGCTGCCGTTTTCTGGACTGATTCCGGTCGATGCAGCAGCCAAGGTTGATGGAGGGGAGGTGCTCTCTGACGGCGAGGGAGCTCGAGCAGCAGTGGAGGTCGCGAGAGGAGGAAGACGAAGAAGAGAGGAGAATGAGAAAGACTGGGTGCGTGCCTATTTTTAAGGGGATAAGCGAACAGGCAGGCACGAAAATCGAGGAAGACCCGAATAAATGGTTATCCAGCTAAACAAACGCCTCGATTCTCGAAAAGCATTAAAGATGAAGATCGGTTCAGAGATGATGTCATAAAAGTTTTTTGTGTTTTCAAGAGATGACATCATGGCGGGTTACAAAAACTTCTGCGAGGATAAGAAGATGGATTTTTGTTTAAGTGTTGAAGATTGACAAAGAACAAAGTTCAAAGTCAATCTGGGGCCTAATGTTGGGGATATAGCTATCAGCTATGACCCGCCCCAGGAGGGGCCGGGTCAGCCCCAAAAGCGGGTCACGAAGGAAGCCCAATAAACATTCAAGACGATAGTTTATTAAAGCTTAGAGAAGGCCTAAGGCCTAGAGGCGGCTTAAGGCCCAATATTGTAAACTGTCGTATGTAAGGAAAGACTTGTAAGGGAAGGCATGTAAAAGAAGTCACCGAGCCAGACACGTTGTATGAGCCGGTCGGGACTCTGTAGGCCACCAGGCATCAACCCATGTATATAAGGGGATGACCCGGTGGCGACTTAGGGCAAGAAAGGAGAGATCGATAACCAAGCCGGCGGATTAGCCTCATGGTGATCGAAACCCCGGCAATTCCAACACAACTAGACGTAGGCTTTTACCTTCATCGTAAGGGGCCGAACTAGTATAAAACCTCTCGTGTCCTTTGTCCCGATTAACCCCTTTAAGCTTCCTAGTTGCGATGGCCCTGCGACTAAGTCCTTTTGCTAGGACATTTGCCATGACAATTCCATGACAACATCAATGAGCTTCTCGAGCAACTTAAAGGTGCCCAAGTTTTCTCCAAGCTTGACCTCCGTATCGGTTATCATCAGATTCGCATTCGTGAACAAGATATTCCCAAGACAGTATTCAGAACAAGCTATGGTTTTATGAATATACTATCATGTCTTTCGACCTTGCCAATGCTCCTCCAACGTTCTCTCGCATGATGAACTTCATCTTCAACCCTTACACAAATGATTTCGTCTTGGTGTATCTCGATGATATTTTGGTCTTTTCCAAGAATAAGGAGGATCATGCCAAGCATTTGAGATTGGTGCTCGACAAACTCAGAGAACATCAATTCTATGCGAAGTTTTCCAAGTGTGAGTTATTGCTTGATGAGGTTCTCTACCTTGGTCATATCATCTCAGCCAAGGGCATCGCTGTTAATCCTGAGAAGGTGTCTACAATTGTGAATTGGGAACCGCCTCAGAATGACAAGCAGCTCCGCAGTTTCTTGGGCTTGCAAGCTATTGTCGAAGATTCGTTGAGAATTTCTCTAAGATTGCAAAGCCTCTTTCCAACCTCCTCCAGAAGCATGTCAAGTACATTTGGACGCCTGAATGTGACGTGGCTTTCAACACCCTCAAAGAGAAGTTAGTCACAACTCCTGTTTTGACTCCTCCTGATGAATCCAAACCATTCGAAGTTTTCTGTGATGCTTCCCTGCAAGGTCTCGGTGATGTGTTAATGCAAGAGAAGAAAGTCGTGGCTTATACCTCTCGTCAGTTGAAGCCCAACGAAAAGAACTACCCCACTCATGACGTCGATTTGGCGGTAGTTGTCCATGCTCTATTAACGTGGAGACATCTCTTGTTGGGAAGGAAAGTGGACATCTTCGCGGATCATAAGAGCCTCAAGTACATCTTCACTCAACCCAACCTCAATCTCAGGCAGACTCGTTGGGTCGAAATGATTCAAGAATACAATCCGACTATTGAATATACTCCAGGCAAGGCCAATGTCATTGCAGATGCTTTGAGCAGGAAGGCTTACTGCAACAACTTAATTCTCAAGCCCTTCCAACCGAACCTTTGTGAAGCTTTCCGCAAACTGAATCTCCAAGTTGTTCCTCAAGGATTCCTTGCCAACCTCCAAGTCTCTCTTACTTTGGAAGATCAAATTCGTGAGGCACAACTTCTTGATGCCATGGTGAAGAAGGTGAAAAACGGGATTGCCAAGAGCCAACCCAAGTACAAGTGCTATCACATTGATGACAAAGACACTCTTTTCTTCGAGGATCGAATTGTGGTTCCTAAAGGTGATCTATGGAAACTCATTATGAACGAGGCTCACAGTTCCCTTCTACCCATTCATCCTGGAAGTACAAAGATGTACCATGACCTCAAGCAGTCGTATTGGTGGACTCGAATGAAGCGAGAAATTGCTCAATTCTTGAATGAATGTGATGTCTGCAGAAGAGTGAAAGCAGAACACCAACGGCTAGCTGGTCTCCTCCAACCTCTTGCTATTCCAGAATGGAAGTTTGACCATATTGAGATGGACTTCGTAACTGGATTTCCCAAGTCCAAGTGTGGAAACGATGCTATCTTCATCGTCATCGACAAGCTCACTAAAATGGCTCATTTTCTTCCTATCAAAGAATCTATCACAGCAGCTCAGTTGGTAGAGCTATACACCTCCAGGATTGTCTCCTTGCACGGCATTCCGCAACTGATATCTTCAGATCGTGGAAGTATTTTTACTTCTAAGTTCTGGGACTCCTTTCAGAAGGCCATGGGCACCAACATTCACTTCAGCACAGCCTTCCATCCTCAAACTAGTGGACAAGTCGAGCGAGTTAATAAAATCCTTGAAGATATGCTCATGGCTTGTGTCATTTCTTTCGGTATGAGATGGTAAGATTGTCTTCCATATGCCGAGTTCTCCTACAACAACAGCTTCCAAGCGAGTTCGGGTAAGGCCCCATTCGAGATTCTCTATGGCAGAAAGTGACGTCCTCCTCTTAATTGGTTAGAGACTGGTGAACGCCAACTTCTTGGCAATGACTTAATCACAGAAGCTAAAGAAATGTGCAAAGTCATCCGTGAAATCTCAAAGCTGCGCAATCGCGCCAGAAGAGTTACTATGATAGCAAGCATCGTGACTTGGCTTTTGAGATCGGAGACCATGTCTACTGAGGGAGTCCTGGATTAGGGGGTCTCCGGACAGCCGGACTATATCCTTTGGCCGGACTGTTGGACCATGAAGA